>NC_081369.1:44848580-45172245 GCF_030684315.1 Stegostoma tigrinum | reverse complement strand
GAATTCAATAAGGCTTGTGAGGCATGACATGCCCCTCACAAAGCCCTTCTGACTATTTCCAATCAAACTGTGCTTTTCAAAATAATCATAAATACTATCTTTCAGAATCCTCTCCAATAATTTGCCCCCCACAGAAGAAAGACTGACTGGTCTGTAATTTCCAGGATTATCCCTATTCCCTTTCTTGAATAAGGGAACAACATTTGCCAACCTCCAATCATCTGATGCTACTCCAGGGGATAGGGAGGACACAACGATCATTGTCAAAAGGGCAGCAACCTCTTCCCTCTCTTCCCATAAGAATCTTGGATATATCCCCTCTGGCCCAGGGGACTTATCAATCTACATGTTTTTCAAAATTTCTAGCACATCCTCCTAACATCAACCTGTTTGAGCATATCAACTTGTTTCATGCTGTCCTCACAAACTACAAGGTCTCCACCCACTGGTAAATACTGAAACAAGGTATTCATTACGGACCTCCCCTACCACCTCTGACTCCAGGAACAAGTTCCTTCCACTATCCCTGATCAGCACTACTCTCAATCTGGCCATTCTCTTGTTCCTCACATAAATACAGAATGCCTTGGGGTTTCTTTAATTCTCTCCGCCAAGGCTTTTTTATGCCCCCTTCTAGCTCTCCTAAGTCCGTTCTTCAGTTCCTTCGTGGCTACCTTGTAATCCTCCAGAGGCTTGTCTGATCCTTGCTTCCTCAACCTTAAGTAAGCTTCCTTCTTCCTCCTGACTAGATGTTCCACATGTCTTGTCATCCAAGGTTCCTTCACCTTACCATCCTTTCCTTGCCTCAGTAGAATAAACATATCCAATACTCGTAGCAAGTGCTCCCTAAACAACCTCCACATTTCTGCTGTGCATTTCCTTGAGAACATCTGTTCCCAGTTTATGCTCTGCAGTTCCTACCTTATAGCATTGTAACTCCCCCTCCCCCAATTAAATACTTTCCCATTCCGTCTGTTCCTAGCCCTCTCCATGGCTATAGTAAAGGTTAGAGAGTTGTGATCACTATCACAAAAATGCTCTCCCACCAAGAGATCTGACACCTGATCCGGTTCATTGCCAACACCAAATACAATAGGCCAAATGGAGGGGAGGCCATATCTACATGTTGATTCAGAAATCCTTACTGGACACATCCGACAAAATCTGTTCCATTATGTGCACTTAGGAGGTTCCAATTGATATTATGATATTAGGGAAGTTGAAGTCACCCACTACAACAACCCTGTTACTTCTGCATCTTTTCAAAATCTGCCTCCCAATCTGTTCCTCTGTGTCCACCTTGCTATGGGCGGGGGGGTTCAATAGAAAACTCCTAATAAGGTGACTGCTCCTGTCCTGTTTCTTCCACCCATACTGACTCAGCAGACAAGCACTCCTTACTCCCTCTCTGTATCTGTGATGCCATTCTTGATTAGCAATGCCACTCCCTCACCTCTTTTACCTCCCTCCCTATTTCTTTTGAACCATCTAAATCCCAGAACATCCAACAATCATTCCTGCCCCTGTGATATCCAAGTCTCGGTAATGCCCATAACTTCACAGCTCCAAGTACTGATCCATCCAAGTTCATCACCCTTATTCTTGACACTTCTTGCATTAAAATTGACACACTTCAACCCGTCACACGAACAACTGTCCTATCAACTGTTTGTCCTTCCTCACAGACTGTCTGCATGTTGTATTTGCCTGTACACCATGCTCTGATTCCCTTTCCCTCGCTCTCCACGATCACTCTCTCAAACACACACACACACACACACACACACACCCCCCGTTGCCCCCTTACACAAAGACGTGCGCACGCTCTTCCGCCTCTCTCAAATATGCGCGCACACACACACGTGTAAATCTATGAGGGGAAAATTTGCATTTGCAGATATATTCGATCTTGTTCAAAAAGCACACAATTTGTAGACACAGTCAGTCAAGGGGACATTGTATAAATTCCTGCTTTGGAAATAAAATCACAAACACAGACTGATTCTAAACAAGGCCTCACACCTAAAATGCATTGTCTGACCAGAGATGTCACCTCTTGTATACACTAATAAAGCCTTTAGTTAAATCGTGGCAGTAACTTCAGAGAAATTCAGGGATTTGCATTTTAATCAATTAAAACCTACATCTCCTTTCTAACTGATTAAAGATTTAACAGGAGGGAGTCAGCCAGCCATTTTAGGTTTATTCAATACATTTGCATCAGTTGTATGCTCCTTTGATTTCTTACTTAAAAATTCTGTGACTTGATACCTCCTCTCTCACTAACACCTGAAGAAGGAGAAGCAGAGCGAAAGCTAGTGTTTTTTTAATAAACCTGTTGGACTACAACCTGGTGTTTTGTGATTTTTTTTAACCTTGAATTATGATAGTTTGGATGGTGTAGCTTTCCAGAATCCCTTTTAAAACAACCAGTAACATTCAGTTTATGGTTGGACGCATCCAGGAAAATACCTTTTTAACCAGTGCATCCAGTACTTCTGGAGCTCCTGCCACCTTTTCTGCAAAACCGAAAAACTGGTTTCTTGCTTTTTCTTCTCTGAACAGGATTTCTATATTCCTCTCTTTGTCTGTGGCTGCTTTCTCTTAGTTATGTATTGATGGTCTAATTGTCAATCCCCTCCAGCTCCTTTGTGGGTTGTAGATTCTCCTAGTGCCTGTCTGCCACACAGATTCTTTCTTAACTTTTCTTGATAGAACTGCATCCAGGTCAAGTGTAGCCTAGTTGCATGCACCAGCAGTTTTTGGCAAATGGATGCAAACACTTGAAAGTCCCCTTCACTCATTCTTAAAAATGGAGTCCACAGGTCACTTTAAGAAATTACATCTTTTCCTTATTATACTGCTTCCGGATCAAAAGTCATCACACTATCAGCATCTAATGGTAATTTCAATGGTTTAATGACACTTATGAAGACCTATAAATGGAATTCTAATGGATGTATAAATATTTGTTTATAAATATGACAGTTTTTAGAACAACATTCATTTCTATGAATTTTTTTGTGCACATTTTCTTTTTCTTTGATGGGATTTAGGTGTTGCAGGCAAAAGCCAGTATTTGTTGACCTTGTCTAACTGTCCATTTATGGAGTAGCTTGTCATGCCGTTCCAGAGGGGAAATAAGAGTTAACCACATTGCTCTAGGTCTGGAGTCACATGTGAGCCAGACCATACGAAAATCAGTAGATTTTGTTCATTAAAGAACTTTACTGAAGTGAACTAGATAGGTTTTAATAATAATCAATAGTCGTTGTGACGTTGGTTTGTATTTCATCATTGCTTGGGATTTCAGATTCAAAAGTAGAGATAATGTATTTTTGGTTTTAATTCTGTGGAAAGCACTTTTTTTAAAGTAAGAAAGTGATCCTTTTTTGAACAAGGAGTTCAAAGCAGCCTTTTCACGAAAGCATGTAACATAAGCTACATGATCAGCAAGCAACATGAGGAATTAACTGAAGGGCATGCGAAATTGAACTTTAATAACATAAAGACAGATGCCAAAATGAGGTTTTGGTTAAGAAGAAGATTCATGCCAGCAGAAGGACGTTTGATTTTGTGGAAGTCTCTAAGACTGTCAGAGCTGAAGTCTTAAATTGTTTTGGGAATTCAAGTAGACAATGGATTTTTTAATGCTCAATTCAGAAAGTCAGTGTATTACTGAATGTTAGTACACCTGAGGAAGAGACAGTAATTAAGAGAACCACATCTGGTGAATGTGCAGCAAGTCCAAAGGAAATGTTTGCAACCTGGTCAGTTTAACAAAAAAATCTGAATTAAGGCAGGAGTGATACTACACTGGGATTGGGTCTCTATAAAGAATATTGCTGGGAGAAAGGGTTAAATCTTTCATTTTGTTAAGTCTTGTCCTGGCCCAACTTGTCCTGCTTGTTTTGTTTCTCTTTTCTGTAATAAACTTATGCCCTTTTGTTTGGCAGCTTCATGTGAATATGCTCAGTGACAAACACCATAGTAACCAAACTGAAAACATAAAATCTACTGTCAATTGAACCAAGTTCCATTCTGGAATCGGACCTGTCCAGTATCACCATCAGCTGAAATGAGAACATTTGGTCACCATTGTTGAGACTAACTTCATATTTCAAATGAATTAATTTTTGCCTTAATGGGATTTGAACCAGAGTCCCCAATGCATTAGTCTGAGCTTGAGGTTATTAGTCTAGTAGTATCACTACTTCAGCACATTACTACAATATTGCTGCCTCTGCACAGGTAACTATTTGCATTCTGCTTTTAACATAGAAAATCTTTCCAAGGCACAAGGATCATTGTATGCTTCAATTAAATGAAAACTTCACAGATTCCAGAGGAAAAGGCTACTAGTTAAGCTCAAAGCATTACAGTAGGTTAAATGTACAATGGGAAGTGGGCTGTAGTCAGAGCATTACGGCACTGTATTGTTTCACAATTTGGCTCAATAATATGATCAAAAGCAGAGATTCAAATACATAATCTAGGCACTCCAAGCAGTACCTCACCATGAAAACTGTTGTCTTTAATGAGGCATTAAAACTAAAGCCCATCTGCATTTTCAGTTCACTATACGTGGCTTCACAGCATTATTTAAATAAAATCAGGGAAATGACATTTGTGTGCAATATTTGTCCTTCATCAGCCTCACTAAAATAGATTGGCCATTTATCTCCTAAATCTTTGTGAGACATCATTCATAAATTAGGTATGAAAAGCTTTAAACCATTCCAAGATTTCCCTATTTTCGTTCTTTACACGAGCAACTTGAATTCTGAAACTTATACTGCGAATCATGCATTAAATATATATATTAACATTGATCAGTGTAGCGTAATACTTTAGGAAGAATAAAACAGGCAGCATAAATATTAAATGTCGTTAAAGTAGTTAATGATTTAGCCAGAAGAAAATTAGAGTTTCTAACAGATTCAGTGCACATCATGTGCAAGCATGAAGCAGAAAACAAAATGCGCTGTATAAGCAAAACAGCAGGCTACAAGCAGTGTGAAGTCATATTCAATTTGCATACAATCCTGCAACCAGATTACTCTGCAGACCATGCCTGAGCTGATTATATCAGACATTTAATCCCTTGCCAATTCAAAGAATAGTCATGAGGTTGATCCATCAAATCTGAGGATCAAGCTATGAAAAAAAGATGCACAACATTGGCTTTTACAGCTGAGGAGGAAGGTAACTGACAGGTGACTTTAGAGTGATACCAAGATTGTAAACGGTACAGAGAAACGAAAATCTAGATGTTTACTTTAAACTTACCAATAGAGAAGAAAAGCAGGTTCAATCAATTTAAAAGGCAAATTTCGAGTCATATTACAGTATTCTTCATACATAACTATGATCAACTGGACTGTACTGGATGTATCAGAGATAATGGGAACTGCAGATGCTGGAGAATTCCAAGATAATAAAATGTGAGGCTGGATGAACACAGCAGGCCAAGCAGCATCTCAGGAGCACAAAAGCTAATAAAATGTGAGGCTGGATGAACACAGCAGGCCAAGCAGCATCTCAGGAGCACAAAAGCTGATAAGCTTTTGTGCTCCTGAGATGCTGCTTGGCCTGCTGTGTTCATCCAGCCTCACATTTTATTATCTTGTACTGGATGTAGTACTGCAAGTGCAGATCTTTTGGAATTATTTGAAAAACGACAAAGAAATGGGGGAGGAATACCTGTAAAGTCATCTGAATGCCCTTCTTCCAGATTTATATTGTAAAATACGGCTCAGACATTCGGGTGTCTGGATAGTCTGAGGTCAGATTCCTAACCAGAGAATAATCATCAGGGGCCCTCAGGACACCAAATGCAGTGATTCAGTGGGATCCATATGAAAAGTGTGAATTTGACAGTCAAAACTCAAGCTATAGTTGAGCAGTATTGACTGACTTACTTGGATTTTTACCTCAGAAATATTCAACAGGTTAAAACATGTCTAACTCCCAGGTACCCATAAAGCTGACCCTTGAATCGCTCTTGGATCCCCCAACTTTTGCCCAACTCACTTAACCTCACCATCTGACTCACGACTCAACCAAACAACTCACTCCCCCAACATGACTTTACTATTCCCGATCTGAGAACCCCTCCCGAACTGACTCGATGCACTGGCCTCTCTACTCACTTGTCATCCAAGCCCATTAACCTCATTCACATTCATTCATTACCTCACTGAAAACATGTTTAAAGGCCCCAAAGCTTCTCAATGTGTTAATAAATAAATACTTGGCAGAGCATAGCTAATGCCATAAAAGGTAGACACAGTTTGACTTCGCCAAAAGACCCATGACTATGGAGGACTTTGGTTTAAAATGTGTTCTAAATTTCTGAAGAGGCCAACACTAGGAATCTAGGTCAGAACTGCATAACATGGTCATCGCGCAAAAACGTAGGAATGGAATGACAGAGATAGTGGGAACTGCAGACGCTGGAGAATCTGAGATAACAAGATGTAGAGCTGGATGAACAAAGCAGGCCAAGCAGCATTACAGGCGGTGGAAGGCTTGGAATTACAATTGACAGTGGTTGCCTCCCCACAGACAATTCAACGGTAATTTTTTCTTGGAATTTTATTTCAACCCTGATCCTTAAAGCATAGTGACATCTAGTGGCTTGTTTTGTTTCTCAATTCATTTATAAGGTTTGAGTGTTTCCTCAGAACATTCATTCATTTTGTATCTGACAGAAATACCATCCTCAAACCTCGTTTTTAATTTACACATCCACATTAAAAAATAAGTTATTTCTTAAACCCTATTCCTCCTGATTAAAATAAAATTTTACTTTAAAGTAAAGAAAATACATTTGCTTTCTAAATAATGTTTTAATTCCACGCACGACTTTTGAACTTTCAGCACAAAGTCAAAGATTAGAATATGTTTATATTGAGTTTATCCAACACATTTCAAATTCTCTTATTGTCACACTTCCTAATGTGTCAATGTACCACACATGTCCCTATAATACTGAAAAATAAGACTCGTTAACTTGAAAATCTTACCTCCCTTGCATGATTTGAAACAAACTTACATTCATCTAGATTACAAGAAATATGTCTAGTACCTTTAGTAGAACTGATCAGGAAGACATGAAACTATCAGGTCCCTAAAAAAATGCACGTGGAATTGTATTTGCAATTTTACCTACCTTAGTTATTACCCGAGAACACATTGTGAGAAGGGAGCATGCAGGTGATTTCTGACTAATTCAGTTAATGAAGGTTACAAGCATAACAAGGTGGCAACTACATCAGGTGTAGAGGTGTCCGGAAAATTCAATAACACAAAAGAAAGAGGAAACGAGGAATTAATAAGAAACAAAAACAAAGAGAGAAAAGGACTGAAGGGATAAGAATACAAAGCAACCATATTGTATTTACTTACGCACCTTTCCCAACTTCGGAATAGCATAAAGTGCCTCTGAATAAAATAAAAACACATTTTAAGGGAAGTGGTGCCTGTAAATAGGCTCAGCAGGCAAATTTACACAGCAGGGTCTCAAAACTCAAAATGGGACCAGATTAAGTTTTTGTTGGTTGACGGATAATAGAAGCCCACTGCTCATCTCCAAATCACACCTTTATGGACACCTGAGGGGGAAAATGGGCTCTCAGTTTCTTGATCCATTATAAAGGTAGCATCTCTGACATCAGATTACGTATTGTCAGCTCTCAAGTGAAGCTTGAATTTGTGAAAGTGGGCCTTGACAGTAAATGGAGGAGTAGTGGGCAAGGGTACAGGTGGGTAACAACCTTGGCACAGGATAGAAGTGTCTCAGCACAATGGGGTGGAGGGCAATTGATCAGTATAAATCAGGACACAGTGGAAAGGCAGAAAAGTTAGGAATAAATGTGAGTCTAATTTTAACTGGGGATGAGCCCCTTTGACCTGTCCATTCTCCCTGAACTGACTTGTCCCCTCCTTAACTCCCCACCTACACTAGCCTTTACTGGCTCCATCCCTGCCTGTCTAACCTGTCTGTCTCCTCTCCACCTATCTTCTCCTCTATCCATCTTCTATCTGCCTCCCCCCACTCCCGATTTATTTCAGACCCCCTTCCCCTCCCCCATTTCTGAAGAAGGGCCAAGGCCCGAAACGTCAGCTTTCCTGCTCCTCTGATGCTGCTTGGTCTGCTGTGTTCATCCAGCTCTACTCCCTTTTATCTCCATTTTGGCATAATGTACATGTTCCAACTAAACTGTAGATTATGAAACTGATATAAGTCTTGCACATTGTATCAGTGAGAATTCAAAAATCTATGCTAGTGTTACCTTGTGCAAGAATTCACAGCAACTTTCCCTATTTTGACCAGCAAATGTCTTCTTCTCACAGCTTTTACTGGTATTACAGAATAATTACATCTAATCAAATTTGTGAAGGGAATCAGTACATTACCTATTGAATTATGTACATCTGTTACAATACTCTTCAGGAGATTTTGCAATGAAACATCTTCCATTTGATGAAGATGATAAGTGTTTGTCACCTGCATCAGGCTATCTGTAATGCTTCCCGGTTGTTCCTCAAACTTCATCACATAATGTTCCAAGTCTTCAAAAGGACTGTCTTTATCAGCCATCGAATTTGGCACAACAGTCGTAGGTGAGTTAAGTTGTTGACTTGTAATATGTTGTGTCAGTCCACTCTGATCTCTAACATCTGAATTTGCATTTTGATGTTCAGTGAATGCAAATGAGCTAACTGAGGAACTATGTCTTAATCCACCATTATTTATTTTATTATGATCTTGAACAGATGCCAAACAGCATGCGCTTTTGGAAGACTTTAACCTGCTTCCTCTGTTGAGTGAAGCCGTCACATTCTGCGAAACAGATGAATACGATCCGGTGCCCGCATCAAGTTCATTGACACTGGCCAGGTCTAAAAAGTGTTTATTCACAATCGGATAAAGCTTGTTGTAGATCTTGCACTGCAGTTTCTTCAGGAGTTGGGAGATTGGATATTCTGAGCAACTAGGGAATGAAACAGATTAATCAAAAACAAAATTAATTCACAACTGATGAGTACAAGGAGAAATATATACCATCCTAAGTTCAGTCTTTCACTGCCTAGATCTCACCTTACAAAATCCTGAACTTTGATGATTCTTCAGATAATGCAAAACTCTTCAAATTTACATGAGAAACAATTATTACAGCTTTGAATTAAGTCACATTTGACTTCAAAATCTTATAGGGGTTTATAAAGTCATGAGGGACATGAATAGGTTGAATAGCCAAGGTCTTTTCCACAGGGTAGGAGAGTCTAAAGTTAAAGGTAATAGGATTAAGGTGAGAAGGAAAAGATATAAAAGGGACCGAAACAGCAACATTTTCACACAGAGCGGGGTCTTCGTATGGAATGAACTGCCAGAGGAAGTGGTGGAGGCTGGTACACTTGTAACATTTTAATAGTCATCTGGATGGGGTACAAGAGTAGGAAGGGCTTCGACGGATATGGGCCAAATGCTGGCAAATAGGACTAGATTAATTTAGGATATCTGGTCGGCATGGAGGAATTGGACCGAAGAGTCTGTTTCCATGCTGTACATCTCTCTGACACTTTGACTCCACATGAATCACATGAATGGAAATGGAATCTGATTTTTAGTCATCCATCCACATAATTTTCCAAGTCCATTAGCTCCTTCAATAATTATTAATGTTAAGTTTACAAACACTGCTATATAAGTTGTGGAGCTGATGTATAATGTCTCAATATATCTTAAAGTTGTTTAGATTTCTCAGAACTGTCTGTTAGTTGAAGTAACGCAACAGAGTCCAAAAGCAGTAAATTCTGTGGTACTATTGTTTACTAAAATGTATTTGAGTGAACAAATCTGAATCAACGAATATTCCCCTGTCGTCACAGATAAACAGATAGACAAATATGGCTCATCCTCAACCTTAAAAGAAATCAGTGTTTGCATCAACATATGACAATATACTTGTAAATGACAAGAGTCACATAACTTTCAAGAAATTGTTCTCTATGCTGAGCAGAATTGTTGATCTGTAACATTTTGTGCCAGTCCACTCTGATCTCTAACATCTGAATTTGCACTTTGATGTTCAGTGAATGCAAATGAGCTAAGAGGAACTATGTCTTAATCCACCATTAGCAAGGATCATTTTCCTCAAATTTGGAGGTTGTTCCAAAATTTAAAAATTGGATGTTAGCAAATTATAAGTTTATCTCTGGGTAAAGCTAGTTCTTAGCAATCTTCAGTCAAATTTCAAAATGAATAACTAGCATTTGCAAACAAAGTAGGAACACTTATGCAAAATTACAGCACCTTAGGCCACGGTGACATCACTATGCAAACACCTTTGGAAAACATAAAGGAGCTTGTAGACGAAAGCAATAAATCCCTCCATCAATTAGTTTCTAGCAAAATATTTGGGAATTTTGTTCAGGAAGTATCAAACATTTAAGTAGTTCATTTTGGAGTATTGCTTATATACACATGAAAAGTCGTTAATTTTATTTGAACACTACCGATGCCTACAGAGGTTTAGATATACATGTGCATTAAAATCCAATTCTTATTAAATGAGTTAGCAAGCAAATTGTTTACAAGGCTGCTACATTCAAAGGGAGAAATTTCATTTGGGATCCTATTTCTGATCAGCACTGTGTGACTTCTACTTGTAAGCATGTACGTATATGTAGGAGTTAAAGATAAAGGTGGGCTTGCCACTAATCACATTTATAATTGAACAGTTTGCTGTTAAGGCAAGATACCAGAGACTGTCAGAATCCGAGTAAGAGCCAAAGGCAGGATGGTAGCGATTTGAAAAATATACAATTTTTAAATTGTACACATCTTGAGATGTCTAAAAATGTTGATATTGTAGAATTATTATTTCATTCTACTGGACAGGGTAGCTGAAAGATTTATAAAAGACACTGGCATTGAGTCATGATGCTTACTTAGGTAGGCAGTGTACACACAATAGGCTGATTGGTCTCCTTCTGCACCCTAACACTTTTAAGATACCATGGGACTTGTTTAGCTCAACTTGGTTGGATGGCTGGTTTGTGATGCAGAACCTGTTCATTTCCCACACTGGGTAAGCATACCATAAATAACTCTCCTTCTTAACCTCGCCCCTTGTCTGAGGTGTGGTGACCCTCAGGTTAAACCGCCGGCAATTGTCTCTCCCTAATATGACAGCAGCCCTACAGTCTGGTAGGTCTATGGCAACATTACTTTTATATCTTTTAAACAGAGTTACTGAGGGTCACATAATTTCAGAAATCTTCTATATTGGTGACTCACTAGCACATTATTTGCTTCCCAATTAAAAAAAATTCTTCTTTGATAGAAGATGTGATAGTTCTGAAATTAGAACATGCGACCCTCAGAAGCTTGTTAGTATTTGCAACTACACAGAAGAAAATATAGTTTGAAAAATATCATGGTACAAATGGAATAATATTTTTCAGGTAGTGCAATACTTTCATGTTTCTCCCTACTTTCTTAATGCGTCAGTTCATTCTGGGGTTCAGTTTTACCAACTCGATGAGAGAAGACATTAAACTAATGTAAAATACTGCAGATGCTGAAGATCTGAAATAAAAATAGAACATAATAGAGAGGAATTCAGCAGAGCCTCAGAACATCTGTCGAGACAGAAACAGAGTTTGTGTTTCAAGTTCAATGAAAGTCATTCTGAACTGGAAATGTTAAGTCTGTTTCTCTTGCTACAGGTGCTGCCTGACCTGCTGAGTTTCTCCAGCACTTTGTTTTTATTCCAATAAAATTCTTCAGACATTAAGTTGTTCTGCTTTTACATAATTTCCTGCTGTTGCTATCATCCGGAGTACTCCTATGCTTATTTGGATGGCAAGAAAGAGAAGATAAAGAAAGATGTCTGGGAATAAACAGAAAAAGAAATCCAAACATTTTAAATGCACCTGATAGATAAGAAGATTTCTGCAGCATGCTGGCTCAAAATTTGTGGGTTGTAATAAAGTCATGAAAATCAATTTGAAGAAAGAATTGTTATAAATCCACCATGCAACAGAAGAAATTTTGAGAAAAATAAATTAGTAAATGCTTGCAGGCACTTGCAGGACAACAGTGAGCTCTTGTGGTACTCTATCTAGTGGTCTGCCTGTGAACAGAGCAAGACAAAAAGTGAATTGGCATGAGGTATGATCAACCAATTTGAGGTTAACACTGTCTTGCTATATTGCAACAGGTTGACTGAAAGTGTGAAATTATACGTACAGACTGGAAGGCTGCACGAGAGAAGATCAAGCATGAACATCAATGCTAAATTATGGGGGCCTAAATGATTACAGAGTGCTTCAAATAATCTAGTCTTTGATTTGATTTATTAGTGTCACATGTAGAGTGAAAAGTGTTGTCTTACGTGCTGTACCAGGGTGACAGAACAGAATGCAGGATACAATGTTTCAGCTGCCAAGTGGGTGCAGAGAGAGATCAACATTAACATTAATATTAATACTAGAGAGGTCCATTCAAAAGTCTGATAACAGTGGGGAAGAAGCTGTTTTTGAATCTGTTCATATGCATATTCAAACTTGTATATCTTCTGCCTGATGGAAGAGGGTGGAAGACAGAATTATCAGGTGGAAGCAGTCTTTGATTATGTTGGTTACATTCCCAATGCAGTGGGAAATATAGATGAAGTCAATGAATGGGGGGAAAAAAAACAGAAGTTGCTAGAAAAGCTCAGCAGGTCTGGCAGCATCTGTGAAGAAAAAAACCAGAGTTAATGTTTCACTTCTGGTGACCCTTCCTCAGAAAGGAAGAAGTTCTGAGGATCACTGGACCTGAAACGTTAATTCTGATTTTTTTCGTCACACCTACTGCTGCCACACTTACCGAGCTTTTCCAGCAACTTCTGTTTTTGTTCCTGATTTACAGCATCTGCAGTTCTTTCGGTTTTCCATGAATAGGAGGCTGGTTTAGATGAAGGACTGTGCTGTGTTCACAAATGCCTGTAGTTTCTTTTGGTCTTGGGTACAGCAGTTGCCATTCTATACTGTGATGCATCCTCAAATAGGATGCTTTCTATGCTGCATCTATAAAAATTTGTAAGAGGCTTTATAGACTTGCTGAATTTCCTCAGCCTCCCGAGGATGTAAAGGCGTTGCCGTGCTTTCTTGACTGTAGTGTCAACCTGGGTGGTTCAGGGCAGATTGTGGGTGATCGTCACTCCCAGGAATTTGACGCTTTCCACTATCTCTACCTCAGCATCATTACTGGCAGTAATCTTGCAGTTACAGGCTAGATATAATAAGAAGTTTTAACTGTTCTTCATCTACTGCAGTTAATTCGAGAAAAATTGACTAGCTAGAAGAACTGCCATAATTGCAACATCTTCACAAGAATTCTATCAACTCAACCCCTTCTGCATAAAATCTTTACCTCAATATTTGGGATAAAAGGCCAGCTACCAAAACATGGTCATTGGGTTGTGATCTTAACTTCATTTTCCATTGTTTGGGCCATTCCTACAGAAAAATGATTTAAAGTATAATTATTGCAGGTTTTGGAAAGCTTTTCAATTGCTGTTGGCATTCAATTATGGTTAAAAATATCTTTACAACAATATAAATATAAACTGCTGTCTGTTAAACTATACAATCCTTGATTAAAGGTTAAGCACAAAGCTTGCTTCTTTTAAAACTCTGTTGTGTATACAGATTCTGTACAGAATAACGTATACTATTATAAAATTTAAAACTGAATAAAATTGGTATAGGAGAACTGTGTCTATACACAAAGGCATATTGTACTTCAATGTTTTTACAACAAATTTTGCAGCTGTAAAATGTATAAAGTTGCATTCAGCATTACCATTACAAGTAGTTCAACGGGTTATTGGGGTGAACCGACTGAATAACATAAAAGGGCTCTGTGGCACAGTAGTTTACTATAGACATGTGGAGACGGTTTAAGGAACAGTTGTTGGGAGTGATGAGTAAATATGTCCCTCTGAGACAGGCAAGAAGGGGTAAGATTAAGGAACCTTGGATGACGAGAGCGGTGGAGCTTCTAGTGAAAAGGAAGAAGGTAGCTTACATAAGGTGGAGGAAGCTAGGGTCAAGTTCAGCTAGAGAGGATTACATGCAGGCAAGGAAGGAGCTCAAAAATGGTCTGAGGAGAGCCAGGAGGGGGCACGAGAAAGGCTTGGCAGAAGGAATCCGGGAAAACACAAAGGCATTTTACACTTACGTGAGGAATAAGAGAATGGTCAAAGAAAGAGTAGGGCCGATCAGGGATAGCATAGGGAACTTGTGTGTGGAGCCTGAGGAGGTAGGGGAAGCCCTAAATGAGATTTTTGCTTCTGTCTTTACGAAAGAAACCAACTTTGTAGTGAATGAAACCTTTGAAGAGCAGGTGTGCATGCTGGAATGGATAGAGATAGACGAAGCTGATGTGCTGAAAATTTTGTCAAACATTAAGATTGACAAGTCGCCAGGCCCGGATCAGATTTGTCCTCGGCTGCTTTGGGAAGCGAGAAATGCAATTGCTTCGCCACTTGCGAAGATCTTTGCATCCTCGCTCTCCACTGGAGTCGTACCTGAGGACTGGAGAGAGGTAAATGTAATTCCTCTCTTCAAGAAAGGAAATAGGGAAATCCCCGGCAATTATAGACCGGTAAGTCTCACGTCTGTCGTCTGCAAGGTGTTAGAAAGGATTCTGAGGGATAAGATTTATGACCATCTGGAAGAGCATGGCTTGATCAAATACAGTCAACACGGCTTTGTGAGGGGTAGGTCATGCCTTACAAACCTTATCGAGTTTTTTGAGGATGTGACTAGAAAGGTTGATGAGGGTCGAGCTGTGGATGTGGTGTATATGGACTTCAGTAAGGCATTTGATCAGGTTCCCCATGGTAGGCTCATTCAGAAGGTCAGGAGGAATGGGATACAGGGGAACTTAGCTGCTTGGATACAGAATTGGCTGGCCAACAGAAGACAGCGAGTGGTAGTAGAAGGAAAATATTCTGCCTGGAAGTCAGTGGTGAGTGGAGTTCCACAGGGCTCTGTCCTTGGGCCTCTACTGTTTGTAATTTTTATTAATGACTTGGACGAGGGAATTGAAGGATGGGTCAGCAAGTTTGCAGACGACACAAAGGTCGGAGGTGTCGTTGACAGTGTAGAGGGCTGTTGTAGGCTGCAGCGGGACATTGACAGGATGCAGAGATGGGCTGAGAGGTGGCAGATGGAGTTCAACCTGGATAAATGCGAGGTGATGCATTTTGGAAGGTCGAATTTGAAAGCTGAGTACAGGATTAAGGATAGGATTCTTGGCAGCGTGGAGGAACAGAGGGATCTTGGTGTGCAGATACATAGATCACTTAAAATGGCCACCCAAGTGGACAGGGTTGTTAAGAAAGCATATGGTGTTTTGGCTTTCATTAACAGGGGGATTGAGTTTAAGAGTCGTGAGATCTTGTTGCAGCTCTATAAAACTTTGGTTAGACCGCACTTGGAATACTGCGTCCAGTTCTGGGCGCCCTATTACAGGAAAGATGTGGATGCTTTGGAGAGGGTTCAGAGGAGGTTTACCAGGATGCTGCCTGGACTGGAGGGTTTATCTTATGAAGAGAGGTTGACTGAGCTCGGTTTCTTTTCATTGGAGAAAAGGAGGAGGAGAGGGGACCTAATTGAGGTATATAAGATAATGAGAGGCATAGATAGAGTTGATAGCCAGAGACTATTTCCCAGGGCAGAAATGGCTAGCACGAGGGGTCATAGTTTTAAGCTGGTTGGTGGAAAGTATCGAGGGGATGTCAGAGGCAGGTTCTTTACGCAGAGAGTTGTGAGAGCATGGAATGCGTTGCCAGCAGCAGTTGTGGAAGCAAGGTCATTGGGGTCATTTAAGAGACTGCTGGACATGTATATGGTCACAGAAATTTGAGGGTGCATACATGAGGATCAATGGTCGGCACAACATTGTGGGCTGAAGGGCCTGTTCTGTGCTGTACTGTTCTATGTTCTATTGTCCCTACCTCTGAGGCAGGAGGCCAGTTCCAAGTGTTACCTGCTTCAGAGGTGCACCATTATGTCTTCAAACCGGTTGTTTAGAAAATATTAAAGATAGAACATAACGAACTGGCTTTTGGAAGCATTGAGTATTTATTAAACAGTCAAGACTCCGCTAAACTTTTACAAGTCAAATTTTTTTGATTGGTTCGCAGTACACTACATTAGAGGAATTAAACCCTTATTGCGTTTCAGTACAATTGAACAGAATGATGTTGTTTTTCGTTTGGTACTTACATGGTCTTGCTCAAACTCTAAAATGCTGGTGTACACATTTCTCTGTTCTTCTTCTTCAGGAGTAAGTGTGGCACTGTTTGAAAATCTCCTTAAAAAGGAATCAAACGCATTAGATTCTGATTCTAGCAATATAGACAATCACTGCTAGAGAAAGTCTTCAAAAAAGTTGCATTGTCACCAAACAAACTGAGTATGTTTAGAAGTGGAAGAAATCCAAAAAAGCAGGCTTTTGAAACAACCTGCAAATCTCAGCCACAAACTAACATTTTTATGTTTCGTTGCAACACTCACTAAAAAGCTACATTGCCAAAAATGTATACTTTCCCACAGGTTTTCTATGGAGGTTTGCATACAAACTTATTATAATCAGAGATATATTTCAGCACAGCAAGCTCTACAGAGAAACTAGGACCTGTGTGAACAATGCTCCAACTGCCAATCTCCTTTAGCAATCAAATTGAAGAATAATTAATGAATAGTGCAGAGTCTGAATTCAAAAGTGTCAGATAGTGAATTCATCGCCAAATCATGAATGGAATCCAAATACAAAAAGGTGAAAATACTGGATTAGAAACAAAGATAAAAGAAACTCTATAAATATGCAATAATTAAAGATCTGACAGAATTATTTCCACTTTGTAAATTTCCATGCCGATGAGTCAATTGGCAATGATTATGGTTTATCACATCGATAAATATTGACTTTACACTGGAATCAACAAGCTCAAACTTCATTTCATGAGTTTAGCATGTATTGACCATCAAAGAGAAACAACATTGTGCATTCCACATTTCAACACAAAATGTCTCTGCAAGGTACAGGTATCATGAAGTTTGTGGAAAAGCAGGGCAAGACAGCTACTTCTAGATTTTCACATATAAGTGTACGTGCATGATTGTGGGAAGCTGCTTTTTGATTTACTTTAATATCAGAGAAAACTGTTAGCTTTCATCAATTTAAGCCGGTACAATAGTCCGTTGCTCAAGCTCGAACTCATGCTAAGTCTTGACTAATTTACATCACAATGTTGGACTGGTGTCACCTCAAATGTATAATTCTTACTCTTGCTTTCTAAGCAATCCATGACCATGCCTCTTCCAACTCTGTAGTTCCCTTTAGTCTGGCACTCTTCAGGATCTCTGCACTTGTCTAATTCTGTCCTCTTGCATAACAACCACTTAACTCAGAGCAATATCTTTAGCAACTTAGGTCTTGAACTTCAGAATTCACTTCCTAAACCTCATTGACTGCCAATGTTTCTCTATTCATCTTTAAGATGTTCTTTAAAAATACTCCTTTTACCCAACTACACAAACTATTCTAATATTTCTTCATGTGCTTCAATATCAAATTTTGCCTGATGATGTACCTTTTAGGTGCTTTGGGACATTTCACTTGTTAAAGATGCAGTTTAAAAACGAATTGTTGTTGTTAAAACTTCCATTATTCCGACACTAAATTCTCACTCAATAAGCAAACTAAAATGGACTTTTGTGTTGCATGTACATGAACAAAACCCAAGATGTACTCTTTAGACAGAAATTATCAAGCCAACAGATTGAAAGAATGGAAGAAAAGGAATGGGATCACACTGAATTGGTCAAAACATAAATTCACATAATCTCTGGTCATTTTTCATTTTGAACAACTTTTGATGAGATGGTGGATGGAGCAATCCTGTCACCATCAGGAGCAGTTTGGGGTCTCGTTTCAAATAAAGTCAATGATCAGACAGTGCTAAAGGAGTAATTGCAGGCAAAATGCTGATCAAAGTGGAGGAGATAGCAAAATGTAGCAGAGTCTTCGCAGAACCGACAGCGCGAGGAGACCTGGTTTGATGGGGAAGCGTAGCAGTGGGAAATAGGTTTGGGGTGGGAGAACCAAGTTGCAGAGATAGGAGCAGCTGTTAATACCAGTAATGCACTGAAAATTTACCTCAAACCATAAGCACTTTTCAGTAATCTCCAATACTTCCTTATGTCCAACAGGTAATGTACATGGGATTTTAATGGAATTTTAATCCTTGTGTGTGCTTACCACAGCCATACACTCAACAGAGCCTTTGGGATGCAAATAAGCCCTCCAAGGAAAATTAAGAAGGTAGTTATTTTGTGGGACGTGGAAGAACATGGGCAAGCTGTTTCCTTAGGATCTCCAGCCCTTTCCTCAACTGCAAGGTTATTACTGTCCACAGATTAGATTGCTGCTGACAACCTTAAGCCCAGAAAGCAGTGCATTGAACCATAATCTTCATTGAACCATAATCTTCATTCAACCACCTGTTAGCTGTTCATTTCTCCAGGAACTTCACTCAAACATGGCCGAATAATAAAAATCTTATCTGCATACAGAGACTTTTCATATGGAGTTGCCACGAGTTAAAATTTGTTTATCTAGTCTCCATTCATGTTTTCTTGCCAACAGAATTTTGATAATATGTAAATCCATTTTCTAGATAAGAAAATATTCTTTAAAATAAACAAGACAAGGAGTGTAGTTACCAATTCTTATTTCATTCCCCTCCCATTCTCAGCGGCATATGAAGCAGATGCAACATGTGTCTACATCTCTTTTTTGCTAAGTTTCCTGACACAGATGCTCACCTGTTGCCAGAGTCTATAGTTTAATGGGCATTACTCTAACACGCATGATTGACCGTCAATTGTCATGCTCTGGCCATGTACCGTAGATTTTTGGAAGGATTCACTGTTTGATTAATCAACCTGGTTGACCAGGTTATGAACACATCTTCCATGGCCATCCAGTGTTGGAGTGGGAGTTGAACCCCAAACGTTCGGCTCAGAGGCAGGGCATTAGCCGCTGTGTCAGAAGACCTCTGACATATTAGATGCCCAGTTGTGTGGCGCGCTTTAAGACTTTATCACCTGTTGGCTTCTTCCTGAAGTCTCAGTCTTCGTTCTTCCATCTTTCTTTGCAGCTGTATGTTACACTGTTATGGATATTTGCTCAATTGATGTAACTCTCAAGTAACATGGTTCCGAGCATATTTAAAGTTACGCAGAAAGTAAAGGAATAAGTTATCACTTTAAAAATACACTATTATCACTTTCCTTTCAACTGAAAAAACACAAATAACCTTCAACTCCCAGAGTTAACTGTTCAAGCCGGTAAACATTACTCCACTTTATTTTGAAAGGTAGGAGTGTTGAAAAAGGTGTGGGGAAGAGTCAACGCATCTAATCAGGTTCTTTATCATAAGTCCTAAATCAACTGTTTGACCCTTTCCAAAGCAGGGTCAATCTCTCTAAATGAAAAGAAAGCTAATGTCTGCACATTGCTGCATTCAATAAAAGGGACTAGTTACTAAGCAATGCAAGTGCTGTGTGAGACTTCTATGTTTGAAAAAAAATGAAGTGACTAATCTTACCAACTTGACATAATTGCTGAGGCTGCTGCAGGCAGGGTGCAGAGACAGAGTTGGGAAAAAAAATGACATAGATTGAATATGAGGATGAGAATTTTGAATACCAGACCAATTGCAAGCTCTTGAGCAGAGGGATGTCAGACAAGAAAGACTTGGTATGGTCTTAGGATACAGGCAGAGTTTTAGGTGAGCAAAGGTCTATGATTGGTTAGAATAAGAGGTCAGCCAGGAGTGTCCAATGCACCGAACAAAATGGCGTCTAGTTGACTGATGTTACGTGGATGAAAGCGAACAAACACAGAATACTGGAGAAACTCAGCAAGACTGGCAGCATCTATGAAAACAGTTAATATTTTGAGTATGGAATGACTCTTCTTCAGAACACTGAGTGGATAATATTTGTAAGATGGAGAAACTAGGTTAGAAGTTCAGTTTAGGATCAAACAAAACACTGAAGTAGTTAATAGTTAAAATCAAGTAATAACAATGCCCATAGTTGCACAGGATGAAGGGAAGTGTGGCAAGGGTTAAAGACAATGGCTTTGCCCTTTCCATTGTTTAAATGGAAGGAGTTTTGGAGCAGAGACAATGGTGCAAGATGGAATCAAAAATCATTACTAAGGTTGGTGCTGGGTAGGCAATTATTGAAACAACAAAGGACTATCCTACTCAGATAGAAAATGAATAAATACACAAAGAAAAGTGATTATAATATTTCACTGGACTAAGCAATTTTTATTTTCTACCAGTTTCTTAATGCAAGATGAAACAACTGCTAGCATCTCAGCAAAGCTTGCCAAGGGTAATTACTTCAAAATCATGTATATCACACAAAGTACAAGTATTTTGTACTCCTTGTAATTCAAATGCAGGTTAATATTGTTTTATTTAGCCTGATGAATTGAATTTAGGATAAAGATGTGAAGTGAACCGCTCATGGGAATGCAAGTGCTGCTGTATTTATAGTGAACAAGAAATTCTAAGAATTATCCCACTGAACCACAGCTATCATTTATAAACACTGTGGCAACATTCAAAATGAAACGTGACCAATCCTAAATTTCTTCAGTAGCTGTTTGCACTGAAGAACGTCACTATAATAAAAGGATACAGCTGCCTGTCTTGCCTGTGCTATGATCAAGTTCTCCATCATCTGTCGCTGAAGAGACAATGTCTGAAAATGAAAACACATTTTGACAAGAAAAGTCAATGCAAAAATGTTTATGCTTTGTTTCAGAGATAGATATTTTAACAAAAGTTGTAAGTAAAATGTAATTTTATCTGTGAGGGTGATAGTTGCACTTTTATCTGACTGGGTTCACTGTGCTTAGTTACATGGCAGTTTGATTACATGATTCACTTGAAAACCAGTTACAGGAAGGAAATTTTTTTTCCAGTAGTGCAAACTAATGTGCTAGTTCACAAAAAATAATGTATCACCATTTACTTTTCTACCCCTTATTGAATGCTAGCTTTGGGGTTCAGTGTTGTGCAAATCCAACTCCAAGATAAATGTGAACATTTTGAAAGATGCAAATTAATTCAGTCCAAATTCATTGGATTTTGGAAAGGTATTCCATTACTTTTACCTCTCACCTACCAATATTAGTTTTGAAAATCATTATCCATCAGATCAGAATAAATTGGAAATGTTTAGTTAGTTATTGGAAAGAAATGGGGAAAAGAAATTGCCTGTGTTAATGGACCATTCAACTAAGGAGATGAAATTGGGCAAAAATGCAAAAAAAGTACAATTTTCTATACTAAGGTATCCTCTATGGGTTTACAATTAGGATCCTTTCGGCTAACAATGCTGAAAAGCTTTTGAAACTTGGGATCGTGCATTGTAACAATGTTGAAAGATGAGCAGAAATTAAGAAAGAACCTTCATTTACATCACACTTTTCAAAACCCAAGGACATCCTTGAGCATATCGCAGCTAAAAAAAAATTGAATGACTGTTGTAACTCCCCATCTAACAGCACTCAGTATTTTTTTTCTAAAGGCTTTTGTGGTTCAAGACGACCATTTGTTGTCAGCTTCTCAAGGACAAATAGAGACGAGCAATAACTGTTGACCTAGCTGTTAAACCCATATTCTGTGAATTAATTTAAAAACCTCCAGCTTCTTTAATGTCCTGCAGAAATGATTGCTTGCAACTAAACACTTGTACGCTGCAGGAATGAACTCAACAACTATAGAGTGCAGACATTCTCCATATGCCAAAGAATAGAAGAAAGGGTCAATAGTCAACATCAAAGAACCCTAACAGGAAACTTTTTTTTAGTGGCAGTATGTCTGTGAGATATAGAGAATGCTAACCACATATAACTTAAAAGAAATTGTAAAGTACAAGAACCCAATTGTAAAATTTCAATCTTAGTCTCTAAATTGTTTACTCAGCTTTTCCTTTTTCCTCCCCCCCTCCACCACTGCCACTGAGAAAGCAACAAATATCCTTTCACAACTGTCTCACTGCTGATTTCAAAGTGAACATTGGAAGGCTTTCAAATGTTGAATGACTTAACTTTCAATTTTCCATTCTGTTAGCTCCAATTGCTTATGGCCAATTGTAATAAATATTGTTTATATTTTTTTTTCAAACCAAGCAACTAATAACAATATATATTGAAATAAGGCTTCAAATGGCAAAATGTACACCAAACTGTTAAGTGATATAAATTAACATAATATAAGTTGGAAAAAGACGTTTCAATTATTGATAATTAGTAAGAAAATAGGCTTAAAAGCACACTGCAGTCATCTTCATAAGTTAACGTAACTGTACCAGCTTTTAACCTCCTCTAGAGCAAAAAACAAACATTTAACACACATAATAAACCAAGCTAAAGTCAGGTTATAGGTACTAATTGTTAACTGGAATTGTAGCATTGTAACAAGATACCACTCAATCAACAGAGTGCTGTTCTCTAATTCTTTTAAAAATACTCAGAATTTTTAATTGGTTGGGAGTAAATGAAGTCAATACATTGTTATAATCAGATGTTAGTAGGTAACTGAAAAGTTCCTAAAGATCTGACAGTGTTGAGTAAAATAATGACCTTATTAACTAAAACATTAGTAAATTAGCTCAATAAGACCATAACACATAGGAATGGAAGTAAGGCCATTCAACCCATCAAATCCACTCCGCCATTTAAATCATGGCTGATGGGCATTTCAACTCCACTTCCCTGCACTCTCCCCGTAGCCCTTGATTCCTTCTGAAATCAAGAATTTGTCGATGGATGCCTTCAAGACATCCAACGTCCTGGTCTCCACTGCACTCCGTGGCAATGAATTCCACAAGCCCATCACTCTCTGGCTGAAGAAATGTCATCTCATTTCAATTTTAAATTTACCCCCTCTAATTTTAAGGCTGCGCCCACGAATCCTAGTCTCCACGCCTAACGGAAACAACTTCCCAGTGTCCACCCCTTCTAAACCATACATTATCTTGTAAGTTTCTATTAGATCTCCCCTCAACCTTCTAAACTCTAATGAGTACAATCCCAGGATACTTAGCTGTTCATCATACGTTAAACCTACCATTCCAGGGATCATCCGTGTGAATCTCCGCTGGACACACTCCAGGGCTAGTATGTCCTTCCTGAGGTGTGGGGCCCAAAATTGGACACAGTATTCTAAATGGGGCCTAACTAGAGCTTTATAAAGTCTCAGAAGCACATCGCTGCTTTTATATTCCAACCATCTTGAGATAAACGACAACATTACATTCGCTTTCTTAATCACGGACTCTACCGGCAAGTTAACCTTTAGAAAATGCTGGACCAACAGTCCCAGATCCTTTTGCACTTCTGCTTTACGAATTTTCTCACCATTTAGAAAATAGTCCATGCTTGTATTCTTTTTTCCAAAGTGCAAAATCTCACATTTACTCACATTGAATTTCATCAGCCATTTCCTGGACCACTCTCCTAAACTGTCTAAATCTTTCTGCAGCTTCCCCACCTCCTCAGTACTACCTGCCTGTCCACCTATCTTCGTATCATCGGCAAACTTCGCCAGAATGCCCCCGGTCCCTTCATCCAGATCATTAATATACAAGGTGAACAGCTGTGGCCCCAACACTGAACCCTGCGGGACACCACTCGTCTCCGAAAAAGAGCCTCTTATCCCAACTCTCTGCCTTCTGTTAGACAGCCAATCCTGAATCCAAGCCAGTAGCTCACCTCGAACACCATGGGCCCTCACCTTGCTCAGCAGTCTCCCGTGAGGCACCATATCAAAGGCCTTTTGGAAGTCTAGATAGATAACATCTACTGGGTTTCCCTGGTCTAACATACTTGTTACCTCTTCAAAGAATTCTAACAGGTTTGTCAGGCATGACCTCCCCTTACTAAATCCATGCTGACTTGTTCTAATCTGACCCTGCACTTCCAGGAATTTAGAAATCTCATCCTTGACAATGGATTCAAGAATTTTACCAACTACCGAGGTTAGGCTAATCAGCCTATAATTTTCCATCTTTTGCCTTGATCCTTTCTTAAACAAGGGGGTTACAACAGCAATTTTCCAATCATCTGGAATTTTCCCTGACTGCAGTGACTTTTGAAAGATCACAACCAAAGCCTCTGCTATTTCCTCAGTCACCTCCCTCAGAACTCTACGATGTAGCCCATCGGGGCCAGGAGATTTATCAATTTTTAGACCTTTTAGTTTTTCTAGCACCTTCTCTTTTGTAATGTCTATCATACTCAACTCTGCCCCCTGGCTCTCCCTAATTGTTGGCATACTACTCACGTCTTCCACTGTGAATAGCCAAACACATGGGTTATCAAACGTTTAAAATGAATTAAACTTTAGATTTCAAAAATAACAGCATTTAAAAAAGCTGAAAGCACACGATATGTATGCAAGCCATGAGGTTTTAATAGTTCTGAAATTATTTTTAATTTTTCTTGTTGCAAATAATTGGTTAACCTGTTGCCTTTTACATTGTACAACCAACACTTCACATGAAAAACAGTTGAAAGTGCGTGCTTCAAATCAGATGTTTTAAGAAAATCAAATACTTTTAAATTCATTTTTTTTTGAATTTCAATATAGCAAACAAGTCTAAGTAGCAATTTTCAACACAATACTAAAAGCAGAATTTAAATTCTGGTCTCTTAATTTAAGACTAGATCGTATAAGCACCATAATTAAATTAAGGTGTCACTGGAAGTTGAATAAATTCATGAAAGTCAAGTAAGTGAACCAGTATTGTTGACTTTAAGTAGAAATGGATACTTCAAAAAGATTAACGTTACTGAGTTACACAAGGTGGGAGTTGTGAACTTTTAGAGCATGGACTACTCTGCGTATGAACTGATTGAAGCAAAGGTAGATGGTGGTTAGTTTTGAGTTGCTGTGGATAAGAACTGGTGTAATCACAATGGGCTGTGCAGATTCCTCATGTTTCTTCCATGATTTCACAGGTACATAGTGAACAATCATTTATGTTTTGTTTATAACTTGTAAAAAGATTAGAGCTTAGTGATAGTCTCCTTTCCAGCACAATTGACATGAGGCAAATATACATAAATGTTAAATATTAAGCACAGACCACAGCGTTAATGACATCACAAAAACGCGCCATTGTTAGAATGACTCATGGTTCTACTTAAGAGTTTTCAGTCAATTCTTCCTGGTACAAATAGTCAAATTTAGGGGAAATGATAATAGATTGTAGGTACCTCTACTACTGCATGTTATTTACTTAAAGGAAATGTTTGAAATTCATGCAAGTTTAAGTCTATTATTCATCTTTTAAACTAAATACCATAAACTCTCAAATTCAAAACTTGCTTGGATCAAGACCAGTGATGAGTTGACAGGGGAAAAGGAAATGCAGATTGGCACCCTTTTCATCCATTGATCTCACCTTATCACTACACAGAAACAAGCTGAAATAAAATGATACTGAACAAACTACATGTTTCAGCATGTGACATGCAGTTTATATTTTAACCTTTTTTCTCTCCACTTAATCATAGGGTGCTTTGAAAGGCAAACAAACCATGGGAAATGCTACCTATAATCAAGATGAAAACCGTCTTCGAAGCAACAATATTTTTCAACCTGCTGGACCACGCAATTTAGTTAACATTTTGGTACCATTGCGCTGGTGGGAAAAACTGCACTTAAATCAAAACATTTAATTTTACTAGGACAAGCGTCTTATTTTATTGGTATATCCTATTTAAGACTTTTCTAAAATCACCAAGGCCAGATTTATTGAGGCTACATCAATGTTTTACCAGAGCAATGAATAGACGAAGAAAAATGATGCAGTAAGAGGCACCACAAAAGTCAAAGCTGTAAGTTTCTGAAAACAGCAATCCCTAGAGATCCATTTCAACCAATACACATTGTAGCAAACTTGAAGCTTTTTATACTTTTTGAATCTTCTGTACGCAATTCCACTCACCAGTGAAGTTTTCTGCATGCCCTGATTAGGATGCAGCCGTGCCATCCGTGCCTCATAAGCAGCCTTTAATTTCTGGTTCTGTCTTGATGCTTCTTCCAATGGAGTAAGTTCTCTAAAGTGTCGCAAATAAGTAAAACAATGAAGCAGCCTTTCAATTCTTAGCAGGAGAAGACAAAAATACTTTGCAAACCTTCTGTTTTCATTATAAAGCAATATATTTTCAGGTAACTGAAAACAAAGCAGGTAATTTAATGCAACTAACACACAAGGTAGAAATTTTAATATCTGACATCTTAAAAAAAACTTTATTCTGCTAGACTTAAATTAACAAAAACTGTTTAAACCCAGGTGGGCACAATTAAAACAAAAATATATACTATGTTTGGACAGGGCTGAATTCTTCAAACAATTGAGCTTCAAGTATGGACAACTGTTCACCTGCTCATAACTATATCAACATCGATCAGACACTTGTCATCCTTTCAGAATCTGCCATTCTGTCTACATCAGATACGGCTATAGCAGATTTTTAAGCATTTTCAGCACATACTTGGTCTCAAAAAATAACCTGATTTGTTTAAAACTGCAATTTTTCCAAGTTTTACTGCATATATTAAGGTAAAGGTCAATTTTTTGAGGCAATTTCTCTAGGGGTACTGTTTTTGTAGGGCTTACTTTCAATCAAAACACATTCATTTGGCACACCTAACATGATTCTCAAAGGAACCCACAGATAATTGGGGAAGCAATGCTCACACACCAAATACTCATTGTCTGCCTGTTTTATTAAAGAGCCTCCCCCAGTCCCCAGGACAGGAAGACATAATGCCAGCTTGGCCAGTGATTTCAATGCTGCTTGGGAGCCAGATCAGAAGGAACAGGCTGCACAACTGGAGGCTCCCAGAACTTGATGCAAGGACATTTTACTGAATCCATTTTGGCAAGGGCTGAGTCTCTCCTCGCCAAGATGGCAGAGAACGACAATCAAGGACATGAAACTTAGGTCTTTTCTAAGTCTGATCTGATGTCGGGCCTTGCATCCTGTTTCACATGAGATGTTTGTCGTTGTTCTTTAATTTGTCCCTCCAGCCAAAAATCAAAATCAATCTACATCTTCCTGACTCTACTGACAAGTAGGGAAAGTGGAGGAAAGAAGGGGGATGTCACAATTAAATAAAAGACAGATTGAGGTTTTTGACGTGATTATAGAGATTGTATCTTGGTTCAGAATTTTTGGACATTAATTTTGAAAAATACATAGTGAATTTTTCAGGGGTATATAAAAATTCATTTTAAAACAAAACAAAATCATGGGTTGATTTTCACGTGATCACTTTCATACAAGTTCTTTTTTAAAATTCTTTGTCACCATCTCCCATACATTGCGTACATTTAGTTATAAGTGGAAGGGAATTCCCAACAAGTTCTGTAGGAAAAATTCAAATGCTAGGAAATTTATAGGAAACTGAAAAGTAGTCAGAAACTCAGTGTATTTCTTTAACTATCTTAAGCTTTTCCAGACCCCATAAACATGTATCTTCAATCATTTAGGTTTCTCATACTTGAAGCTGGCAAACAACAGTCCCAAAACAGACAAAAAAAACAGAAATTGCTGTTTCTGGCAGGGTGGGGGTGGGTGAAGAAGAGCATGGATAGGTGTAGAGGGAACCCAGGGCAAGATAGAAAAAAAGGTAGGCAGATCAAGGGATTGATGAGAGTAGGAGGAAAGTAGGTAGTTTGGTAATGAAGGGGGCTCTGAGTACAATAGTTGAAAATGGTTTGGCTGTGCTGACAGCAGCCTATGTCATGACAAGAACTGGGGTGTGTGGAGATGACTAACAGACATGGAAGTAGGTGCTCTTGCTGTAAAATTGTTAAACACTAATGTTGAGTCCTTGACACTGTAAGCCCTTAAGCGGAAGCTGAAGTATTATTTCTCCAAGAGATAGTAGAAATGCCAATGCTGGAGAATCTGAGATAACACAGTGTGAAGCTGGATGAACACAACAGGCCAAGCAGTATCAGAGGAACAGGAAAGCTTGACGTTTCGGGTCGGGACCCTTTTTCAGAAATGGGGGAGGGGAAGGGGATTCTGAAATAAATAGGGAGACGGGGGAGGTGGAGAAAAGATGGATGAAGAAAAAGATAGGGTGAGAGGTGACAGACAGGTCAAAGAGGCGGGGTTAGAGCCAGTGAAGGTGAATGTAGGTCGGGAGTTAGGGGGGATAGGTCAGTCCAGGGAGGTGGGATGAGGTTAGTGGGTAGGGGATGGGGATGGGGCTTGAGTTGGGAGGAATGGTAAGGGAGGCGGGGACTAGCTGGGCTGGTTTTGGCATGTGGTTGGGGGAGGGGAGATTTTGAAGCTTGTGGAATCCACATTGATAGCCTTGGGCTGCAGAGTTCCCAAGCAAAATATGAGATGTTGTTCCTGTATCTTTTAGGTGGCGTCATTGTGGCAATGCAGGAGGCTCAGGATGGATATGCCGTCTGGGGAGTTGGGGGGGATTGAAATGGTTCACGACTGGGAGGTGTAGTTGTTTGTTGCGAACTGAGCGTAGGTGCAACAAACAACTACACTTCCTGGTCATGAACCATTTCAAACCAGCCACCCGAAAGATGCAGGAACAGCATCTCATATTTTGCTTGGGAACTCTGCAGCTCAAGGCTATCAATGTGGATTCCACAAGCTTCATAATCTCCCCTCCTCCAACCACATGCCAAAACCAGCCCAGCTAGTTCCCGCCTCACTAACCATTCCTCCCACCTCAAGCCCCAACCCCATCGCCTACCCACTAACCTCATTCCGCACCCCCGTGACCTGTCCATCGTCCCTGGACTGACCTATCCTCCCTAACTCCCCACCTACATTCACCTTCACTGGCTCTAACCCTGCCTCTTTGACCTGCCTGTCTCCTCTCACCCTATCTTCTCCTTTATCCATCTTCTATCCACCTCCCCGTCTCCCTATTTATTTCAGAATCCCCTTCCCCTCCCCCATTTCTAAAGAAGGGTCCCAACCCGAAACGCCAAGCTTTCCTGCTCCTCTGATGCTGCCTGGCCTGCTGTATTATTTCTCCAGTTTGCTTCCCTTCTTCCCTGGTTATCTATCAATATTCCCTTTGTCTACCTTCCTCCCCAACCACCCGCTTTCTCTGGGATCCTTCTCCCAACTGCTTACTCCTTTTTCTCATCACTGCACCGCCCTGCTTGTCATTGGCGGAGAGACCATCTTTTCCTAGCTGTTTCTAATTCTGAAGACGGATCACTGGATTCAAAATGTCAACTTTGTTTTCTCTCCAGAGAAGCTGCCAGACCTGCAGAGTTTTACCAGCAGTTTCTGTTTTTGTTTGTTTCAGAGTTTGTTCTTTTATGAAACAATAGTGCCATGAAGTTGTGAGGACTGAGGATTTTTGTAGTAAATCCAAAGACTGGATTCCTGGTTACAACATTAACTTGATCCTGGTAGTTGGGTGATTTTCATTTGAGCTAACACAAACAGGGCACTCAGTTGTGAGCTGGCTTTAAGTGTATTGGACAGATCCCTGATGACTGTAGCATGGTTCGCATTTAGATAGTTTCATGATGAAGCTATAACATTTTACTACCCTAAAGGTCTGAAGGCAGAGAAGAAACAGTCAACAATAATTCCCCTCCTGAATCATAAGATGAAGGACTATCTCACTGCCATGCATTAGGTGAAGCATTAGATTTTATGACAAAATAGTTGAAAGTGATCTTAAAGCACTATTAATCTGTGTCCAAATAATATCCTTCACTTTCAATCTAAATATGAATATCATCCACAGAATAACATGCCAGCAGGAACGATACTCAAAGGGTATTTAAGCTACGGAATCTAGAGTACCTGCATGTTGAGTACTTAAGAGCAGTCTTTCAAGTCATCTCCCACAAACATCCCTCAGAGCTTCTGGCTCTGAGCTGCTTCTGTCTGGGTGTCAAAACCCTCTCTTAAGAATGTGTGTTTCTACTTACTCACTCTAACCTTTTGGTTATCGGCATTTCTGCAGTCTGCATTTTTTTTAAGCCTTCAGGAGCTAAAAATGTAGTATTTCCTCCTCCATCAGAGGCAACTCTACGATGACATGGTGTATATGAAGGTTTGATGTCTTGGCTTGTTGCAGGCTTATTTTCCATTTTACCTATGAGACATAGGGCAAACAGCAACGAAGAACTTCAATAAAGCACTGTAGGGGACATTTTTCTCTTGCATGCAAAATCAAAGAAAATCTTTTAACCAAATTGCCACTCACTGATAATAAGAATGCATGAAATTATTTTACGTATGGTCTTAATTTACTTTCCATCACATAGAAAAATCATGTCAAAATTAACGCAACATCAACAAGCTTTTGAAGCATCAACACAGACTGTGTGCACTGCATGACTAGAGGAAAAGTTTCATTGTGCCAATGCACTAAATGTGAAAAACAACAAATCATATTGCAGCATTTAAACTGAACTGGAGGTCAAACTTTGATGCTGCATTAGGCAATAAGAAGTTTGTATGTTTATCTATATAACATTGAAACAAGTGAATCTGCAGTTCATCAATCCCAGAGAACACACGCGTGCTTTTCTTAGCTATAAGTGAGTCTGGATGAAAAAAACTTGATTTTTGCTGGTAAATTGACTATTGGTCCTTTAAATAATAGGTATTTTACATGATGACTTCAGTTCACCTCAACCAGATACTGAAAGGGATTTAATTGCCAGTGGGTATGTAAGCTTGCAGGCACATGACTGACGAAGTTCAGGACTTGAGCATGAAAATCAAGTATGATACTCCAGTGCATTACTGAGGGAGTGCACAATCACTGGAGGTGTCTTGGATGAGATCTTAAATGAAGACCTCACCTACCCTCTCAGGTAGATATAAAAGATCCCATCCCATGTTTGTGGGAGCTTGCTGAGTACAAATTGACTGCCATATTTCCATAAAATGACTAGCCCCTTTAAAAAAGTTCTTGATTGTGAAGTGCTTTAAAATTTCTGGTAGTTGGGAAAAATGCTTTATCACTGTGGCTTTCTTCATATTCTAAATAACTGAATGATTCAAAGAATTTTCTTCCAAGAGAAACTCAGATTCCACACTGTTAAAAATCATTGAAATGTATGTGAGGACTGGACCTGATCTGCTTTGACTGCATGACAGATGAATTGTGCCCTTACATGAAGCAAACTCAATTCCACGATATTCAGCTAACTGCTGTGAATGGCCTGCAGCACACGAGAACATTAACAGCAATCAATGGAATTGTCATTGACATAACATCCCTCAGAGATTTTATCACAGGCTAAATGAAAACATCACAAAACATTTGAAACAATAACAGAAAGCTCTGGAGAAACTCAGCAGATCTGGTCACATGAGCAGACAGAAAAAAACGTATTAATGTTTCAGTGAGCCTTTGAAACATTAGCTTTGTTTCTCTCTCTCTGGAGATGCTGCCAGACCTGAATTTCTCCAACACTTTGTTTTTGTTTCAGATTTACAGCACCTTCTTTGCTGTGAAACAAAGCATAAAGCATACAGATCCATTATTCTACTTTCTGATTGTTTGTTTTTTTAAAACATGTCTGTTCATAACCTCACTGCTAAATTTATCTATGTGCTTCAAGTGAACATTTTGGGCTACTTCTGTAGCATGTACCAGCTTTGGACAGAAAGATTAATGTTGTGGATATCCCGCACGTTCTCTGGTGCAATACACTGTATTTAAAGGCCATTTGGTGATCAAGTCATTTCAGGAGTATATAAAGACAAGGGGCTTTGGTTCACAGGAAACTTGCTCTGCAAATGGAATCTTTTGCTGTGAACATGACTTAAAGGTATGAGGAGAAAAGCCCAGAATATCAGAGTCGTATAGCAGTGAAATAAGCCATTTAGCCCAACTCATCCATGCTGACCGTGTTTTCTAAACTGAACTAGTCCCATTTGCCCATGTTTGGCCCATATGCCTCTAAATCATTCCTATTCATGTACCTGTACAAATGTCTTTTAAATATCTTCCTTTTCAAATTCTTCCTCTGCACTTGAACTATAACATCACCCAAATCTTTATCGAAATAAATGTTTAAAAAGATTTTGGAACACAGTCTTAAAATCAGTGCTTTATTGTTTGTTTTTAAAACTGACTTTTATTTACACTATTAAGTGAACACTTGCAATTTTTAGTAGTGGTTCTGTGTTTGAAAAGCTTGTACGGGCAGCAATAGCAAATTGGCACCTACTGTCTTTTTAATAATCTTAATTTCGGTAAAACAGAAGACAATATATAGTTTGTTTCTTGGCACAATAACTTTTCTGTAACTTGCACAATTCTAAATTAAGTTAGCAAAATTGAAGGCTGGCAACTTCTTTTATGCTGCTCAGTCACAAAGACTACCTACTTCCCCCTCTAATAACACTAATCCCTGCCTTAGCCCCGAGGATTGAAACTCTCAGCCATGCCTTTGCCACTTCCAGACTCAAGAATTCCAATGCTCCCACACATCTTCCACCATCTGATCAATCAACTGACACACTATTTCATCCCACAGTAAGACCCGCTCACCTTTACTGTCACTGATTAATACTGACTCCTAGGCCTCAATTACTCCAAATTATAAATTTTCTTCCCTGTCTTTAATGGTCTTACCACAAGCTATCTTTATGACTTGTTCCAGCCCTACAAACATTTCCAACAAACTTTATTTTCTTGTAGGTTCCTTTTCACTCTATCATTGGCTACCATCAGTGGCTGTGCTTTGTGGGACTGAGGGTCCAACATTCTGCAAATCCTTTCCAAAAATATGCACTCTCTTCTGTGCTCCAAACTCCAGTAAGAATCTCCTTGAAATCCCTCTATTCTAGCAGGCATTTATTTGATCACCCTGTTGATCTCTGTCTTGATGTTTATGTTTTTAGTACTTCAGAAGAGCTTTGGGATGTTTTTCTATGTTAAAATAACTATGTTGATACAATTTGCAGTTTTATGATGCATGGCAATGAAGTTATTTTGTTCCTTTAAGAGAAATAATTATCCATGGAATGTAAAATATAGTACTCACCAAGTCTGGCAGCAGTGGTCTTAATTCTTTCTAAGCACTGATCAGCCAATTTCAGCATCTTTTGCATTTCAGGTGTTACCAGCTCCATCTCATCTGCACAAATGATTAATTTAAATACCTTAGCATTTGGATTATTTGAGTATTTTCTATTTACAAAGATCAACACTTGATGCAACCCCTAACTGGAAGGAAACAACATTAAAAAAAAATCGTAAAGAAAAGAGTGTAACTTGCAAATCTGACAAGCACCATTACCTTTCGATTGGGCATCTTCTAATAAAGCTTGTGAAATAAAGTTTATGCTCTTCAGGTATTCGCAATAAGCTTCCTGTTAATAACAAAAGAAAGTGAACCACGAAGCAATGATTTTAAAATACTTGTTTCAGTACAATTCACGTAGCTGGTGAAGACACTCAAAGAGAAGCTTTGCCAAATTAACTTGCACTAGTACTATGCTGACTTACATGAGGCAAATTAACAGGATCTAAATAAAACTCACAAATTGAATAGCCCAGTTGATTTGCATGGTCGAGCGTAGAATTCAGCAGGTTATCTCAGATATACTGGTTTAAAATGATCATTTATTTTGGTATGTATACCATAAGAAATAAGAATAGAATTAGACCATGCAGCCCATCAAGTCTGCTCCACTATTCAATTATGGCTGATATGTTGCTCAATCCCATTCTCCCGCCTTCTCCCATAAACCTTGATCCACTAACCAATCAAGAAGTTATTTATCTTTGTCTCTAATACACACAATGACTCGGCCTCCACAGCCTTGTGTGGTACAAAGAACTAAGAACAAAGAAAATTACAGCACAGGAACAGGCCCTTCGGCCGTCCAAGCCTGCACCGATCTGTCTAAACCTGTCATCTATTTTCTAAGGGTCTGAATCCCTTTGCTCCCTGTCCATCCATGTACCTGTCCAGATACATCTTAAAAGACACTAACGTGTCTGCATCTACCACCTCCTCTGGTAACGTGTTCCAGGGACCCACCGATGGTGATGAGTTAAACAAATTCACCACCATCTAGCTGAGGAAATCCCTCCTCATCTCAGCTCTAAAGTGGTGCCCCTTCACTCTGATGCTAACATCTCCAGCTCATGGAAACATCTTCTCCATGTCCACTCTATCCAGGCCTCTCAGAATTCTTTAAGCTTTAATTGGATTTCCCTCCAATTCTCAGACCCCGAATTCTCAGCCACTCCTTATATGGCTGGCCCTTTAATGGCCTAGCCCTAACCTAAACTGGCTAGGTGGATTAGTCATGGTAAATAAGGGGTCATATGCTCTTTTGGAGAATCAGTGCAGAATCAATAGACCAACGGTCTCTATCTGCACTTTTAGGATTCCACGGTTACTACTTCTTCAGCCTCATTGTCCAACGATCCAATATCCACTCTTGCCTCTCTTGTAATTTTTCGATACCTAAAAAATCTTTTGCATTCTTCTTTCATATTACCTGCCAGCTTACTCTCATTATTTCTTTTTCTCCCTGCTTATTGCTTTTTCAGGTGTCCTTGGCTGGTTTTTAAAGTCTTCTCAATCCTCTGGCTTCCCTCTAATCTTCACACATTGTACGCCTTTTCTTTTGCTTTTATGCTGTCCCTGACTTCTGTTGTTGTCATCATTGCCTCTTCCACGCCTTAGCATGTTTGTTCTTCCTTGGGATGAATTTCTGCTGTTCCTCCCAAATTCTCCCCAAAAATTCCTGCTGTACTGTCTTTTCTGCTAAATTCCCCCTCCGATCAACTCTGGCCAGCTCTTCCTTCCTGTCTTTGTAGTTACTTTTACTCAATCATAATACTATTACATCTGGTTCCAGCTTTTCCCCCTCCCCTCTCAAACTGCGGGGTGGATTCTCTCATATTGTAGTTCCTGATCCTTTCCATACTCTTCTGTCCTACTACTTATTCTGGAAACTTGAACCTCCACTGAGACCTTCCCCCCACGACACTTAACCATTTCCATAATTTTCCATTCAACTAAACCCACCCGCTCATTATTTAGTTTAAAGCCCTATTAATAGCCCGAGTTATGTAATTTGCAAGGACTCTAGTCCCAGCATGATTCAGTTGGAGCCCGTCCCATTGAAACAGTTCCCTCCTTCCCTTGTACTGGTGCCAACGTCCCACAAATTCATACCTATTTCTCCCACATTAATCTTTAAATCACACATTCATTTCTTTAATCTTATTGATCCTGTGTCAATTTGTTTGTGGCTCAAGTTGTAATCCAGAGATTATTACTTTTTGGGTTCTGCTTTTTAAATTTAGCACCTAGCTGCTCACATTTTCTCAGCAGAATCTCATTCTTTCTACCAATATCATTGGTGGCCACATGGACCACAAACAACTGAATTTTTCCACTCCCACTCCAAGTTCCTCCGCAGCTCAGGTGAGATAACCTGAACCGAGGGACTAGGTAGGCAACGTAGCCTTTGGGATTCTTGATCCTGTCCACAGAGAACATAAGGAGCAAGAATCTCAAACCTATTAGACAAACTCTGGGGCTGAGGCTCCTTCAGCACCACCTCTCAAATCCCTCTACCTGCCTTGTCTGTGGTCACACCCTCCTGTCCACTGACCAAACGAGGTCATTAATGTAAGGGGTGTGACTGCCTTCTGAGCACAACATCTAGATAACTCTCACTTTCCCCGATGTGTTGCAGTGTTTGAAGCTCAGACTCCAGTCATCAATTCCGAGTCTGAGTTTTTCAAGTAGCCAACACTTGTTACAGGTATGGTCATTACGAACCACAATGGGGTCTGCCAGCTCCCACATCTTGCAGTTAGAACACACTGTCCGGCGCACCATCTCCACATGCCCCTAACTACATCAATGGAGCTGAGGTGGAGAGGTTCTTATTAATTTTATATTATATATATCATAACCAACAATCTGTGCTGTACCTCCCACATAGATGCCACGGTTAACAAGGCTCAATGATGTCTCTTCTTCCTGAAACGGCTGAGGAAATTTGGCATATGCAAAAGGGCCCTCAAAAACTTTTACAGACACACCACAGAAAGCATTCTATCCCGGTGTATAATGACCTGATAGGGCAACTGCTCTGCCTAGGGCTGTAGGAAACTACAGAAGTTGTGTGCACATACCATCATGGAAGCCAACCTCCCATTTATGGATTCCATTTATACTTTTGTTGCTGCGGAAAGGCTGCCAACATCATCAAAGACCTCTCCCACCCCTGGAATACTCTCTTCCAACCTCTTCTGTTGGAAAAGATACAGAAGCTTGAACACATGCACCAGCAGGTTCAAGAATAGCTTCTTCCCTGCTGTTATTAGATTGCTGAAAGGACCTCTCTAACTTCAAAGAATGTTGATCTTGTTAGGTTGATCTAGTTTTATGCATGTCCTGTGCAGCTGTAACCTTATGTGCCTCGCTTTTTCTAACACCCTTTAATCTCCATGTCCTTGTATGCCATGATCTGCCTGTACTGCGTGCAAAACAAAACTTTTCACTGTACTTAGGTTTGTTTAAGTAAAGTGAAAAATTTTGTTTTGGGAACAGTATATGTGGCTCCATTAAATCATCTACACCAAATCATCTATTTTAATGACTTAGTTCTTCTGGTCTGGAAAAATGTCCCTGATTGACCTTTATTCTGAAAGTAACGCATAATGGATAAATAGAATACTAGAATCCCTACAGTGTGGAAACATGACATTCGGCCCACTGAGTTCACACTAACCCTTCGAACAGCATCATACCCAGACCCACTTCCTACCCTTTCCCTGCATTTCCTACCCTAGACACTATGGGCAATTTAGCACAGCCAATCCAGCTAACCTGCACATCTTTGGACTGTCGGAGGAAACCAGCACACCAAAAGGAAAATCATGCAGACACAGGGAGAATGTGCAAACTCCACATCAACACTCAGTGCCAGGGGCGAATCCATCCTTAGGTGACTGTCAGGCAGCAGCGCTAACTTCTGAGTTTCTGTGTCAATAATCAATTTGGTAGCTATTACCAACCAACGAAATTATTGTTTAACTGTGATGCTACTCTTCTGTGCTGGGCCCCTAATCTTGTTGTTCGATTTATACTGCTAAAAAACCTTACAAGCTATAAGCCAAAAAAAATGCAACCAAACAGCACCTCTACTCCTCTGTACCGAATTCAGTGAATTATTTTCTCACTCTGGGTGTGTTTCAGCCTGGTTGGGATCTCTTCTTCCTGATCTCACCCTGAAATCACTCTGAATAATAATTATGTCATGAATATGACATAATCTTCTGTTTGAGTACAAGCAGATTTTCGCATTCATTTCTTTATATTTGTCACCAGTTTTCCCATTTAAATATTTGGTTTAACTTAAGTTGAAGTTAAATTTAAGTTCAAAGCTTTCTAGAATTTTCACACTGCTTGTAAGTATTCCTGGAAACAGCTGAAAATCAGCTCAGTAACGCATGAATTCATGAAGGAGATTGTCTCTATTTCTGATCAACAGTGTCAAAAGATTCGTAATCGACAATTTCAAGTTATCTCTTGCTATGAAATTGGTTCTTTTATCTCACCTTGGACCACTAACTTTATCTGCATTATTTAATCGTGGACTAACTCAACATAATAACTTTTCTTAATAAAAAACGTTGATAATTGGTCGTCAATTTTGGCAAAACACAAACTGGTTTTATTTTGGCATTTAAAGACATATGTATGAATTCATGTTAGAACTCTTGCATCTGCACTGAATTTCATACCAACTTTTCCATTATACAGAATCCCTACGTTGTGGAAGTAGGCCATTCGGTCCATTGAGTCCACACCAACCCTCCAAAGAGCATCCCACCCAGACCCACACACAACCCCAGCCCACCCCGCCATGCTATCCCAGTAACCCTGTATGTCCCCTGGTTATTCCATCTAGAGTGCACATCCTGGACACTATGGGCAACTTTCCACAGCCAATCCACCTAACCTGCAATTCTTTGGACTATAGGAGGAAACTGGAGAGCCTGGAGGGAATCCACACAGACAAAGGGAGAATATGCAACCTCTACACAGTCAGCTGCCCAAATGAATTCATGTCTCTGGCACTAGGAGGCAGCAGTGCTAACCACTGAACTGCACCATATTTGGTCCACATTTGCAGTGAAATTACCCCTGTTGGCTTGGCAGGCTGCAAATCCAGCTGGACTTCCAATCCACTCCACCCTGAAGATCTCTGCACGCAATTGCCCTCATTAGAAGTGCATGCCACCAATGACAGTGCACCACCTCACATGGTGCAAATCTGATTAAAAAGAAAGACCTAAAAATTCTGGCTCAAAAGTCAGATTTTCTGTGGAGAGAACAGCTATTTTAATGTTCCAAGTACAGTGATCTGGAAACATTTACTTTAGTAATGTTCATGGAATGGGCAGCAAAATTATTGAAGCTTTTGAGAATAGTTTTATTCTTTAACAGAATGACACATTGACATAGGCAGTTTCTGTTATAAGTAAGGACACAGGAGATTATAACGGACATATAAAAGCTGCATGTAAAAGTGTACCACTGGACCTTAAGTACATCTATATATTTCAGTCTAGTTGCCCATGGTGTCTCATGCTACAACTAATCATGATAAAAGAAAGATACTGTAGATGTAACATCTCCACTCTGGAAATATACTGTCTGAAAACAGTGCTAGTCCAGAATTTGTTTCAGTAGATCCATGCAACTCTTGGCATTATTTTGAAGCTGCAAATTACAGTATTTCAAAGCTGTTTTTATGACTGTTACATGGTGTTTTATCAATGTATTGTGTGTCAGGTAAATATTTACATCTACACTGTTTTCAGATTCACACACTCAAGGTTAGGAGTTCTACATAATTTATAATCTAGCAGATAACAAAATCCATAAATGACATAGTCCCAACATTCTGGAGAGTTTACAGGATTATAGTGGACTCAAACAGAAGTATCTGTGAAAATAGACATAGTTTGGCATTAAATAGTCAAAATAGTAGACGCTCATTATGGTGGTGTCGTCAGTGAACTTGTAGATGGCATTCATTCTGAATATGACAACGCAGGTGTAGGTGTGCAGGGAGTACAGTAGGGGGCTGAGGGTGCCAATGTTGAGTGTTATGGTGGAGGAGGTGCAGTTACCTCATCCACAAGTCAAGCGACGTGACAGTAACAGGGCAGAAGCGAGTTGTGAGGGTATGAAATACAATGCACTGTCTGGAAACGTGACAATGGATTGGGGGGGGGGGGGGGGGGGAGAGAACTTTTTCGGATAATAAGTGAGCAGAGTTATGTGGAAAAAGCAGGAGATTGGCACACGATATAACAGAGCTAGTGCTGGCACGATGGGTCTAATGGCCTCCGACTGCAATGTAATAATTCTGAAACACCTGACGATTCAAGCTGTGATCCTAAAGGTCACAGACCCTGGAAGCTCACAGCTCCCCGTCAGCTGAACAAAAAGATTTGAACTCAGCCAACAGATGAGGGGATTCTTTACAATCCAATACAGATACTCCCCTGGGTGGGAGAAGAGCTGTCACAGGAGTAAAGGTAATATGTCCAAGATTAAACTCTTAAAGAAAGCTAAATACCAGATATACATTCATCGCCATATAAATAAGGGAAAGTTGAGAGTTTTGGTGCAGTTAGGTTGATAATTTAAATGTCACGGAATCCTTTCAATCTAATATTAAAAGGATGGAGAAACATTAAAGCTTTGACCTTCTCTCGGGGTTGCTACTGCAGTCTGTGCCCCCACACTCCCGGCCAGCACAGGAACTCTAGCCCGAGGATCCACTCCCGCTGAGGCTGTGACTAGGCCTCACCTCCCCTGCCGGCCCCGGAATAAGCTCCACCTGAGCTTTCCCCCGCCTTTTGTCTTCCTCCCTCCCACCCTTCTTACCTTCTGCCTGCTCTCCGTGTCTAACTGGATCGCGGCTCTCGCCAATTTCATGGCGTTTTGCAGCGCGTTCGCCCCCGACTCTGTCAACGCCATGTCACCGCCGGCCGGAATCTTTCGTCGGGGATGTTGGGATGTACCCGGAGGGTATCGTGTGGGACGGGTGGGAGCCCGGACACACAAACACGCGGCACGCTGCGGGGCACACCACTGCGGGGCACAGTCTATGTGGGCCAATCAGCTCTGCCCTCTGGTGACAGATACGGGAGCTGCATCAGATCGCCAGAGGCCAATTGCCAGCAAAGAGCTTTTTCAAATCACTGGTTCTCAGCTTTCCAAAGTGTCTAGGCCCGAAACGTCAGCCTTCCTGCTCCTCTGATGCTGCTTGGCCTGGATGTGTTCATCCAGCTCTACACCCTGTTATCTCTTATTTATGTACAGTGCGGTGTTTGGATGCTGAACTGCTGGAGATATGTGGCATATCTTATTGGCAATCCTTTTGTACCACTGAGCAGCTTTCACTTGTCTGATTGTTAATCTAATCCTCATAAGAACATAAAAAATAGGAACCAGGAGGCCATTTATGAAGAAGGGACCGGACCCAAAATATCAATTTTCCTGCTCTGATGCTGCCTGGCCAGCTGTGTTCCTCCAGCTCCGTACTGTGTTATCTCAGACTCCAGCATCAGCAGCTCTTACTATCCCACAGGAGCAGGCTGCATGGTCCCTCAAGATAACAGTGTGAAGCTGGATGAACACAGCAGGCTCAGGAGCACAAAAGCTAAGATTTCGGGCCTAGACCCTTCACCAGAGAGGGGGATGGAGAGAGGGAACTGGAATAAATAGGGAGAGAGGGGGAGGCGGACCGAAGATGGAGAGAAAAGAAGATAGGTGGAGAGGAGAGTATGGGTGGGGAGGGAGGGAGGGAGGGGATAGGCCAGTCCGGGGAAGACGGACAGGTCAAGGAGGTGGGATGAGGTTAGCAGGTAGGAAATGGAGGTGCGGCTTGAGGTGGGAGGGGGGATAGGTGAGAGGAAGAACAGGTTAGGGAGGCGGGGACAAGCTGGGCTGGTTTTGGGATGCAGAGGGGGGAGGGGACGAGCTGGGCTGGTTTTGGGATGCAGTGGGGGAAGGGGAGATTTTGAAAATTGTGAAGTCCACATTGATACCATTGGGCTGCAGGGTTCCCAAGCGGAATATGAGTTGCTGTTCCTGCAACCTTCGGGTGGCATCGTTGTAACACCGCAGGAGGCCCATGATGGACATGTCATCTGAGGAATGGGAGGGGGAGTTAAAATGGTTCGCGACTGGGAGGTGCAGTTGTTATTGCAAACCGAGCGGAGGTGTTCTGCAAAGCAGTCCCCAAGCCTCCGCCTGGTTTCCCCAATGCAGAGGAAGCCACACCGGGTACAATGGATACAGTATACCACATTGGCAGATGTGCAGGTGAACATCTGCTTAATATGGAAAGTTGCAGGTGAACATCTGCTTAATATGGAAAGGTCCCTGAAGCCTGTTCTCTCATTCAATAGAATCATGGCTGATCCAACATTCCTCATGTAAATCTTGCTGCCATTTCCTCAGAACACTTGATGCCCCTACTCATCAATCATCTATCTATCTCAGACAAAAGCAAATTATTGTCAATGCTGGAAATTTGATACACAGAAAACTTTGGAGAAAATCAGCAGGTCAGCCAGTCTGGTAGCATCTGCGAAGAAAAAAAAAGAGTTAATGTTCAGGTCCTGTGGCCCTTCCTCAGAACAGTTCTATATGCTACCAGAGCTGCTGAGCTTTTCCAGCAAATTTTGTTTCTGTTCCTGATTTACAGCATCCACAGTTCTTTTGGTTTTTTTTCACAGGTCAGTCAGGTTTGTGGAGAAAGAAAACGAGTTAACGTTTTGAGTCTGGTATGAATCCTCTTCAGGGAATATTTCCAGTGCTGACCAGTTTTATTTCAAACTCCCAGCATCTGCAGTATTTTGCTTTTATTTTGAACTAATCATATTTGAACATTGAGCACAAAATAATCACCAGAAACAAAAAAAAAGGCAGGGAGCTGGGATCAACTTAATTCCCTTCCAGAGAGTTGCAGGATCATGACGGGTTGGATGATGACTTAATGTTCTGTATCCATTCTATAATTAACATTCCAAACAATATTTTTTCTCATTGCCGCTCCCCTTCTTTTCGAGCCCGAATCACAAAGACACCTTACCTTCCAGCTTTTATTTCTGATGAAAGGTCAAACTGAAAGATGAAGTTGCTTGATTGCTATCAATTGATTTTTTTTCTGTTTTAGCATTTTAGACTTGATTGAGATGTCTAGCATTTTTGGCTTTTTCTTCTCGTTATGGATGATCTTCGTTTTTGTCACAACCAGAGTAAAGTAATAAATTTAGGGTCAAAGTTAGTCCATGCTATCATAAGCAATTTGCTTATAGCTCAGTACTTTGGTATCCTGTTTAATTCTTGAAAGGCCTGAATGAATAACTTGTTGTAATGCTACTGCTGAGCAGGAAAACTATATCTTGTTTATTTTCGTGCTGTGAAGTTCTAATATTTAGTGTTTAACATTTCTTACTCCCATTCAGCAGATTGCTCTGACATATCATGGTCAGCATTCCAATATGGAAAACAGAATTTAAATTTCTGTCAGCATTGATGTACTTTAAGTTCTTGACTGAGTTGTTCATGTTTTAAAATTCAAATTCAAGGCCCCTGCACAGCAAATACACATAAGTCAGTAAAGAAATCCTTCTCCTCTTACAGTCTTTGTTCTTGTAATTTCTTTTCTCCAGTAATAATGTGAAATTAATGAATGCTGTCCACATTTTGGATTTTGATAATGCTATTAATGCAGGGATTTGAAGTAACATCTTAAGATTTTGCCTTGGCTATGTTTTCAAACAACTTGCATTTCTGCTAGTGAGTTGGTTAATAGGGTAGCTGCCTTATAAATAACTGGTCTTACTGGTTTAAATTGTGTTAAAGGTGCCAAAGTGTCTGGGTTTAAGCAATTATGAAACAAAAGCAGGAACCGTTGGCAAAACTCCGCAGGTCTGGCAGCATCTGGTGGAAGAAAACAGATTAACATTTCAAGACCAGTGACTCTTCATCAGAACCAGACTCAAAATGTTAATGTTAAAAAGAAAAAAAAGGCCATCATGGGAATTATGTACAGGTCTCCTAGCAGGAGTCAGAATGAAAGAAAGAAAATTAATCAGGAGATAAAAAATCCATTTAAGAAAGCCACCGATATTATAATCACGGGGTCTTCAATGTGCCGGTGAATTGGGAAAATCAGGTTGGTCGCAGATCTCAAGGAAAGGAATTCATAAAATGTCTGTGCGGTGGTTTTTGGAGCAGCATGTGGTAGAGCCAAATAGAGAACAGTAATTCTGGATTTAGTGACGTGTAATGAGGCAGACTTGATCGGAAAGCTGAAGAAGAAGGAACCCTTAGGGACTAGTGATCATAATGTGATAGAATTCATCTTGTAGTTTGAGAGAAAGAAGATGGAATCAATGCATTTCTGTTTTTTTTCCAGATCTCTGCCATCCGCAGTTCTTTGCTTCCCTTAAGCAATTGTATCTGTTTTAATTTTATTGGGTTCAATTCAGTCTGTTTGTCTGCTTTAAGTAAATAACTAAGAAGTTTGAATGGAGCAGCTTGAATTGAGTATGACGGGTAACTTTACACATTGTGTATTTGGAGTCAGACTTCGTTTGTTGAATTGGCTTGGTTAATTGACAAAATCTGCAGAATAAAACGTTTATGTTTTCAAATGACATCCTAATGGTCTGCTAGAAACATTTGCTCTAAATTTATGTAGTATTGCTGGGGATTTGCTAGGGAAATATTTTGTGGTTAATGACCTTAAATCTTTTATAAAACCTGAATTCTCAGGGTTGTGCAACAGATGTAAAACCAAACTCGATTATTATGTAGTCAGCCTGAATATTTTTATTTTCACTGTTGTATAATGGCACACAGCAGATTTGGGATCCACCTTTAAGAGACACGTTCGTGATGTCGTCACTGTACCATGACATTTGACCTCATGGTATAAAGCTCTTGCTCTCCATCTTACTGAGTTCTGTCCTCTTACAGCATGACATGCTGAGGGAAGCAAGCTACAGTGCATTCAAGATGATACAATGTGAGGCTGGATGAACACAGCAGGCCAAGCAGCATCTCAGGAGCACAAAAGCTGACGTTTCAGGCCTAGACTCTTCATCAGAGAGCATCTTGGATCATCTTGGATTCATCTTGGATTCTCCAGCATCTGCAGTTCCCATTATCTCTGATACTACAGTGCATTCACTTGGATCCAGACGTTCAAGTGCTTGTGATTACAGTGTACACACGCAAAGCTGTCATCAAAGTTCATTGAAAATTTCAGTACTAAGTATCTCATATCTCATCTTTATATTATTGGAACTAATCCAAATAGCATCGTTTGATGGTTGCAGATCATCAGCTGTCACATCATATACCAATACTGTGTACCCCATTTCATTATTTTACCAGAATTTGCCAGACTGAATATAATGAAGTTCCATAGCTGATATTCTGCTTCACTGATACCATCTTAAATACCAGTTCCCTCAACTAAGGATGCACAGTGGCAACTTCGTATAACATTTACAAGGTACATTTGCAGCAAATATCCAAGGCTCATTTGAAAGCACTTCCAAACCTACAGCTTCTACAGGCAGGAAGGAAAAGGGCAGCACATAAAAGCAAACACCAGCACCTGCAAGTTCTCCTCCAAGCCCAATAACATTCGCACTCAATAGCATTTGTTCACAAAGCAGCAAAAAAAAATTAGCGAGCCATTTGTTGTTGTTTGAGCTTCACAGTTCTGCCTGGAGTTCAAATATAATTTGTATAAAACTGACATCAATCAGGCATGGTGCACAAAGAGCAAAGGTCAAGATGAAAGATGCTGTACGTTTTCCAACTAAGGTCTAATGGAAAAACTTCTGGAAATTACTCCAGTTTTGTAACATAAACTGGTTTCGAAATTTATCATGTTTTGGATACTGTAAATGCAGATCAGGCACAAAGAGTCAGATAGTTATATAATGTTTTACAGATTTGTTATACAGATATTCATTCGAATTCCACAATTCAGCTGGATTGAGGGAACTGCAGCAGCTTTTTTTGCCTGGTCCTATTAACTGCAAACAGCAGCAAAACTATACAACCAGTCAGATTATAGAATCCTCACTGACACATGGGTTGCAGTGATTATTGCTGCTGAGACCTGGCTGAGAGTTGGGCGGGATTGACATCTCGATATTGCGGGTGATGGGGTATTCACAAAATACCAGGAGTGATTTGAGGAGTTGGTGTGTGTCACAGTATTGATCAAGAAACCAATTATAGCAGTTTGGAGGAATGATACTTTGGAAACATCATCAAATGAGACCATTTGATTGAAGTAAAAAACACAAAAAGGGCAAATAGACTGTAAGGTGTGTACTATAGGCCAAACCCCCACCCTAACAGTCAGGAAGAGATAGCAGACAAAATCTGTTCTTAAATTTCAGACAAATGCAGGAATAATAAGCTATTATAAAATGATATGGATCTTTCACTGCAACTTCACTTTTTAAGAACATTCTGATGGAAATAAATTACAACATTAGCCATAAACACTTGGGGATAATGCTGTTAATTATTACTTTACTAACTTACTAAAATTTCTGCAATATAAGATGGAAATTTGTCACCAGAAGTTAATTTCTTTGTGGTAATGCTCACAATCATCATCTGCACCAAATACATAAGAAGCTGATACCATTCTGGTCCATGAAGTCATTTTAAATCAATATCATGCTCATAGAACAGTTAGGTGCATGCCTAATGTTGAGTGCCAAGGCTTCTCATAGCACTTGAAGCAACTAATGGTGTAGAACTGTTGTAACACACAGAGCTACACAAAGGAAATGAGTTTAACAGCTCCAACAAGCTGCAGCATTGCTAATGATACCTAACATGGGATAAGCCTGATTCTGAAAACAACAAATGCTGGAGATCACAGTGGGTCAGACAGCATCCATGGAGCTAAACTAAAGCTCCAATGAAGAATCATATAGACACGAATCATTAGCTTGCTCTCTCTCCATGGATGCTGTCTGACCTGCTGTGATCTCCAGCATTTGTTGTTTCTAGTACAGATTCCAGCATTTTCAGTAATTTGCTCCTAAATTTGATTTTGATATGTAATGCGAGCTGAGCTGGTGAGTGGGTACACAGTTGGATTGATTAGGATTCGCTGTCCATTTCTGAGCTGAAAGTTTGATAACCAAATTGTGTGTTTTGTTCAGTGCATGTGTGATTATGAATCCGTGCAGATGCTGTGCCTTTTTTAAATTGCCCTGGCTGCTGTGTGTTGGTGAATCAAGTTTAAATATTGTAAAATTTCTCATTGTTTTAGTGTGTGTGTCGGTGTATATGTTCATGAGTGGGATGGGAGGTGTAAGTGCGGAAAAGTGTAGTGTTCGTTGAGTGGGCGAGGGAGAGTAAGTAGTGAGATATGTATAGTGTTGGATGGTCAGGTGGTGAGGTGAGGTCAAGTTGGGTCAAGCGGGATCTGGGAAATTTATTGAGGAACAGAGGGGTGTGGGATCATTGGAAGGGTCGAGGAAGGCTTGTTGATTTGTTCGCCGAGCTGGGAGGCTAGTTTGTTGACGTTTCATCACCATATTAGGTAACATCATCAGTCCGTCCTTGATGAAGCAATGTCTCGCTTTTTATTTACGTGGGTTTGGCACGATTTGGTGGTTGGCCTCATTTCTGGCCCTGTTTCATAGTGGTTGGAATATGGGATCAATTTCCACATGTCTGTTGAGGAACTCTGGGTTGAGTACTCGACCTCTAGGAAATCCCATGTGTGTCTTTGGTTGACTTTTCCTAGGACAGTTACGTTGTCCCAGTCGAATTGGTGGCCTTCTTTCTCCGAGTGCATGAAAACTAGTGATAGTCGGTCACGGCTCTTGGTAGCTAGTTGGTGGTCATGTGCCCTGATAGCTAGTTTTGCTCTGATCTTTCCGATATAATACCTGAGGCAGTCCTTACATAGGATTTAATTTATATAATGCTGGTCCTGTCAGTTATGGATGTGGCATCCTTTGTTCTTGTCAGTACTTGGTGAGTGTAGCTACGGATTTGTGTGCTATCATGATTCCTGGTGGTTGGAGTAGCCTGGTGGTCACCTCTGATAGATTGCTGTTGTGTAGCAGGGTTACTAGAGGATCTGGGTGTACTGTGTCTTCCTGTTGTTGTCTGTTGAGTACGTACCAGCAGACTACGCTTTTGGGTAGCCATTAAAGATGCTGTGGAGCTGATCTTCAGCTTTGCACAGTTCCAGGTGCTGCAGGGTCAGCTGGCTTGTCGGGGTTTTGGGAGGGAGTTGAGGTCACAGTGTTGGAATTCAGAGGGTGGGAGTAAAATAGAAATAGAACAGAAATTTATTGCCATATTTATTTTTACATTAAAAATACAGTGAAATGTTTTATACGTCATCTACTACAGTTCCTACGTCGATTTCTCATCTGTTTTCACTCAGGAAAAGGAGAATATTGGAGAGGAGAAGACTGAGTAACGGGCTACTAGAATTGAATGGATTGAGGTTAGTAAGGAGGAGGTGTTATCAATTCTAGAAGGTGTGTAGGTCGATAAAGCCCCTGGGCCGGATGGGATTTTTCTGAAGATTCTCTGGGAAGTTAGGGAGGAGCCTTTGACCTTGATCTTTGAGTCCTCATTGTCTACAGGTTTAGCACCAGAGGACTGGAGGATTGCAAATGTTGTGCCCTTGTTCAAGAAGGGCAGGAGAGATGACCCAGGTAACTATAGACCTGTGAGCCTTACGTCTGTTGTAGGAAAAGTTTTGGAAAGGATTATAAGAGATAGGATTTATAATCATCTAGCAAGCAACAATTTGATTGGAGATAGTCAACACGGATTCGTCAAGGGCAGGTCGTGTCTCACAAACCTCATTGAGTTTTTTGAGAAGGTGACCAAGCATGTGGATAAAGGCAGGGCAGTTGATGTTGTGTACATGGACTTCAGTAAAGCCTTTGATAAGGTTCCACATGGTAGGCTACTGGAGAAAATATGGAGGCACGGGATTGAGGGAGATTTAGCAGTTTGGATTAAAAACTGGCTTTCTGTAAGAAGGCAAAGAGTGGTGGTTGATTTCAAAATGTTCAGCCTGGAGTCCGGTTACCAGTGGTGTGCCTGAAGGATCTGTTTTGGGACCACTGCTGTTTGTCATTTTTATAAATGACTTGGATGTAGGCATAGGTGGATGGGTTAGTAAGTTTGCAGATGACACTAAAGTCGGTGGAGTGGTGGACAGTGTGGAAGAATGTTGCAGGTTGCAGGGAGACTTGGATAAAGTGCAGAATTGGGTTGAAAGGAGGCAAATGGAGTTCAATGCGGATAAATGTGAGGTGATTCACTTTGGGAAGAATAATAGGAAGGCAGAATACTGGGTCAGTGGAAAGATTCTTGGTAGTGTGGATGTGCCGAGGGATCTTGGTGTCCATGTACATGGATCCCTGAAAGTAGCCACCCAGGTTGATAGTGCTGTTAAAAAGGCTTACGGTGTGTTAGGTTTTATTGGTAGAGGGATTGAGTTCTGGAGCTGTGATGTCATGCTGCAACTGTACAAAACACTAGTGCGGCCTCACTTGGAATATTGCGTACAGTTATGGTTGTCCCATTACAGGAAGGATGTGGAAACATTGGAAACTGCACAGAAGAGATTTACCAGGATATTGCCTGGTCTGGAGCGCAGGCCCTATGAAGAAAGGCTGAGGGACTTGGGTCTGTTCTCATTGGAGAGAAGAAGGCTAAGAGGGGATTTAATAGAGACATACAAGATGCTCAGAGGATTAGATAGGGTGGATAGTGAGAGTCTTTTTCCTAGGATGATGACGTCAGCTTGCACGAGCGGACATAGCTACAAATTGAGGGGTGATAGATTTAAGACAGATGTCAGAGGCAGGTTCTTTACTCAGAGAGTGGTAAGGGCGTGGAACGTCCTGCCTGCCAATGTAGTTAACTCAGCCACATTAGGGGCATTTAAACATTCCTTAGATAAGCATATAGATGATGATGGGATAGTGTAGGGGGATGGGTTTAGATTAGTTCACAGGTCAGCGCAACACTGAGGGCCGAAGGGCCTGTTCTGTGCTGTATTGTTCTATGTTCTATGGCAGGAGTCATACATAATTAAAAAAACGTTAAGTTAAGACAAAGAGATGGTAAGAACTGCAGATGCTGGAGTCAGAGCTAACATAGCGTGGAGCTGGAAGAACACAGCAGGCCAGATAGAATCAGAGGAGCAGGGAAGTTGATGTTTCGGGTCGGGATCATTTTTCTTCAGACAAATTTAAAACAAAGTTCATCATAGTTCGGCTAATGGCTCCGGGGCTAGGGAAAGAGATTAAGAAACGATGGAATACCCTGAAGTTACAGCCAGGATGAGACGCCCTGCCATGCTGCTGGAATACCTGGACACCGAAGATGAAGGAGACCTCCACAGAGAGACACGACCCTCGCACCAGGACAAGACCACCTTTGTCCTCCTTCAGGCACCCAGACCTAGCTGTGGACCTGGATCCTTGGCCTAGCCTGTGATTCTGGGCCAGGGGAGTCAGTCTGGGAAGTGCCTCTGAGAACTGGCAGGAGACCCTGGGCTGGGTGGGAGCCACATCCAGCTCGCATGGCATTGCTGCCGCAGACCACCTCCTTCGTCTGCCACTTTCCGGGTTTAAAAGAAAAGAAGTCTTTTGGTTAGACCGCACTTGGAATACTGCGTCCAGTTCTGGGCGCCCTATTATAGGAAAGATGTGGATGCTTTGGAGAGGGTTCAGAGGAGGTTTACCAGGATTCTGCCTGGACTGGAGGGCTTATCTTATGAAGAGAGGTTGACTGAGCTCGGTCTCTTTTCATTGGAGAAAAGGAGGAGGAGAGGGGACCTAATTGAGGTATACAAGATAATGAGAGGCATAGATAGAGTTGATAGACAGAGACTATTTCCCAGTGCAGAAATGGCTAGCACGAGGGGTCATAGTTTTAAGCTGGTTGGTGGAAAGTATAGAGGGGATGTCAGAGGTGGGTTCTTTACACAGAGAGTTGTGAGAGCATGGAATGCGTTGCCAGCAGCAGTTGTGGAAGCAAGGTCATTGGGGTCATTTAAGAGACTGCTGGACATGCATATGGTCACAGAAATTTGAGGGTGCATACATGAGGATCAATGGTCGGCACAACATTGTGGGCTGAAGGGCCTGTTCTGTGCTGTACTGTTCTATGTTCTATGTTCTATGTTCTAAGTCGAAGACAAAAGAATAAAAAGCAAATGTAAAAAGAAGAAGAAAGAGAAAGAAAGCTGGCAGGAGCAGATGAGCCTTGGGCTCAGCCCCCATCCCCCGACTCTGCTGCCATAGAACATAGAACTCTACAGTGCAGTACAGGCCCTTCGGCCTTCGATGTTGCACCGATCTGTGAAACCAAACTGAAGCCCATCTAACTTACACTATTCTATTATCATCCATATGTTTATCCAATAACCATTTAAATGCGCTTAAACTTGGCATGTCTACTACTGTTGCAGGCAGGGCATTCCACACCCTTACTACTCTCTGAGTAAAGAATCTACCTCTGACATCTGTCCTATATCTATCACCCCTCAAATTAAAGCCCTGTCCCCTCATGCTAGCCATCTCCATCCAAGGAAAAAGGCTCTCACTGTCCGCCCTATCTAATCCTCTGATCATCTTGTATGTCTCTATTAGGTCACCTCTTAACCTTCTTCTCTGTAACGAAAACAGCCTCAAGTTCCTCAGCCTTTCCTCACAAGACCTTCCCTCCATATGGGGCACATCCTGGTAAATCTCCTCTGCACCCTTTCCAATGCTTCCACATCCTTCCGATAATGAGGCGACCAGAGCTGTATGCCATACTCCAAGTGCGGCCGCACCAGAGTTTTGTACAGCTGCAACATGACCTCATGGTTCCAAAACTCAATCCCTCTACCAATAAAATCTAACACATCGTATGCCTTCTTGACGACCCTATCAACCTGGGTTGCAACTTTCAAGGATCTATGTACATGGCCACCGAGATCTCACTGCTCATCCACACTACCAAGAATCTTATAATTATCCCAGTACTCTGTATTCCTGTTACTCCTTCCAAAGTGCATCACCTCACACTTGTCCGCATTAAACTCCATTTGCCACCTCTCAGCCCAGCTCTGCCGCTTATCTGTGTCCCTCTGTAACCTGCAACTTCCTTCCGCAATATCCACAACTCCATCGACTTTAGTGTCATCCACAAATTTACTAACCCATCCTTCTACGCCCTCATCCAGGCAATTTGTAAAAATGACAAACAGCAGTGGCCCCAAAACAGATCCTTGCGGTACACCACTAGTACCTGAACTCCAGGATGAACATTTCCCATCAACCACTACCCTCTTCTTCTTCCAACTTGCCAATTTTTGATCCAAACCACTAAATCACCCTCAATCCCATGACTCCATATTTTATGTAATAGCCTACTGTAGGGAACCTTAGCAAATGCTTTACTGAAATCCATTTACACCACATCAACTGCTTTACTCTCATCCATCTGTTTGGCCACCTTCACAAAGAACTCAATAAGGTTTGTGAGGCACGACTTAGCCTTCACAAAACCATGTTGACTATCCCTAATCAAATTATTCCTTTCTAGATGATTATAAATCCTATCTCTTATAATCCTTTCTAACACTTTACCCACAACCAAAGTAAGGCTCACTGGCCTATAATTACCAGGGTTGTCTCTACTCATCTTTTTGAATAAGGGGATAACATTTGCTATCCTCCAGTCATCTGGCGTCATTCCTGAAGATAATGATGACATAAAGATCAAAGCCAAAGGCTCTGCAATCTCCTCCCTAGCTTCCCAGAGAATCCTAGGATACATCCCATCCGGCCCAGGGGACTTATCTATTCTCACACCTTCCAGAATTGCTAACACCTCCTCCTTGTGAACCTCAATCCCGTCTCGTCGAATAGCCTGTATCTCAGTATTCTCCTTGACAACATTGTATTTTTCTGTGTGAATACTGATGAAAAATATTCATTTAGTGCCTCTTCTATGTCTTTGGTCTCCATGCACAACTTCCCACTACTGTGCTTGACTGGCCCTAATCTTACTGTAATCTTTCTTTTGTTCCTGACATACCTATAGAAAACTTTACTGTTTTCCTTGATCCTACCTGCCAAAGACTTCTCATGTCCCCACTTGGCTCTTCTTAGATCTGTCTTTAGGTCCTTCCTGGCTAACTTGTAATTCTCAAGTGCCCTAACTGAGCCTCCATGCCTCATCTTTACATAAGCCTACCTCTTCCTCTAGACAAGAGTTTCAACTTCTTTACTGAAAAGGGAAGGTGTTGGAGATCAAATTTAGTGAAATGTTGGGGAAGTTGGGGTAGGAAGGAGCGTATCAGGAGCGTTGCAGGATTAGGATGAAGGTGGGAGATCAGTTGAGGGTTAGGGTTCAGAGGGAGAGTTGGGGTGCCTTCAGAGGAATCGGGGTTAGTCTGAGGGATTGGGGTAAACAGTTGACTTAAACTGGGATTTTTCCACCTAACATTGCCTGGATAACTATCTGGGTAAGTAATAATGAAGTGTCCAAAATGCCCAACTCTGAATCATAGTTGGAGTTTCTTTGGAAGGTGACAGGGAGTAAAGTTTGCAGGCAATGCTAAGGGACTCACTGTGTCAGGCTTTCAGCAGAAACCCCACATACACTTGGGGTTACATCTAGTCTCTGGACTGTCAGGAGACTGGGAAATCTGGGCCGATGCATGAAATGGATGACCTGGCAGCATCACAATGACTGTTTTTGCAGTTACCTCTAGTTAGAATTTGGCAGATAATACTTCGCACCAATGAGTGTATGAATTGAAAACTGATTGTTTTATAACTTATTCCATCAGACAATGCATCACACTGAGAAAAACTTCCTTGTGGAAAGTATTTTCAGAATCTTAATATTGACGTGGTTTCTTTTATTTTTATTTATTAACATTGATCTAACTTGATCTTAATTAAAAAAATAAATTTATTACTGGATGTTTTATCACAAAAGGTAAGTGTTTTAGCATGTCGACTTTCAGTACTGTTGTTATTACTATAATCCCAGATGTTGATAGGACTGGAATAAAATAAAGAACTGCAGACGCTGGAAATCTGAAGTAAAAACAGAAAATGCTAGAGAAGCTCAGCAGGGGAAACGTTTCTTTCTGCTTACATTATCAATGCCCCTCAGAATTTTATAAAATTCACTCAGCCTCCCCATCCCTCGGCCTTCTCTGCTCTAAAGAAAACCCTAGCTTGTCTTCGTTGCTAAATTGCTCCATCCCAGGCAATATCTCTGCACCCTGTCTAGAGCAATTGCATCCTTCCTATGGTGTGGCAATCAGAACAGCACATAGTATTCCAACTGTGGCCTAAGTTACATTATCTCCAATTCCATCGTAGCCTTCTGGCTCTTATATTCAACGGCTTGCCTAATAAAGGTAAATATCTCACATATTTTCTTACCCACCTTAAGCATGTGTTGTGTTGGCTTCAAAGATCTGTGGACTTGCACACCAAGGTCTCTCTAATTCTCTGTACTTGCTATCATTCACCATGTGCCCCTTTGCCTTGTTAGTTCCCCCAACTTGCATCACCTCACACTTTTTAGGATTAAATCCCATTTACATTGTTCTGCCCATCTGACGAGATGGTCTATATTGTCCTCTATTCTAAAGCCTTCCTAATCACTATTTACCACAACACCATCTTTCATGTCACCTGCCAATGTACTGATTTTAAAAAAATTACATTCATGTCTAGGTTATTATGTACACAACATGTAGCAAGGGACCCAGCACTGAACCTTGCAGTATGTCACTGGATGGATCATTCCAGTCACAGAACTCCTGCCATGAACCAATTTTGGATTCAATTTGCCAAATTGCCCTGGATCCCATTGGCCCTTACTTCTTGACTAGTCTCTCATGTGAGACCTTGTTAAAAACCTCACCAAAGTACATGTACACTACCTCCATTGCACTATCCTTATCCTTATATCAAACACCTCCTCAAAAAACTCAATCAAACCTGCAAGACATGATTTCCTCTTGTCAAAGCCATGATGACTATCCTTGAGTAACTCTTGTTCTGCCAAGTGAAGATTAATACTGTCATTTAGATAATTTTCCATTCATTTTCCCATCATTGATGTTATACTCACCGGCCTATTGTTTCCTTGTTTATCCCTATCATCCTTCTTTAAAAATAGGTCCACATTGGCTGTGCTCCAGTCCTGTGGCACATTTTCTGTGTCCAGAGAGGATTTAAAAATTAATGTCAGGGCCCTTGGAATCTCTTCCATTGCCTCCCTCGTCAAGCCTTAGCTATGTCTCACCTGCACCTTGCAACTTATACAATTTTAAGCCTCCAAAAACCATTAATGCTTCCTCCATCTCAACTGTAATTTGTTCAAAAATATCACAATCAACTTGCCAGATTTCTATCCCTACATTGTTCTTCTCTATCATGAATAAAGATGTAAAGTTCTCATTTGAAATATGCTCATGTTGTGCCTCCACATACATTATGTCCCTTAGGTCCCATTCTTTTCTTGGTAATCCTCCTGCCACTAATATAGATAATATATCTTTGAATTTTCCTTTATTTTCCCACCAGGGCTTTTTCATGGCACCTGTTTACTTACCTAATTTTACTTAAACTTCTGCACTTTCTGTATGCCTGCAGGAATTCTGGTGTCCTGAGATATTGGCGTCTAACATAAGCTACCTTCTTTTTTTCTTATCCAATCTCAGACATCCTTTAATATTGACTGTTCTCTGGAACTTTTCGTCTCACTCTTCAACTTTCCACTCATGAGCTTGACCTGCACTTTCACTGTATCCTTTATGAAAAAGTGCCACTGCTCCAATTTAGCTGCTTCCCAGTCCACTTTGGCCATGCCCTGTCTTGTCAAATTGAAATCAGCCTTCTCCCAATTCAGAATGATTAATTCTGGTCCAATTTTAGGTTGGGGTGTGAAGTGTTTTCAAGACTGAGACTGACGTAGTTTTAGTCATTAAGAAAATTAAGGGTTATGTGGAAAGGGCAGGATAGTGGAGTTGAAAATTATCAGATCAGACATGATCTAATTAAATGATGGGCTAAATGGCTTACCTGTGCTCCAATGTTTTATGGTCTTATCTTTGTCCTTTACCATGATTCTTTTAAATATTACTGAATTACTGAAATATTCTCCCATTGACATTTCTACTACTTGGCTGGCTTTGTTAAGTAAAATTTAGGTCCAACTGTCTGTTCATGGCCTTTTTACATGATGGCTTAAAAAGCTGTCCTGGACACATTTTAAGAATTCTCTACCTTCTAAGTCTCTCACACTTTGCCTACCAAAATTAATATAAGGGATTGCCAGCAGCACGATTTAAAGGGATCATCAGCTCCCGTCAGATTCAATGCTGATTGTTTCTACTGGCTCTGACTTAGTTTGTAGAAGTTTTAGTTTCAGAGTTTTCTGAAGCACAGTCAGTGCAGCTCCAGAACTCTGTTTCTCTGTTCACAGATGCTGCCACACTCGCTGAGTCTCTCCAGAATTCTCTGTGTTTATTCCAGACAAGCAGCATCTGCACCATTTTGCTTTTATGTAGTTTGTAGCTGTTGTTCAAAGTTGATGGGGAGATGTGATGAAGGCTGTGATCTGAAAAAGTTGCAGTCAGATCACATGATCCAGTTGCTCAATGCATTTAGCTTCTCCAACACAGCTCATCAAAACTCCATGTCATCTACTGGAAGAGGGAGACCCCAGGCCAATTACTTTCCTGGCTATTGTGTCTTTTACTGAAGAAAGTATATATCTTAAGTGTTCATATAACCTTGTACAATACTTCTCTAGGTAACTCTTTACTTGCCAGTCACAAGTCTAATCTTGCAGTTTATTTAGATGAGTATGTAACAGGTTAGCAAACAGGAGGTGGTGACCTAGTGGTATTATCATTGGACTATTAATCCAGAGACCTAGGTAATGTTCTGGGGACCCAGGTTCAAATTCGAAAACAGCAGATTAAATTTAATAAAAATCTGGAATTAAGAGCCCAATGATGGCTGTGAATCCATTGTCAATTGTCAGGAAAACCCATCCGGTTCACTCATGTCCCTGAGGGAATGAAACTGCCATCCTTACTTGATATGGCCTATATGTGACTCCAGACCCACAGCAATGCAGTTCACTCTTAACAACTCTTTGGCCGATTAGAGACAGGCACTAAATGCTAGCCTAACCAGTGACATGAATGAATGAAAAATATCCTGACTCTCACACGTGTTTTCATAGCAGCTACAAATTTACAGATGATTCCTCCAACACTGACATCATGATCATGGGTATGGGTAGTAAATGGTGCTGACCATAACACTTATTGGTGTGGATCACCAAACAGACCTAACCCTACCTCTCCCGCTCACTGGCCTTTAGCAGGCTTTCAAATCACAGCAATTGTCACAATTAGACAGTATAACAAAGAAGCAGAAGTAGAGATAATGGGAACTGCAGATGCTGGAGAATCCAAGATAACAAAGTGTGAAGCTGGATGAACACAGCAGGCCAAGCAGCATCGCAGGAGCACAAAAGCTGACGTTTCAGGCGTAGACCCTTCATCAGGGTCTACGCCTGAAACGTCAGCTTTTGTGCTCCTGCGATGCTGCTTGGCCTGCTGTGTTCAAAGAAGCAGAAGTAGGTCTTTTAGCCCATCAAGACTACTCCTTCATTCAATGTGATCATGGCCTCAACTGGTAAGTCTCAACTCCATTTTCCTCCACCACTCTGACATGAGGTTTGAATCTTGTAAAGAGGAAGCCTCTACGTGGTACTATATTTCGAGCTTTCTGGGTGTCCTCAGTAGACGGTATTTGCAAGACCTCTGTTACTTGATATTCATTCCCTTCAGTCTTGGTTGAGTAAGTTTAGAATTTGGATGGCCAATAACTAACTGATGGGTGAAATGAGAATACGAGGAAAGGAATTGTTAAGTGAAAAGCCATTATTTCTGAAAGAATAAACAGATTTGAAAGTGGATTCATCAACAAATCCCTGGGTTATGCGCAGAGTTTTGATGTGGAACGCTGCTTGCTTTGGCTGGGGAGACCATTTTCTGAGGTATTATCAATTTAAATCTTTTGTCGGAAATGAGGAGAGTGATTAGAAGGAATTTCTCTACACAGAGATGTTGGGGCTTTGGGACATTTTGCCACAGAAAATGATTGAGGGGAAAAATAACAATTTGTGTTTAGTGAAAATTTTAAAAAAATACTGTACTGTGGGGAAAGATCTGGACAGTAAAATGAATTTTGGATTGCTTCAGTAAACAGCTAATGTAAGCATATTGGCCTCATGCTGTGCTTTAACATCCATGGTTCTTCTCCTTTTGACACACAAGTAAACTTAACAGGCTTGTTAATTTTAACTGTCCAAAATATTCTTTAGTACTATCAATAATGTCACATCTTCGAAGTGTATGAGATGATTTCTCTTGCTCCATTCTTTGCCGTGCTGAGATTGTCAAAAAACAAAGGAGACAGTCATATTATGCACTTCATCGATTACAATACAGAGTGAACTAATTGGTCTTACAGAAATTGGACTTCAAACCTTTTGGTGGAGAATTGCAGCCTGCCACAGTTTTCTTGCACGGACAGAATAATTCACAGAAATGAACACAGATATTGAGAAATAGGAACTAATCTGAATCTGACCTGTGGCCAAAAGAAACATAGAAGATACGAGCAAAGGAAGGCCATTCTGCCCTTTGAGCCTGCCCTGCCATTCATCATGATCATAGCTAATTGTTCAACTCATTAGCCTAATCCTGCTTTCTCCCCATAACCTTTGATCCCATTCACCTCAAGTTCTATATCTAACTGCATCTTGAATGCATGCAATGTTTTAGCATCAACTACTTCTTGAGGTAATGAATTCCACAGGCTCACCACTCTTTGGATGAAGAAGTGTCTCTTCATCTCCGTCCTAAATTGTCTACCCCAAATCTTCATACTGTGACACCTGATTCTGGACACACCCACCATCAGGAACATCCTCCCTGCATCTACCCTGTCTAGTCCTGTTAAAAGCGTTGATATGAATTAAAATACAGCTCCGTCTTATAATACCCACTGTTTCTAAATGCCAGAAAGTTTGGAAAGATTCCATTTTAAATTCAGGAACTACTAAAACAGATTTTTTCTGACAACTTTTTTTTCAGTTAACATTCAATTATGAAGATTATGTTCCACTGAATGCAATAAAGTCATTTTTTTTCCATTACTTGATTTGATCCAAATCCCTATTGTCTCTTCCCCCTCCATTCCACAAAAACTAATTAAAGGAGGTGTTTGGAGAAACCTTTGTAAAATATAAACAAATTTTATGACTCCTGTTAAGCCAAAATCCCTTAAGAATGTGTAAAATTTCCAATTCTTCAGAGGCAACAGAGAAATGAAAAACAAAATAGCCTGAGACCCTGCATTTAAACCTGCTTCAATATAAAATTTTCCCAAGATAGCAGAAGAAAATTATTCATTTGATGGATAATGTTTGATAGATGAGTAATTTCCCCTTTGTCCTTCCTCTTCATCTTGGCATCCACAAATATTATTACCATTAGAGGATTTCGTAGATACTTGCTAATAAATAACAGAATTCTCTAAATTACATCCATTGAAATTAAATTAGGAATGTTAATGCAGATGAGAGTTTTTACTTCTGTGTGCTGGTAATAATCTGGCTCCATCACTGAAGGACTGAAAAAAAATTGGTCTCCTGATGGGATTTCTCAGAGAAGTGAACATTTGAAAATAATGTAGATTTATTGCAATTTATACTGTGCATGTTTATACAAGTTGATATTGTGTATTACTTTAATATCCTTTCTTGCCTGAACTGCATTTGATAGTGATCATAAATCATCTGTAATTTTTTTTCTTTTGGCTACTTTTCTCATAATACACCATTCACATGGCTATGCACCTTGATAAGGCAGTGACATAATGGCCCAGAATTTGCTGGAACGGATTAAACGGTGTGTGTTTGATCTTTTTCTCTCCCTTTTAACTGTCTCAAATTCCTGTAAGAGTTCTTGATCACCACACAATGAGGTAAATGGGGCATTGACCCCTGTCTGTAACTAATAAAATTAAAGGACAATGAAAATAATGGTAAATGATGGAGAAGGAATTTGAGTTAAACTGACCACAAAAAGAAAAGTAAAGAGATGGAAAGAAAGGTTGGATTAAGAGAAAGGGAACATGAAATTTTAAAAATTCTAGGAACAAATTACTGTCTGCAGGAGTCAGCCTCCATTGTTTCATGTGTTCATTTGCTGAGCCAGTAACATTGAGTGGCATCACAGGAGCATAATGGACTGATACATCATGAACCTCCCACTCTAACTTTCTGTGTGAATGGTCACTTTTAATTACAGTGACCAACCCAACAATTTATTGAATCTTACGGTGGGATCTGGTGTCTGGTGGGATGCAAACTGTTTAGTCATTTGGGTCAATTTGGATCTCCTCGCGTATTTCTGCCTTACTACAATTTGCTAGATTTTTTTTATGCACTCAGAATGGCATGTGCCTTTATTTATATTTGGACCATGATGTGATTTTATTTTACAATTTCTTTAAGATTTTACTCATTTGAAATGTTGTGGAAGATTTTCAAATCCTTCTTTGGCCTTGGTCTTTCCTAGCTATGTAATCTGTTCCAACTCTGAGATACTTGGACTTGAATTGTGGCCGCTTACCCATTCCCAGTGGTAATCTCTACGGGCAAACATTCCATCAGTTCTGGGATATCTTTCTACCTTACTTTTCTCCTTCTTAAAACTTACATTTCCACCAAGTTTAATGCCATCTCCTCTAATATCACCTTAGTGTCTTGACGTCGAGAATTATGTATAAGGTGGCATTTGAAGCATTTTAGAGGAAAATAATCCTTTAATGTATAAAAGGTACATAAAAACTAAGTTGATATATACAATATATTGAATTTAATCCATATTTGTGCTACAGATATTTGAAGCAATTGTTATTTTGATATTTTAAATCCCAAGACCTCTGACAGAGAGCACATGCATGCTTTATTAAATGGTTTACATTTGTGACCGAGATATTGCAATTGTAGATGGAGATAATTGCAGGAGTGCAGATAAAGCAATTGTGTTGCTATGGTCGTAATATCCCATCAATACTTAACAATAAGCATTTATGTAATAACTTTGCTGGAGGAAAGCATCCCAAAATACTTCACAAATACATTATCAAACAAAATGTGACATCAAGATGTACAAGGTGAGCAAATAACTACTTGAGTCTGTGGATAAGAAATGTGTTCAATACTAAATAGGCTTGAAACTCATATCTATATCGAAATTAAATGCAACAATATTAAAGATAAAATGTTTTGTACAATGGTGGAAGTGATATTGTAAAGGGTGAAAACACGACTTTCAGATAATATGAGAATAGTGATAATATATGTAGATATATGAAAGATAGAGAGGTAGTGGAGGGTAGTCGAGACTGATAAAAGAGGGGGACATATTGTGGAGGATGCAGGTTTGCAGAGATAATGCCTCAGCTTTCGCTAGAAGCAAGAATAAAATCATATGGGAATAAATCAGTGAAGATACCGAACAAGCAGAATCATAAAATCATACAGTAAAGAAGAGGCCCTTTGGCCCATCTAGAACATCTACCCTAGTCTCACTTTCCAGCACTTGGCCTATTGCCTTGAATATTATGACATTTCAAGTGCTTATCCAATTTGATCGAACTAACTGCAGAAAGGTAATTCTTATCACAAAAATGCATAAATTACTGTACTCTGATAACACGCATCCTGCAATGTTGGAATGAATGACAGTGAAAACAACTGAGAACTTTGGCCACCTTTAGTTTGATTTTCCTGAAATGTGCGTTTGGTCTGGAGAGGGGTTGTGGTGGGAACCTGCAGAGCTGTTTATCTAGAATGAGTTACAGGAAAAATTCATGACTTGAGATAAAATTAGATGAGCTTTGGAAATAGATAGATTAAACAAGGATGGCCATTACAAACTTATAAAATACAAGTCATATTTTGCATATTGAGGAGTGTTTGTTTCAAAGCCTAATTGAAGAGATAATTAAAGAAATGCAGCGGAGTTTGTGAGTCTAAATGTTTAAACGTAACAGTATCTCAAAGACTTTTCAATAGGCTGTGGCTTATGAGTTCACTTCTTGAATGTAACTTGCATGATGGAAACAGTTCTGAGGAAGGGACACCAGACCTGAAAAAGTTAACTCTGATTTTTCTTTACAGATGCTGCCAGACCAGCTGAGCTTTCACAGCAACTTCTGTTTTTGTTGTTGTTGATGGAAGCAGAATTCATTCAAGGGCTGGGCTTTGTTTTTATGTCTGCTTGATTTTCTGTCTCTCCTGATGGAGAATAAAATCATATGGGATCTAACAAACATTCTCAAACATTGCTTATTATGTTAGTATCTACTCCAATGTGTCAAAGGAATTGTAATTATAATGATGGGAAGTTGCATTAACAGGCAAATAAAAATTTGATTTTGAATAAATGTATGTTGCTTGGTTTCAGGATAGATTGTGACTTGTGTATTTTAGGCCAGTGCTTGATTCATGCTTGAGATAACAAGGTGTAGCGCTGGATGAACACTCTGATGCTGCTTTGCCTGCTGTGTTCATCCTGCTCCATACCTTGTTATCTCAGATTCTCCAGCATCTGCAGTTCCTACTATCTTTTGATTCACTCCTGTTCTGTTGCGTCTGGAAGGAGGATTTGAACCTGAGAATGAGAGGCCAATAATTTGCTGATGACCAAAAGGGAGGTGTTTAACAAATGAAGACAAAATGAAGACATACTTAAAAAATATGTCAGTCTGACAAATGTTTATCAAAATGGATAATGATATTGTTATATGACAATCAGATCCTGTAAGCCTTGTAGTTTCTGTCACAGCTGAGCTCGGAGATGCACAAGGAGAGCTTCCTCCGGCCATTGTCCTTGTTCTCATCCTCCTCCAGCACCCTTAAAAGTTACATGTTAATGGTTTGCCTTTGGCCAGCATTGGCCTCTTCTTATGTCATTGCTGCTAACTTCACCATCGTTAAGATGGTCATGTTTAATTTGCAAGCCCCAGTGGAATGGTGTAAATCATCTTGGACCAGCACCTGATTCCTAAGCATTTTCACTCCACATGCTTTGCAAATGGACAATGAAATTATTGCAAATTAAATGTAGCTGAGGTTTTCAAATCTCTGCTTCATGTATTTGATGTTACAATGTCCTCTTGTTCAGTAGACATGGATCCCATGCTTTCACCCATCAAACTGATATTGCTTTTGCCCATCCTTGGCATGGTCCCAGCCAATTTCCATATGCATTTTGGATCTAGAGAGCAGCATGTGATGTAAGGGAACACAGTTCATCGTCAGCACGGCCTCACCTGTCACCAGGTAGCTCCAGATTCTCTATGACCCTTTCAACCTTCTACTTCATGTGGAGACCCAGCACATTGAACTTTGCCTTGAACTGTCCTCCCTGCCTTCTGAGCTGCAATATAATTCCTGTAAAGATGCTAACCCTGGTCCTCTAGTCTCCCCTTGTGGAGGTCAAAGTGGTGGCCACTGCCAGTAACACCTCTCACTGACCCCCACAACTGTTAGCCTCACAGGACCTCTGATGTTCATCTGCATACTTTCCATACACCTTAAATTCTCCGTAATCATCACTGTCCTTGTCCCCACTACTGTAAAAGTCCTCTGTTGCTCCTCAACCCTTGACTCCCTCTCCCTGTTGGCAATGGTAACATAGGAAGCTGAATATTAAGAAGACAAATTGCAGTGTTAGTAAGACAAGCTGTAATCCCCCCTCCACTTGTGACTTGCTGCTGCCTAGCAGGTACATAAATTATGAAGCAAGATGCTCCCAGTGTGAAGATTGGTCTCATAAATCCTGCTGTAGCCATGTCATTCAGATCCCCATATGATTCCAACAATGTGTATGACATCGTGAGGTTGTCACTTAACGATAATCTGGTGGGCAGCTTTCCCAACTTGAGCACAAGTCTTCAGATGAGACGGATTGCGCAGTGTTTATCTTTATCTTTACCACATTCAAAATCCACTGCCAAAAGTGGTTCATCTGACCTTCTGCCAATACAACTTTTTCATACTACTGGACCATTTCAGAATTGACAGCCAAGCCAATTGTTGTGGGTCTGGAGTGATACATAGGCCACATTGGCTAACGACTGAAGATTTTCTTCTTTAAAGATTTTATGGCAATTCAGTCATTCCATGGTCGTCTTTACTGCTGTTAATTTGTTTTATTCCAAATTTATTTAATGAACTGAATTTGTTTTCTGCAGTTAACATTATGGGATTTGAACTCATGTCTCCAGCTCACTAGCCTAGCCTTCTCAATTAGTAATCCGGCAAAACAAAAAAAAGAAACTGCATTTCCCTTAATTCATTAGTGATCAAAAATGTGATAATACATTTCAGGAGGGTGCGCAATGAATGGAATTACAAAATGGCAGGATTATGATGGTATGGATCAACAGACACCCATTGTGTCTTATGTAGATTTATGATCCAAATCCATTAAATTTTGGTATTTGAAATGAACTAATATACAAAATGGAACTTTTTTACATTTGAATCATCAATTACTTGAATTATTGTTTACAATTTCAGAAACTCTTAAATTAGATTGAGAAAAATAGTTTCTGCTTTGTATTAATGTAGTTTAGAGGGAATTCAGGTGCGCAGGAATTTCATGAAAAACACTGATGTGAAGAAACTGCATGTTTTACTTTTATTGACTTTTTGTAGTTTTGTGATGATCTACTCAAAATGAAATGTGACCAGTTTTCACTTTGAAATGCTGCATTCATTTTAGCTGCACTTCAAATGTTGCTTGTCATGTCATTAAAAGCATGTTGATTTACCTATACTTTGAAGACCACTGACAATAATATTAGAAATTGTTTTTTTTAAAATCTGAGGAACGTGAATGGTGATATTAAAATTACATTTCTTACAACTTTAGTGCATGAAGCCTAGAATATATGAAGAGGCTGTAGAAATCTTGTGTAGCTTAATTTAAAATTCATCGCATATAGACAACTCGAAAGGGGTAATGTGGTTTTAATCCATTTGCTTTTTTTTGGTTTACTTAAATTGATGCGAGCCCCGCAGTGCTCATTTCAATGCATCTTCATCTCACATTCACAGAGAAGGTCTATAGGTAAGACTATAATCTAGGGCACAAATTTCCAGCCGAGGAGATTTGAATGGAAGTTACTCTGTGGTTTATGAGTTTTGTTTTTATAGAAGCTATTATAATTCTGAAGCAAATTTCTGGAACATAATGATAATACTGGAAAAATAATTACTGTGCAGCCTTTGCAAATGGCTACGTTATACTATTAAGTGCAAGTTGTTTAGATAGGAGTCTGATAAAGAGTCACTGAACTTGAAACATTAACTCTGTTTTCTTCCCATAAATGTTGCCATTCCTGCTGAGTTTTTTAGAGATTTCGGTTTTGTTTAAGTTATTCAGATGTCCATGCAATTTTCCACCAATAAACATGAAAAAGTCCCAAATCTGTCACTCCTCCATGTATTATAAGCACTGGGTTTGTTATGGGCTGTGATGACAATGAAAAGTGTATATAAAAATACACTAGGAAAGATACCCATGGTTTTCTTTATTCATTCACAGGATGAGGGCATCACTTATTGCCCAGAGGGCAATTAAGAGTCAACTACATTGTTGTGGGAGAGATAGTAGGAACTGCAGATGCTGGAGAATCTGAGATAACAAGGTGTCAAGCTGGATGATCACAGCAGGCCAAGTAGCATCAGAGGAGCAGGAAGGCTGACGTTTCGGGTCTCGACCTGAAACATCAGCCTTCCTGCTCCTCTGATGCTACTTGGCCTGCTGTGTTCATCCAGCTCCATATATAGTTATTTCAATTTGCCGTGGGTCTGGAGTCATATGTAGGCCTGACCAGGTAAGGATGGCAGTTTCCTTCCCTCAAGGACATCAGTGAACCAGGTGGGTTCTTCCCCGACAATGGATCCACAGTCATCATTAGATTCTTAATTCCAGTTATTTATTGAATTCAAATTCCACCATCTGCCTTGGCAGGACTCAAACCCGGGTCCCCAGAATGTTATTTGGGTCTCTGGATTCACAGACCAGCAATAATACCACCAGGCCATCACCTCCACTGGTGTTTGTGGCTTTCTTGTTTGAAGTTGATTCCTTTGGATTTTAAAATTTTACTTAAAGTGATAGTATTCTCACTTTTCATCATAACAGTATGACCCAGCTAGCACTGAAATAGTGATGGTATGCTGTCCTGTTGGATTGTTATCTCATTGCTATTTGTGTACAAAGTGCTTCGTTGAATGTAAGATAGTTTTGGACATCATGACGTTGTGAAAAGTGTTCTACAAAAAATCTTTCTTTCATACATTGGATGCAGAATTGATTAATCACTGGAATCAGCATGAAAATCAGGATTAATGATTAACTTTGCCCATTGCTTCCAAGGTATTTAGCACAAAAACATCATACTGCCTGCTACTTTAATCCAGCTTCTTAAGCAAGGGCACAAATCAGAGAAGCTAGCACAATTTAAAGACAGCCTGTACTGAAGAAAGCCAGATGCAATTCTTCAGGGATTAAACAGGGTAGATGCAGGAAAGATGTTCATGATGATTGGGGAGGCAAGAACTAGGGGTCACAGTCTAAGGATAAATGGTAGGTCTTTTAGGACAAAGAGAAGATATTTCTTCACCCAGAGAGTAATAAGCATGTAGAATTCTCTGCCAGAGGAAACTGAAGCAATCAAAACATTGAAGACTTTCAAGAGAGATAGTCTAAACATGAGGGTTTATGTTCCTCTCACTCTAAACACCTTTCTCTGTCTGCCACACCACATGCCCCAACCCAACCTCCACTTGTCTCAATCCTATCTTTGTGAACTTCTTGTTTCAGATACTGAAAATTTTCAACCTCGCCAGACAACGGTAGAAGGATAAGAGTTGGAAGGATGAGAAAATAATGATGAAGAAAAATCTCTGCCACTTGCTGTCACACTTGCAACAACCAATGCAGAGACTGAACTGTGTGCATTTTAAAACATAGTGGAAAATGAATTTGGTGAGACAGTGGACACAATGGCTTGCAGAGACTGATGAGAATAATATAAAACCCAACTGAACAGACAATGAGGCCACATATGCATTTACCTGTGCAGAATGCAGATGAGCAATTTGATCAGGTCAAAATGATTGTAATGGCCAAGGACTATAAAATGCTTGTTGCATTGTTTGTCAAATTTTCTACAGTCTCATCAAAAGCAAGTAGAATGCAATCAACAATTTTTCTGAAAGTAGTTGATGATCAATTGCCTCAATTCAAAGTTTATTCTTCATAACTAAAACATTAGTTTCTCTAGATGACCTATTATGATCTGGTAGTGTGTGGCATTTGTTTTAACTTGGTGAAGCTAATTTCAGAGAAAAATATCTAAAGGTTGTTTTCTTGGTCCAAGTCATTTAAGTGCAAACTGTGACTGTGATATTGTCAATCATTGCCCTGAATTCAGTTAATCATAGTTTTGTATTTTGTTTGTCCACAGTACACATTGTTCCTGGATCTTTGATTCAGGTGACACTGTAGTTTCTCCAGTCGCCAAGTTCTTGTGATTTAAACTGTATTGTGGCATGTAACATTGCATACCATCACCCTAAACATAAACATCTCATGGTAATTTATCTAACCAAAAGCAGATTGGTGTTATGATTATAATAAAGATGGTAAAGACAAAGGGAAACATGACTGTTTCATTCAAATGATTTTATGTGCAATAACTAGCTCAAATTTGTTTATTAAATCAATGGCATTCCATTCAACACCTTTGACTCAAAAGATAAAATTATGTTTGTGTTTGAAACTGGTTTTCTTTTTGCTTGCATTTGATGGTGAATTTAAGTGTCCGTCATCTGAATCACTGGGTTGTCAGGTTAACTTGTAAATGTTTTGCAGCCTGTTATCTTCTAGCCACCAACAGTTGTCTATTCAATTACTTTGTTGCAGGACTCCTTAGTGATTGGAGGAAATCGTCTTTAACCTTCTAAGCAATTCATACATTCTTAACTTTTTCTATAGGCTATTAGGCTTTACAGAATCACAAGGCTCTTCAATATTGTAGTTCCTGTTTAATTATAGTACTTGTTGACTGTAGATAGACAATGCTTTGTCTCATGAGGAATGTGCTTTAATGAACATAAACTGCTCTATAGTAATTTATTGTAGATAATAAAATGTGAGGCTGGATGAACACAGCAGGCTAAGCAGCATCTCAGGAGCACAAAAGCTGATGTTTCGGGCCTAGACCCTCTCTGATGAAGGGTCTAGGCCCGAAACGTCAGCTTTTGTGCTCCTGAGATGCTGCTTGGCCTGCTGTGTTCATCCAGCCTCACATTTTATTATCTTGGATTCTCCAGCATCTGCAGTTCTCATTATCTCCTATAGTAATTTATTTATTGTTTTTCTGTTTGTTTCTAGATTATGATATTTAGTTACTTCCCATGGCAATAATCCAAAGTTTTCAGTCAACAATGAGTGAATAGTGCTCACCATTGACTTTGAAGAAAGCTGCCCAAGAAGATTCATCTGGTTCTACAGTACCAATTTTCCTTCTGAAGGAAAACAGCTTCCCAGCTCAGCTCACCCGGTTCAAGACATGAGCCTGTGTTTAGGTCCAGTGAGGTATCTCCAATCTTGGTCCAGCTGCCCATGCATCAGAAACTATGAAAGAGTTCAGTGGTGTTTCCTGAAAGTCTAGGTCTGCAAAGATGCGCAGTGACAACGGCATGCATTCAGCAACATCCATCTTTATGTGTCAGAACGTCAGACTGACGGCCGTCAGAAACCTTATCCATTTTGTCTTCACGAACTAGTGATCATTGGCCAGAATTTCTTAGAAAAGTACATGTCTTTGGAGTGAAATCAAACTTTACTTTCTTTGCCTGATATGTGTAAGCATTTGTTTGTTACTTTAGAGTAGGAAGCATTTACATTGTCGTAGCACAAACTGTGGGCATTATTTAATTCCGCATCTTTGTGAGAAATGTTTTGTTTTATGATAAATTAATATTATTGTGTTTATTTAATAACTCTGAGTTACTTATTCTGAATCTAAAGAGAAAACAAAATAATTGGCTCTACCGGAAACCGGGTGAAATAATTTAAAACAATGATGGAATTCCGGGACAAGAGAATGACAAAGCTCTCATTCAGCCTCAGTCATAACACTGTGCTGATTGCATCTGTTGAGACTGTAACCGTGCATGCTGCAGAGGAACAAGATATCACTGATCACAACGTCTGTTTTTCAGTTTTAGCTGCACATATGCAGTAGCTAGAAGTTGCTCTCTGTTTTACACAGTAATGATGACAAGTGCTGACAGTTTTGTTGCCATATCAACTGCAAATTTCAGACCATTGTGTTTGAGATTATATTTAGCATTAGAATTCAATGAAATATGTAAATATTATGAAAAGTAATATTCTACCTTCCATATTCTGATGAAATTAATGTGCATTAACAATTTTGATTTCAACAGCCTGTGCAATGTAGCATGTTAAATACTACTTAAATTGTTATATTTCCAGTCCCCTTCAGGAGTAATCTGATGCTAAACAAAAGCAATTATAAATCCACTTGAGACAAAGTACAAGCAGCGCTGTCAACTCAAGGAAAAGGAAATGTCAACATTGTGACACTTGTATCCTGGTTTGTTTTTTCAAATGCGCAATTACACCTTTAAACTTTTTCACGCATTGAAGTAATTCTAAAAATCTACCCAGCGTATTTTTGGTGTCATTGTTACACAAATTAAACTCTCACAATTAATTTTCATGATATATTGCAGAGCCCTATTGTTGATTTGTACCATATTATGTATTTATTTAAAATTATTTCATGTTATATTACTTTTTAATATCAGCAGCATTTCTGATCCCCAGCAGGATCCCTTCAGTGAAAATGCACCATTTAAAATGAATATTTTCAAAACCACCAATTGCTATATGGTCCATATGCCAGATTCTAATAAGTCAACTTAATTATTAAAACATTTTCAGTAGAAATTTTCTTCAATTTTTGAAAGCTGTTACAAAAGAAAACGCCAAAAAACTTTAAACAGGAAATGCTAAAACCAGTTAGCAGGTTAGACGGTTTATGCAGAGTGCTAGACATTTGGATTATTTAGGCTCTTCAGACATTTAGGCGCCCAAAAGTTGCAAATTATTCATGTTTGCAACATTGTAACTGCATGATTCCGAGAATTTGTTGAGGGACAAGTTTTTTTTTATAGACAATAGACAATAGGTGCTGGAGTAGGCCACTTGGCCCTTCGAGCCAGCACCACCATTCATTATGATCATGGCTGATCGTCCACAATCAGTATTCTGTTCCTCCCTTATCCCCATAACCCTTGAATGAGATTCACAGATGTCCTAGTGAGAGTAGTATTGTAAAGTCATAAAATCTGGACTGAGATACATTTAGTAAGTATACTTTTCTTCTCACAAAATTGAATGGATTTGAGCAAAGCTCTAGAACAGAGAAGTCAGGTCAGATTCAATGGGCTGAAGGTACACTTCTGTGCTGTATGGCACTAACTCTCTGGACATAATGTATCATACCAAAATAATTGTAGAGAACAAAATTACCATCTGAAGTTGGTGCTTCATCGATATCCCTATCCTTAGGCATGGTGAAACCAAATATGTAATGAAAGAAGCATTGCAGAAGTGGTTACAAGCAATTTCAGACTAAAATACCAGATAGAAAGTTTTATTCTGCTGCTTCTCCAAGTCTAATTCTTGTCATTGCATAGATTACTATAAACCTCAAAATTCCCCTCCAAGTCATCCATACATATATTGTCAATGGAATTACCAAGTCGATGTAATTTCTTGAAAGTCATCTCTACAAGAAATGCACGAGTTCCTGACAAAGGTCATCACCTTTTTGAAGGACAGGTGGGTGTGAACAATAAGTTTTGCCTTTCCAATTTTGCTCACATCTGACAACAAAGAAAGTGTTATTTGGAAAATGGATACGTGTGAAACTCAGCAAGAGCTTCAATACTATTTAATTGCAGCGATATAGCCTCCTGTCAGTTTCCTCACTCTCCGATTTGTTTCATTGTAGTTTGTGAGTGCAAAAAGCAGGTCATCTTATCCGGTAATAAATGTGAACATTATGTGGGATTCATGCCACAAAATATTCATTTTTAATTCACCTTGACATGATAGCTGATGATCTGCAACTATTACACTGTGTTACCTTCTTCAGTTCCCAGCATAATTGTGAGATCTGGGTCACATAAAGTTGAAGAACTCAATGAACATTTATTACAGCTTCTGGTACTTACATATATACTTTACAATATCAAGCATTTGCATGTCTGGTCTCAGGCTAAGCAATTTATATGTATTATAGCACACTCAGCTTGTCATGCTGCAAGTGAACAGAGTTCATTACGATGGAGATTGAGAGCTTTATACCATTAGGTCACATGCCGTGCCACAATATACAATGATATAATGAGCATGTCCCTTAAAGTTATATTACACATCTGCTGTGAGACATGACACCACACTCCTCACCTTTAGTACCACTGTACTGAAATCCATTCAGGTGGGTTCTGTTTGGTTAAGGACAAAGAACCAGAGAATTGTATGAGTAGCTGCAGCCCTGACTCCTGGTGGTGAGAAACTAGTCCATGATTAAGTGGATGATAGTAAGGTACAAAACAGGAAACTCACCTGTTAACAGTGGGAAACTCATTGACATTCTTAATACTCTAAATGCAAATAATTAATTAGGTGGAAGTGCTTATCACTGTTGTGGTATCCCAGGATTCCTGGCACTGATACCATATTGAAAAGGCCATTGTGCACCATGTGCTAACAGTCCTTGGCTGCACTGCATGGTTCAGGATATTTGGCCCAGATGGAGCAGTTAACAGGAAAGTGTTGCCGGGCTTTCCTGGAGGTTGTGCTGATGAGGTTGGGCAGAGAAGGGTCATTCTCTTCCCCAGAACCAGCAGACGAAACCATACCAGCCCTGGTCTGTCGGTTAGGGTGGTCTCGACTGTCCAAAGGAGCACCCACCACAGTAGGAATAGAGTCAGTGACCTTCTCTGCTCCACCAGGATAAGTGCCTAAATATTCACTCTTGTACCTTGCATTCACTCCATCTGTGCTACTACACTCACCTCCTAACAAGACTCATGGTTTACCACTCTCCCTGTCACATTCAACATCTTCCCTCATTCTCTCTCAATCACCTAATCTCTTCACAGCCACTGCATCACCTCCTCACTCACTTGGGACACCTCAGCACATTTCCCCAACCTGCACTAACAACTGTACCAACTACATTCATCTTACTCAATCCCTCCCCTAGTCTCATTCCAAGAGAAAACAGCCCAGAAAAGGACAGACCCAGTCAAAGTTGTTGATGGGATGTATGACATGTATGTCTTTAACCCCTATGAGGAAGGATCCTGACTATGTCTCCCCTGAGCATCAGACTGACTGTGCTGCTGCTCCTGGAATATAATGACTGCTGCCTCTGGGACACCCTGCATGTAGGCCCTTTCACTTGACTAAGAACCGCGCCCTTAGACTTTGAGACATGGCCAGTTGGTTGAAGCACAATCAGTGTGTTTTGTGCATTTGCAGCTGGGCAGGATGGTGCAGGTGTGACCTTGATGTATCCAGGTGTGACACAGCAAAATATCTCCCCCCTTGACTGTTGGCACACTTGCCTATATCATTCAGAACATTGAGTACAGGAGTTGAGAAGTCATATTACAGCTGTACAAGATGTTGGTAAGGCCACATTTGGAGTACTACAATTCTGGTAACCCTGCTGTAGGAAGGATGTTACTAAACTGGAAAGAGTGCAAAAATAATTTACAAGGATGTTAGTGAAACTGGATGGTTTTAGTTACAAGAAGAGGCTGGATAGGCTGGGACTTTTCCCCTGGACTGAAAAGAGCGACTTACAGATACTTTTAAAACCACGAGAGACATAGATAACCTGAATAACCAATGTCTTTTCCTTAGAATAGGGGAGTCCAAAACTAGTGGGTGTAGGTTTAAGGTAATAGGGGAGTGATTTAAAAGGGACCTGAGCTGCAACTTTATCACACAGAGGGTGCATATATGGAATAAGCTGCCAGAGGTGGTTGTAGAGTTAGATATAATTACAACATTTAGAAAACATTTGGATGGGTGCATGGATAGGAATGGTTTAGAGGGATATGGGCCAAACACAAGCAAATAGGCCTATTTCAGATTAGGAAATCTGGTTGGCATGGATGAGTTGGACTGAAGGTTCTGTTTCCATGCTGTATGACAGTATGTCCTCATGACTACAAACAAACATGACAAACAGCATGGCATCGTCTCCCAGCTAAAAGACAAGGCAATACAGAAGTACTATGAGCTGGTGAGGCCTGGCTGAGGTGGGGTAAACATCAAAAAAGGTAAGGCAAGGTAAGACAGGGCAGGGTAGGGCCAAGCAACATTGAAATAGATGCAAAGTGAGTGAGTGCTAACATTGTCAGTAGGCCCTGAGGTACACCCTTATCTGAACCTGAGCTAGCTGGCTGTCCCTGCATGTAACGTGTCCTGGCAGCAGCATTGCAATGAAAGGTACCAATATGCTCTAAAGTGCAACATTGAAGTGTAGAAACACACTGTAAGTGCATCAGTGAGGTGCTGTGACAATGTGGTAAGACTATTACCTGTCAAATGCCAATGCCCATTGGCTCTGGGTATGTGCGGCCGCAGCCTATGGAGAATGCCTTCAGCATTAATTCTGGGAGTCCTAGATGGATGTAGTCTAGGGGAGCAAACAGAGAGCTTTGCCCCAAATCTGACTTCTATGTTAGGAATTCTCAACATTTAGTTTCTGTCTGGCAGGTAGAAAAATTAGAAGCAGCATATTAAGAAGGTGAAGCTAGGTAGTAATGAGGTTGATGATGAGTGATAATCCATGCAAACAGGCCTCTCACCGTTTACTGCTGAGAGTCTTGTCTTGCCTTCAAACGCTTGGTTAGTTTTGACCTCAACACTGGGAAAATCCTCAGTGGACATCTTGCCTGTTTTTCCCTAATTTCTCATTGTAGCCCATGTCGTTCAGGGACTGAGAAGATTTCACCCCCTATCATTCAAAGAACAGTACAAAGAAAATTACAGCAGAGGAACAGGCACTTCGGCCCACTAAGCCTGTGCCAATCCAGATCCTCTATCTAAACCAGTCACCTATTTTCCAAGGATCTGCATCCCTCCGCTCCCTGCCCATTCATATATCTGGCTAGATACATCTTAAATGATGCTATTGTGCCCACCTCTACCACCTCCACTGGCAATGTGTTCCAGGCACCCATGACCCTGTACATAAAAATCTTTCCACTCATACCTCCCTTAAACTTTTCCCCTCTCACCTTGAAATCATGGCCCCTAGTAATTGAGTCCCCCATTCTGGGAAAAAGCTTCTTGCTATCCACCCTGTCTAGACCTCTCATGATTTTGTAGACCTCAATCAGGCACACCTTCAATCTCCATCTTTCTAATGTAAATAATCTTAATCTACTCAACCTCTCTTCATAGCTAGTGCCCTCCATTCCAGGCAACATCCTGGTGAACCTCCTCTGCACCCTCTCTAAAGCACCACATCCTTTTGGTAATGTGACGACCAGAACTGTATGTAGTATTCCAAATATGGTTGAATCAAAGTCCTATACAACTGTAACATGACCTGCTAACTCTTGTACTCAATACCCCTTCTGATGAATGAAAGCATGCCGCATTCCATCTTGACCACCCCATCGACCAATGTTGCCACCTTCAGGGTACAATGGATCTTAACACCCAGATCTCTCTGTGCATCAATTTTCTCCAGAGCTTTTCCATTTACCGTATATTTTGCTCTTGAATTGGATCTTCCAAAATTCAACATTACAAATTTGTCCTACCAGTTGTTCTGAAGCACAAGTAGCATCAGGTGAGCAGTAAAGTTTCATCTTAATTTCAAAAGTCACAATCACCTTCCAAGGTTCCACAGCACACACAAGTGCAGCAGTTGTTTACTCCATGCTTTGGACCATAAAGTGTTCATACCATGATCCTGTATGCAATACTACCTTTCTTGAATGATATGGCATTAGGGTGGAGGGAGAAGCTCCCATTATTACTGCTTACATACAATCCCCACAGTCAAAGTGTCATGTGACTTGTGCAGTATTTAGCTGAATCAGGTCAATGATGTAGAACATCCATAAAGAGGCATGTTATTGCCTTCTCTGTCAAAGGTCTCCATGTCCCAGTGTTTGGATGATAATATTGAAATGTTATGTGTGTGTGCACAATGCAGAATAATCATGTTACTGAAGGGTGGCTTTGTTTTTGATATTGTCCACGTCGGCTCATTGGAACTATCCCAAATGGATCCAGGGACAGAACCTATTGTTGTCTTTGTGTTCGCTGCAACACGAGTATCCACAGGAATGAATGAGGAGCACATGTGTCAGGAAGTCCAGGACTAACATTAACCTCCAGTGGTTGTGGAGGCATGCCATAATGCAGATCTTCCATCCATAGGTGCTCACACGATGCAACATTGATGCAGGAGAGTCATAGTAGTTCATCTTCCATGGAATACCATGCAGATGAGAGGGGGGCAGTGATCCCATAATCTGTGCAGAGGTGGCAGTCAGATCACCATGTCATGGAGTCATAGAGTCACAGAGATGTACAGCATGGAAACAGACCCTTCGGTCCAACTTATCCATGCTGACCAGATATCCTAAATTAATCTAATCCTATTTGCCAGCATTAGGTTGATATCCTTTCAAACTCTTTCTATTCATATACCCAACCAGATGCTCTTTAAGTGTTGTAATTATACCAGCCTCCACTACTTCCTCTGGCAGCTCATTCCACACATGCGCCACTCTCTGCGTGAAAAAGTTGCCCCTTGGGTCTCTTTTAAATCTTTTCTCTCTCATCTTAGTTTTGGACAACCCACCTTAGGAAAAAGACCTTGTTCCTATTTACCCTATCCATGCCCTCATGCTTTTATAGATCTCTGTAAAGTCACCCCTCAACCTCTAATGCTCCAGGGAAAGTAGCTCCAGTCTATTCAAACTCTCCCTTTTGGCTCAAACCCTCCAACCTCAGCAACATCCTTGTAAATCTTTTCCGAACCTTTTCAAGTTTCACAACATCCTTCCGATAGCAGGGAAACTAGAACTGCACACAGTATTCCAAAAGTGACCTAATCAATGTCCTGTACAGCCACAACATGATCTCCCAACTCTTATACTTATTGCACTGACCAATAAAGGCAAGCATATCAAATGCCGCCTTCAGTATCCTATCCACCTGCAACTCCACTTTCAAAAAACTGTGAAGTTATGTTCCACGGTCTCTTTGCTCAGCAGCACTCCCCAGGACCTTACCATTAAATGTATAAGTTCTGCCCTGATTTGCCTTTCCAAACTACAGCACCGTGATGTCCATCTTGTCTGCAATGGAACACCTTCTTCCACTGAAATTAATAGATGTCTCTTCCATATTAGATTTCCATTCAGGTCAAGACCATGGGTCCATTGTGGTACGTCAAAGTCAGAGGCTACCTGTAATCTTTTGATTCTTTGCAGCAGACAGTTGGAGTATTCTCCGAAGCTATATGACGGAGAATGAGAAGGTAAGGATGTTCTTCAGAAGGAAAGGTAGTATGCAGCAGTGCTGGCCAAAGCAATGCAGGTAGGATGTCTTTGTGAACCTCCCTTTCTGGAATTGAGTTGCATGAAATTATCTTGCAGTTCGTGTGAATGAAGTGATGATGCAGTGACCAGCATCCCCATATAATCTCAACTTCAAGTGTAGCTTACCTGTTTGATCTAGTATTGCTTTTCCTATTGTTTAATAAAAGCTAAGCTGCCAAATGGACAGCTTTTACAACTTTTGGTGATCCCTCATCCAATTATGACAGAATTTCAAGCTATTATGGGCAACAACGAAAGGATGGTTATCTTTCGGATAGGGTGAGAATGTCGTATTGTGCTAACAGTGGCAACTCTCTTCACATTCCTTCTCGTAGCTGTAACTAATAATGATAGTTACATGCAGAGATGATGACGGAAAGTGAACAGAAATAGTCAATTGTGATAAGGCATTTAAAGTAAAATTTCAGGTGTGTCATACCACTTTTTCTCTCCCACTATGCTATGTGCAGTCCTAGGTTCCATAAATGAAATGGGAAGAGCGTGTCCTGTAGTGGAGCCCATTGGCCTTGAAGGTTTGAAAGTGACCTGGATGAACATTTGTAGCTAGTGGACCCAGACATGCTGAGGGCATCTTGCTCAGATGCAGGCTCACCCTGCATAGCTTAAATTTCCAAAAGAATGGGGGTTGAAACCAGAGTGGAGGTGGAGGGGCTGAAGACCTCTGAATGCCAGAAAACTGGGGTAATTCTCCCTATGTCTGCTGCAGAGACATCGCACTGATACACTCACCACAACAGGTCCCTGATCTAATCTAGCTGATACACCCACCAAGGCGTCAGTACCTGAACTGGTGGGAAGTGTGTGGGAGATAGCCTTGTTGGTGCTTCCTTTCAGGGAAGTGTGGCTTCTCCCTCAGAGGTGGAGGAGGAGATGATGCCCCAGAGAGATGATGGCCTGAGGATATGATACCCTGAGGAGATGATGCCCTAAGGAGATGCCGGCCTGAGGAGATGATGCCCTGAGGAGATGATGGCCTGAGGAAATGATGGCCTCTAGAGATGATGGCCTGAGGGGCATGTCTCTTGAAGGCAGAGATTGTACGAATGTGACTTTTATTTGGAGGAGACCAGAGAGGGATTGAACGGTGAAATTGGGGTACAGGTTTAGACATGTTAAGAACACATTGAAAGTGTTGGTAACGGGAGAGCAGTGCAGTATTTGACAATTAATCTTCATCATTTGCAAGGACATAGCGGCCTTATCATTACTACATGAGCAGGCAGTGGTCTCCCCTTAAAGATGAGGATTCTCTCCATGTAGGTGTGAGAGAGAAATGGTGGGCACTCCCTAATCATCTTCTAGAATGAAACAAAGGGAGGGATTCAATGTGTTTGTGTGGCTGGGATAGATATTACCGCAAGTGCAGATAGTGATAGGTGGTGGATACCTCAAGGGAGTGAGTAGGCAGTGCAGAGGGCCTGTGGGGATAGAAGTCCGGTGAAATAGAGTGGGTGAAAATGAGTGAGAGAAAATGCTCTGTGTAGGTGTGAGAGAGGTGGACTATTAGCCTCCGTGGGAGACGGGCACACTGGCAGAGGTTCAGTGAACTAAACCTCAAGAAGCTTCTTCCTATGTTGCTGGGCATTCCTTCTGACCAATATCAACACACTGCCCTGGAAGCAACTTTAGACAAGTTGGCAGGGTCAGGAGCTGTAGTCTTCTCTGGAAGTTTTGAAGAATGTCACCTCTCCACCATATTGTCCAGCAGGACCTCCAAGTCCTTGTCAATAAATTGGACTGCATCTTGCCTATAACTTATTACTGGGGAAATGCTTCCCACACAGCAACTAGGAATGGCAGTTGCCTGGCTTACAGCTGGTGTAAAACTGTGGTTTAAATATCACACTGGTAGCATGAACTCTGGACGCACCTGGCAGCAGCGAATCCTTACAACTGCTCCTGAACTCGAGATCATGTGAGACTGGTGCCATCGAGGCATGGTGCATTCATAATAAGGTAAGCTGCTGAGAACTGCATAAGATAACTCACTACAGCTTTTAGGGAAAAACCCTCTGTGAAAGTTGTCAAAATCTACACTTAGCAGAACTTTGGTACATTTCAGCCTATTGTGTAGTGATTGTAATGAGGTCAGCTAGGTGGACTTCATTGAATATGAGTTCCCTGATTGGGGCTATTAATCTGGTCCAATCAGAGAGCCCTTGCTGACAGATGTTAATAAACAAGAGTGTCAGAAGTTCTGTTCACTCTGAGATCTGGCCCTGGGGGAACCAGATCAGGGTCAAGGACACTCCCCATATAAATAAAAGTTTACTTGGTTACAGGATACTGGCCTCTGTGGAATTATTTCAGTTGGGTTTTTGCCTTAATTTGTACAATTGAAAAATAAAATCCATTATGATATAAACGTAATGCCTGCAATCTAGCATCAGCAGGTGAGAAGTGTAATCATTTCCTTTAATTAGCTTCACTTGCTATCATGCTAAATCTGGTGTATAAGAAATCCAGCACAGATGGACAAGGCCTCCACCATGTGGCTGAGAATATGGATATTGTTTAGCACCCAAAATGATAGAATCAATATTTCCTTAAAGGCGAACAGCAGTAGAATATGATCACAGAACCTTAGGATATCTACAGTGCAGAAAGATGCCATTCAGCCTACTGAGTCTGCACTGACCCTCTGAACAGCTTCCCTTCAGACCCAAACACCCCACTCTATCCCTGAATCCCCGCATATACCATGGCTAATCCATCTCACCTGCACAACCCTGGATTTGACCTGTGATAATGGGAACTGCAGATGCTGTATCTTTACCTTTCCTTGCTTGGATCTCTGGGATCTCACGTGAACCCTAACTTAAACAAAACTAAAGGTCTTTGGCTTTTGCTCCTTGTTAATAGTCCAAAGTTAAACAAATCTGTGCACTTTTAATTCCATTCTCAGAGAATGCCGATCGAGTGTATAAATGTAGCTGTATCATATACATCGGCATGAATTAATGAATGGCCACAGATAGCCATGAGTTCCTTTTCAATAAGTGTATTCAGTCTAAGTTGTCCGACATAAGTAACAGTTTTACAAAGTACAATAACTTAAATCAATATGTGGTTGAAAACATTATTTGGAGCAAGTTGAAAACAAGTAGGGTACTCTGAAAATTAAGCACATGTGTGGAAGATTGTAAATCAAACAACAGATTATAAATTTATATTAATGCTTCCAACATTTTATATTGAGAAATGTCTAGCATGCTAATTATATTAGATCATCATTTTCATCTGGAAGAAAGAAATCTCTGGCTGGAATTTTGTGTAGATGGACTATAGAATGGCACTATGCTGCCTGTTATTCTGCTGCGGTCTTGTTTGAATTAGAGTGTGCTAAATGAATGCACCCCACTGTGATGCAAAGACTGTGCTCCTAGTGGTTTATACTATCTTTAGTGAAAGGCATATTTATATCTTCCAGACTGGTAATTAATCACTCAGTAGGTTTTTGGGTATGAGCATTCATAGATCTTTTTGTACTGCCAACAACCACAAGCATGGCCACAATTAAAATGCTGATTTAATTTATAGTATCAAGGCACGAAACATGCATATTTTAAATGATGCTGACTCAAAGAAGCACCTATGTTATAAATGGAAACAAATGTGTGAAGAAATGAAATAATTTCAATTTCATATTTTAATCCTGAGGAAAATAGACATAAGTGGTCATTTGCAACTCAGTAATAGATTTTGGTTGTCAAATTATCTTTTGCATTATGAAGGTCATAATTCTTTTCCTGACCTAAAATGGATTGTTAATATAAGAATCTGCTTTGCTTGTTTAAATGATCGTTCTTCTCATTAATATTCAGGGCCTTTTAAGTAAGTTTATATAGCAAGGAACTAGAAGTATGTTCAACTAAACAACATCCATTTCTCACCTTCGACTGATTTCAGTAGCATCTTTAAAACTCACATAAAAAATTTAAGTTAACTTCAAATTAATTCCATACATCTAAGACAAATATTTTCTACAGTACAATGATTGGTTTATAGGGAGAATGTTTATGTTTCTTGTAAGCTTTTGAGGCTACACATAACTTATTTTGTATTCGGTTAATTCCAAAAAGGGGAGGGACAATTTCACATAAACATATGTTTTTCTCTTGTTATAGCATTTCAAGTACAATGAATTAACAAGTGTTCTACAAAAATGTGTTATCAAACACTTCAATGTAGCGTTTTGGCTTATATATTTACGGTAGATAATGCCTGTAGATTTGAAAAATCTGAATATTTTGAACGGCAAGAGGTTTGAGAAGGTCAACTCCAGAGTATAATTTCATGTTCTAACAGTTTAGCCGCCTGTACTTTGCCATAGTTTGTGTAACAGGGGTGAGTTTCCATTACATGCCTCTTTTGTAATCCTAATCTGAGACAAGGGTGCATAGAGTTTCAGTGAATGCCAGAGGTTTCTCTCATCTTTGAAGTAGTAGGTGGAAATATGCCGATGGCTAGGTAATAGGTTCTACAGGCATTTTAGGGTTGTGGGTCAGGTATATGCAGAACTGCCTTTGAACTGACATGGAGTGAATTGGCTGGGAGTTTTAGATTTTCTAGGCGCAATTACCCTATGTCTAGAACTCCCCGAGGAAGTCCCCAACACAAAGTTGGAGATGGAGATTTTAGAGTATTCCCACTCACTTGAGCTCAATACTTACTTTGCAATGTATGAGGATTAAAAATGTACCGGAAATTGGGTTTAATTATTCAACTGAGCCTCTCAAAACCCCACCATTGGCATTCCAAAAACAAGCCAGATCCAATGCTATCTCCCCAAGAAGCGATACCCATGTCCCTGGACTGACAACGCTACATCTTGTTCCAATACACCTCCAGACCTCACCAGGGAGACAATGGCTGAGCAGTAGTATCATTAGTCAAGAAAAACCTATCTGGTTCACTAATGTCTTCTAGGCAAAAAAACTTCAATTGTTACCTGGTCTGGGTACAGACATGTGACAAATGTGGTTAACTTTCAACTGTCCTCAGGGCAATTAGAGATGAATGATGAATGCTGGCCTAGCCAGTGATACCCACATCCTGTGAATGAATTAAAAAAAGATCAACACCCACCTCTGAAGCTGCCAGATCTGACATCCTCGCACCTGAACCAACATATAGTCCCTTGCTAAGCACTCATCCACTTACCTGACATCCTACCACTTCTCGAACACCCACTTGCCACACTGTGTCCTCACTAATCTGACATCCTATCTGTTGCACCCACCTGGCAACTAATTCTCTTCACCACCTGGCACCCTATCTTTATCCCTCCTTACACTGTAACGCCCAGCTTCCTCACACACCCTACCACCACATACTTTTTCTCAGTCACTGTGAAAGTGACTATCAGACATGTAAACTACAGAGGACAGTACATTTGCTACTGTAAACGAAGTGTGTGGCCTCCACTCAATCCCACTCATACAGGCTGTGAGCATTCCTGGATTTGTATCTACGCTGGTTCACAGCAGAAGGTTCCTGCTCGAAACGTCTGACAGCAGAACTGATCACAATGTGAGTGTGCATTTTATTCTGTTTGGTTAAGATCGGAAATAGGGAGCAGAGTTTTCTGGGCCTGCCCGTACATTTCAGAAGGGCAGGCTGAAGGTAAAAAGTCACTTTCTTGACCTTGGTTTAAATGTTTGCTCTTAAGTTCATTAGTATTTGTGAGTATGTCATGAACTGTCATCAAAACAGCAATTTGCTGGAATTAGTTTCATGGGCACAGTGAGCAGAAAATGAGAAATTGGCTTGGTCACAAATAAGACTATAAGTATCTTTTTTAGATTCACATGTAGATTGTGGGTATTGCTGGCTGCGCAAATGCTTCTTGCCCATCCCTAGTTGCCCTTGAGAAGGTGGTGGTGAGCTGCCTTCTTGAACTGCTGCAGTCCACCTGCTGTGGGTTGACCCACAATGACAAGATTCTGATGTAGTGACAGCGAAGGAGTGGTGACATATCTCCAAGTCAGGAGGATGAGTGGCTGGGAGGGGAACTTACAATTAGTGGTCTTCCCATGCATCTGCTACCCCTGTTCTTCTAGATTATAGTGCTCTCTAATGATGGTGGCAGCAGCGTAGGCTCATCCATTCTATCCACTTTTTTTTCTTCTTTTTCTTCTTCTTTTCACATTTTTCTCTTTTTTAGTTTTGTTTTCAACTTATTTATCTTTTGGAGAGAATTCATTCATAGAAGTAGCAGTGGTGATGGCTTCATTAGGTCCAGAACTTGGCAGCGGCTGGGGGCCTGGAGCGGGGACTTTGGCAGCCAGCTAGAGTCTGGTATGTGGCAACAGCGGGACCCCTGGGTCAGGACTTTGACTGTCAGAGATCGAGACCAATGCAGGAAGAACAAACCCAACACAGTGCTGAGGCTAAGATAATAAAGTGTGGAGCTGGATGAACACAGCAGGCCAAGCAGCATCTCAGGAGCACAAAAGCTGACGTTTTGGGTCTAGACCCTTCATCGGAGAGGGGGATGGGGTGAGGGTTCTGGAATAAATAGGGAGAGAGGGGGAGGCGGACCGAAGATGGAGAGAAAACAAGATAGGTAGAGAGGAGCGTATAGGTGGGGAAGTAGGGAGGGGATAGGTCTGACCTGTTCATGTAGCCCCTAGGTTGATATGGCTAGTCCAATTTAATTTCTGGTCTGTGGTAACTGACCAAGATGTTGATAGTGGAGGATTCAGTCTTGGTAGTGTCATTGACTGTCAAATAATCGTGGTTAGACTTTCTCTTATTGGAGGTCATCATTGCTGGGCAGCATAAATCACTTCCTCTACACTCTGGTGAGTATAGTACTTGGTTTCTTCAAAAACAAACAGATTATTTTGCTTAAACATTTTATGTCCTGAATGAAGGCTCGCCATGTAGAACAGCTCATCAAAAGTTACAATCAGACAAGCTCAGGCTTCCACAGTGTAACAGGTTATAATGTCAGTAGTGTACATACAGCAGGCCATTAGCCTATCCAAACAATACAGCCACAGCAGCTCACTCAAAGAAACCACCCGCCTGGGATAGGCAAGTGTGCCTGCATTCAAAGTGGGAATCAGTTTGAAAGTGGTAATAAGTTAAATGGAGGTGTAGTATAAAATGGGGAATAACAGTAAAGGGTGACACAAAGGTGGGATGACCGCAGAGGAAAGGAAGGGAAGTTATCTTAAATATCCCAGTCATGGGGAGTGGAGGGAGCAACTGGGATGAAGAGATAAGCATCTCTATGAGGAGGGAAACTAGGACCACCAGGATTTTGAGCTGGAAATTAAGAATGGGCAAAAATTGTATCATAGAATTTTGCAGTACAGACAGAGGGTATTTGATCCATCATGTCTGTAGTGGCTCTCAAAGGAGATACCTAGCTGGTGCCTTTCTCCAGTCCTCTAAATTCATCACTTTCAAATATATATCTCGCTCTCTTTGGAGATATTCGATAGAATGTATCTCCATCACTCACCCAGGCAGTGCATTCCAAATCCTAGCAACTTTCTGAATAAAGAAAAACCAAAAGAATTGCGGATGCTGTAAATCAGGATCAAAAACAAAGTTTCTGGAAAAGCTCAGCAGGCCTGGCAGCATCTGTGGAGGTTAAAACAGAGTTAACATTTCGGGTCCGGTGACTCATCAGTTCTTAAGAAGGGTCATCAGACCCGAAACATTAACTCTGTTTTCTCCTCCACACATGCTGCCAGAACTGTTGAACTTTTCTAGCAACTTTGTTTCTGAGTAAAGAAGTTTGTTCTCATCTCACATTTAGCTCGCTTGCTGACAATCTTGAAATAACAATCCCTAGTTACTGACATACCAACTAGTATAAACAGAATATTTACCTTTACTCTGTCAAAATAGTTCATAATTTTGAATTCCTCAAAAAGGACACCTCTTAATCTTCTCCAATTCATTGAGAAAAAGCCTGATTTCTCAAATCTTTCCTTGAATCTAAAATCCCTAATTTCTGATATCATTCTAGTAAATCTCCTTTGTATTCTCATCAAGGCTTTAACATCCTTCTCTAAATTAGGTCCCCAGAACTGAACACAATACTCTAAATATGGTTAGACCAATGACTTAGAGGTGTAGCATGACTTCCTTGCTTTTACACTTTCTGGTTCTATTTATAAGCACAAGGATCCTATAAGCCTTCTTTAGTACTGTTTCAACTTCTTTGGCAATATTTAGAGAATTATGTCCACGAACCCTGAAGTCCCACTGCTCTGCACTCCCTTCAAATTTCATGTTTCTTCTACCAAAATGCATGACCTCACATTTCTCTGCATTGAAATTCACCACCAGATGTCTGCCCATTTAGCTAACTTGGCGATGTCTGTCTGAAGGTATTCAGCATCATCCTCATAATTCACTATTGTCCCTAGTTTTCCCTCAAAACCCATCTCCAAATGGTTTATATAAATTAGAAAAAGCAAGGGTCCCAATATCAATCCCTGGAGACCATTACTTTCAACTTGTCCCCAGACTGAGAAATGCCTAACTGTACCTATCCTCTATTTCCTATCTTTTAGCCAACTTCTAAGCCATGCTGCCAAGAAGTCAGCAACCCTAAACATTTTGAATTTATTGACCAACCTGCCGATGTGGCACCACATCAAATGGTTTTAAAAGTCCAAATATACAACATCCACATCATTACCCTCATCCACTGCCTGTATCACCTTATCAGTTTAATTTGTCAGATGTGACTTGCCCTCAACAAAGCCATATTGATATTCCAGTATTATTTTTCTTTAAGTGTATACTTATCCCATATTATGGTCTTTGTCAGTTTTCCTACTATTGAGGTCTGGAGTTTTCTGGATTATTCTTTGCCTCTTTTCACAGTCGCAATCCTCAAGTCCTTCTGTATTTAGAGAGGTCTGGAAATTATCTGACAATGGCTCTGCACTTTGCTCTGTTATCTCTGTCAATAATCTGGGATGTATCCCATCTGGCCCTGGCGATGTCTCTACTCAGAGTACTGTCAATCTTCTTGGCACCTCCTCTTTGTCTACCACTACACTGCTCAGTTGTTGAACACCCAGATTTTCAACTGGGCCATTTATACCATTTTCTAATTTGGTAAAGGCAGAAGCAAAATACTCATTTCGTACTCTGGCATACCCTTTGCTTCAGGTTACCCTGCTTATTCCATAGAATCCCTACAGCATGGAAACAGGCCATCTGGCTCAATAATTCCATGCTGATCCTCTGAAGAATATCTCAAACAGACCTGTGCCCCTTAACACTACATTTCCCATGGCTAACACACTTAGCTGATGCATCGCTGAACTCTATGGGCAATTTAGCTTCGCCAATCCATCTAACTTGTATTTCTTTAGACTGTGGGAGGAAACTGAAGCTACTGGCAGAAACCCATGCGACACGGGGGAAATGTGCAAGCTCCAAACAGGCAGTTGCCTAAGGGTGGATTCAAACCTCAGTCCCTGGTGCAGTGAGGCAGCAGTGCTAACCACTGAGCCATGGCGCTGCCTTCTTTTGAAGTGAAACAAGTACTGTATAAATACAATTGGGCTCCTTATGGACCCCACTCTATCCTTCACTAATCTTTTTTTATTAATATATTTGAAGAACATTTTATTATTTATTTCAGCACAGCCTTCCATCCTTTCCTTATGCTTCCTCTTAGCCTTCCTTATTCCAGCCATAGCCTCTCTTCTGCATTTGAGACACTTACCCTGATTTCTATTGCCTTTATTACTTTTGGCATACATCATGTATCTCCTTTTTCTTTCCTTATTTTCTCATCAATAACCTTAGTTATTCAGGATATTCTAACTTTGAATACCCTGTATACCTTGTGGGTATGTATCTAAATTGCTCCCTAATAACCTACCTTTTGAAAGTCTCCCATTTCTCATCCACCATTTTACCCACCAAAATGATTTCCCAATCAACCTGCTCCAGTTCAATTTTTAGACTCCTAAAATCTTCCCTTTTCTAGTCTGTGATCTTAATCCTTGACTGTTTTTTATTCTTTTCCACTTAATATTGAACGTTAAGATATTATGATGGCTATTTCCCAAATGATCTCCCATACTGATGTTCTCCACTTGGCCTGCCTCATTTCCTAGGAGCAGACGCAGCTTATTTCCCTCCATGGTTGGACTAGAAATGTACTGTTCCAGACAGTTCTCCTGCACACATTGGAGGAAATCATCTCCTTCCATGCCTCACACTTTACTTTGCTTCTTAGTCTACCCTACAGTAATTGAAATCATCAACTATCATAAGCCTACTTGAGCTGCAGAATTCCATAATCTACCAACAAATGTTCTACTTTCTCCCTACTTATTATTGGTCTATAATAAATACCCAGTAAGGTCATCACTCCCTCCCTGTTTCTCACCTCCAGCTGTATAGATTCTAATTCAGAAACTGCATCTTGTTCAAGGGCTATGATGCTATTCTGGACCAAGACAGTACATCTTGTCATCTTGACAGTACATTTTAGCCATCCTGTTTCCACTGAAAACCCTATAACCTGGGATGTTAAGTATCCAGACCTATACTGACTTGAGCCATGTTTCTGTAAGTGCTACTATGTCATATCCCTAAGAGCAATTTCTGCTCCCATTTCCCTGTTTTGTTTATGCATTTATATACATATAATTTAAATCTGTCCTTATCTCATTTGAAGGCAATTATTTCTTTGTTCACTGTTAATAGTCAACTCTTCCCTCATTTCCTTTTCTCCATGCCCCATCTTCTCTCTTTTGCCTTCACTTGTATTTCCAAAACTAGTCCAATTAGTCAGCTGTTCCACCTGCCTTGCGAGTTTAAATCCACCCTCACTACTTTACATACTTCCTCTGCCAAAGATAAGTTCCATTTCTGCTCAGGTGAAGCCCATCTCTCCTGAACAGATTTCTGATCAGATGTTATTTGAGTGGGCAGTGTAACAATAACAAAAATCAAAATCTGAGGCAAACAAGGGAGGGAACTAAACTAAAATTTTGATGGAGAAGGAAATAATGCAGTCCAACTCCTAAGGCACCCACCTCTCTCTAAAAACTCTGAGGAATCCAGAGGGTCTTTTTTGTTATGAAACCACACCAACTCACAAAGAACGAAGAACAGTACAGCACAGAAACAGGCTCTTTGGCCCACCAAGACTGTACTTACACAAAATGCTTTTCTAACTAAAACATTTACCTCTACGCAGTCCATATCCCTCTATTCCCTCTCGATTCATACATCTGCCTGTGTCTTTAGATAAAATAAGCATTTAGAGCACTGTCCAACAGGAAAATGCAATAATAATATAAATAGGAGAGGGTCCGAAGAAGAAGAGGTTAAATTAAAATGGATTTGGAGAGGGAAATAACGCACCTTAATCTGTGTGTGTGTGTGTGTGTGTGTGTGTGTGTGTGTGTGTGTGTGTGAATACATGCCATTTTTTAAACTATAACCAAAACACCAGTATTAAAAATTAAAAGTACAAGTAACCAGCACTACCTATTAGGAGCAATGCAACAATAACAAATATATGGGAGACTAGGCAAAGAGAGAGGGACCTAGATAAAAATGCAGTTGGAGGGAGAAATGATGCTGTCCAAACCCACAGTGCTCAGATCTGTCTGAAAGCTTTGAGAAAACCATTACCTTTCAATTATACATGCTAATGAACGTTACTCATTCTCAATTAACTCTGACACTGTCTTGGTTTATCTTATTGGGCATTTCTAACATTGTCATCAACTCTTGGCTGGAGTTGAGTTTGCTGGAGAATTGCAAGGTGGGTCGAACCACGAGATTGTAGTTCTGAGGCATGCATTGTGTGCAGAACTTTCCTTTAAACATCTTTTATTTACAGCACATTTTTACTTTTCTTTCATTTTGCGCCTTTTGGTGGCAGATTTTCTTGGGCTGAAACACAGCCTGGATGTTCAGCAGGGCCACACTTTGGACAACAGTGACTCCTGCCAGAAACCTGTTGAGTTCCCTTCAGGTGCAGATGGTGAGCTGAAAATGGTACAATGGACATTGGGCTTTTTTGTCATCCTGGGTTTCGTTATTTCCCCCAGCTCCTGGATCTCAATGGTCTGCCACTAGAGAACACCAGTTAAAAAGATAGGGGTTGTTAGGAAAGGACATCCAGGTTTTTGACCTAGTGATGGAGCAGTGATGTGCGAATAAGTCAGGATGGTGTGTGACCTTTAGGAAAACATACAGTTGATGATGTTTCCATGCACTTGCTTCCCCCATTCTTTTATCAGATAGAGGACACAGGTTTGGAAGGTGATGTTGAAATAACCTTGAGGAGTCAGTGTGTTGCTAGTCTTCATTTCTTCATTCTGTGCATTTAAATTTAAATCCACTGCATTTTTATTTCTCCAATATTGCAGCAGTTACATTGCTGACTGATTGCATACTGTGCCCTCCCCCACCCACACCCCCACCCCATCCCCACTTCTCTGGCAATGCATCCTTTTTTGTTTCACAGGTTTGGTCACACTGGCAGAGAAGGTACTGGGTTTATTTGATAGAGTGGGTACAGGGATCGCCCTAGTGGAATGGGACAGGGGTCACCCTGGCAATGTGCTTACAGGGGTTACCCTGGCAGAGTGGATGCAGGGTTCATTTGATAGAGTGGGTACAGGGCTCACTGTGATCAGGAATTGTTCCAAAATATACCATTTTATGGCCCATCGATGCCCACTGTGTTTAGAATTAGCATCAGAATTAGAATTAGAATTAGGTTTTATTGTCATATATACTCAAGTACAGGGAGACATGAGCAAAGTGAAAAGTTTACAAAGTCACCATTTCCTGTGCCATCTTAGATACAAAGGTGCCTAGGTACAAAATCCTAGATATAAATTAGTAAAATAAAGAAATAAAGTTAAAGGCTCAGCATTACAGTCCTTCAAAAGCAGAGAAAGACAGAACAAAAGTGAATGGAATGAGTTTTCGATGCTATGAAGCACAGTCAATCATTCATTTGTTCCTGGTGAGGAAGGAATTACTTTTGTGTTATTCGAATGCTAATTCACCTCTCTCAAAATATGGAAACCATTTTGTAGTTGATGAGTGCCAAGATAATCATGAATGTTACTTAAAATAAACTTAGAATATCATTATTATTATGGGCTTTGTTATTTTGAATAACATTCTAACTTTGTATTTAGTCTGTACCTTTCCACAATATAAGTTTTGAAATATGTTTTCAAGTCCTTTGCCAAAGAAAGCAGTACAGAAGTATACAGCTGAAGGTAATTTCAAGTCAGTCTATTTTAGGTTGGAAATGCAAAGTAAACATGAATTCTATTCATTGTAAACAACAGTCACAAGTGTTTACCAAAGAAATTACTAAAATTTTAAAGATGTGCTAAATCAAAAAATAATACACGCATGAAACAGTAGATTGTGAAAATTAAATCCACTCAGTAAAGTAAATGCAAGTTCGTTTTTTTTCAAGAATAATGTGTCACAGAAAATAATATGTTCTAATAAGTTAGCTAGAGGATTTGTCGTCTCAGAGGTATACCAAACTAATTATCCGCAGGTGACCACAACGCTGTTCTTGTTGAGGTGGTTTGTCAAAGCTGGATCTCTGTAGCTTGGCAGAACACACAGTTTAGAATTGCACAATTAGAATTCCCTCCCATGTGGTCGTGTTGAACAGTGACTCCCTGTGTGGGAGGTAATCGTGAATTGCACAGATGCTGAAGAGTCTTTGTATTTTGAAATATGTTCCAGAAGTATAACAAATTTGAATGGAGGTTAAAAAAAAGCAATGAAAAAATGTGTATGTGAAACAGCTGCATCATATGAATTTTTGTCCTCGCTAGAATAGTGAATTTTAAATGCAAAAAAGGTTTACCATATAAGTTCTAACATCAACAATATGACAGACTGTGAAGGGACTCTTTTTGAAATGACATTTGTGGAAAAAGTTTGGTCATGGTCTTGTAATTATGTAAAATAACAAATATTTGGAAATGCTTTCAACTCTGACATGGGTTTGAGCCAGCAAGCATGCACATATTTCAGATTTGACCTACACACACTGGAGAAATCTGAAACGATTGAGAACCTAATCCCTTTTGCTCCTTGACTTTGAAAAATACATCTGGTTTTGCATCTAGTTGCATGAACCATATAGGTGATGAGGCAGTGAAGAGTAATTGCTTTCTGAACTCAAAAGGGGATGGGTACAATGGGAAACTGATGTCAGGTGTTGCAAAATGGCAGCATTATACAATGATAAAGGATAGAAAAATTAGTGACCATACAATAAAAAAAGATTGAAAATATATTGTAGATTGTTAAATTATCATAATTTAAGAAATACAAATATATGCAGAGATGGAGGAGGGATAGTGTGATGCTCCCAGAGGGCGTTTGTTATTGCAGACACATTTATAAACAGCTTGAATAATTGCAGAAATGTGTTAGCCAACTGTGCTCTGGTATTTGAGTGACAGCTGTTGCTGAGTATAATCATCAACAGATGAGTTTTACCACAGTGAATAATTGCTGCAGAAGTGAAAGTGATTAATTTTGTTTGATTTAAAGGTTATAAAACAGTTTGGATCATAGAAATACAGCATTTTTCGAAAGCAGGCATACGTTGAGCCACAGAACCTGAACCAACACAGGTAAGGATGCTAAAGGTGGGCAAATTAATCAACTGGTATAGGAACAAATTCTTTAAGGCTAATTTATTTGTTCAATTTTAAAATTCAATTTAGGTATGAACGATCCATTATACAATGTCACGATAGAAAGGACAGAACCTCAGCTAGAGAACCTACAATTGGACATCATCGTGGCTGTATCGATTGTACAGAAATCGACTAGTGGGCTGTGTCTTCAAGGCTTAATTTAGAACTGAGAAACTGGAATTCAATGCTGAACCTCTATTATATGTATTAATTTTGTTTCTTCCAAGATAGCCTTATGTAACATGTCTCTGACATGTCACTGATGTTATTGTTTTGAAAATATTTTATTGGCAGGATCAGAAAGGTTGGTGGTGTGAACTGTCCTCAAACAAGATCCAGAGTTATTTAATCTCAGTTTAGCTGAGAATAATGTACATCTTTAGAGGCTGATGTGGATGTGTTGAATTTTGATCTCCCACCTCGAACTTCATCCTAAGACATTTTTAGGTAAATATAAGCATATTTTTGGTGCTGTGAAAAATTAACATTCCCCGTGAAAGTGAAAAAAATGACTGTCCACAGTAAACTTTAAATACAATTTAAATACTGAATAGAAAGCATGAGATAAAGCTCTTTTCAAGTCCTCTCAGTATAACTGAACAAAACTTCACAATGTATTTACATAAATGATATAGAGTAATGGTTAGTGAGTTTGCAGATGACACTAAAATTGGTGGTCCAGCGGACAATGAAGAAGGTTAACTAAGGAATTCAAAGAGGTCTTGATCAATTAGATCAATGGGCTGAGGAGTGACAGATGGAGTTTAATTTGGATAAGCTGCATTGCATTTTGGTAAAATGAATAAAAATATATACAAAGGGTTGATACGATTGATAGTAGGCCCTGGTTAGTGGTAGAACAGAGAGATCTAGGAATTCAGGTGTATAATCTTTGAAATTTGCATCACAAGTAGTTGGTGGTGAGGCATTTAACATGCTTGCCTTTACTGCTCAGAACTTTGAGTCAAGGAGTTGGGATGTCATGTTGAGGTTGGACAGAACAATGATGAAACCACTTCTGGAGTTCTGTGAAGTTGTGGTTACCCTGCTATAGGAAGGATTTTACTGAATTGAAGAGTGTTCAGAAAAGATTTACCAGGATGTTGCTGCAAATGGAGGGCTTGAGTTATAAAAATAGGCTGGATAGACAGTAACATTTTTTTACTGGAGCATAGGAGGTTGAGGGGGAACCTTATCGAGGTTTATAAAATCATAAGGGGCCGAGATAAGGGGATCAGCAAAGGCCCTTTCCCTCGGATGGGGGAGTTCAAAATTAAGGGGCATAATGTTAATGAGAAAATTTTAAAAAGGACATGAGGGGCAATATTTTCACAAAGAGTGAGTGGTTTGTGTGATGAATGAACTACCAGAGGAAGTGATGGATGCAGGTACAGTTACAGCATTTAAAAATCATTTGGATAAGTACATGAATAGGAAAGGTTTGGAGACAAGCAAGTGGAATCACTATAGTTTGGGAACCCAGACAGTGTGGACAAGTTGAATGGAAGGGTCTATTTCCTTGCTGTATGATTTTATGACTCTATAATGTACCGCCAAATTTCACAATTGTACTTTGATTAGTTGTCTTCAGCTGACAATCCTCATGCCTCTCTCTTTTCAAAGGCCTGATGTGCATGTTTTGTGTCATTGTTTTCCCAAGTTGATTATGATAAATTTTGCTAATAAGTAAACCATATTGAATAAGCTTGTCAACAGTAAGCTAAAACTTAGCAAAAGCTTGGCATTTTGTCAATACAACAATAACTCAATTTCAGTCAAAAAGTAATCTTACTGCAACAGCAAAATCAGCATGTGATGAATGAGGCATTGTAATTCCAATAAACCCCACAGGTGATTAAACAAAGTTTCTGAAGGAAATCATCTGATTTGGTGCAATCAGAGCTCATAAAAACCTCTGTACATTAAACAAAAGATAGCCTGAGATGAAAATAATATTTTTCCCAAGAGTAATGAATACAATTGGCCAGATTGACAGGGTCCTAATGGCCTTTAGATTTACACCATTATGAGAATCATCACATATTGGAGATGAAACAAAACCTATAATTGCTGAGCCTGAAAAGCACAAACTCAGCAGGCAGAGAATATAGAATTCATCTACAGTTCCAAGGAGCCCATTCCTTGGCAGACCAGAGGACATGAATTAAAAACTCAAGAACTGAACACAGATAGAGAAGGCTGTATTTCCCAAAAAGACATGTGCCCGGTTACATCACTGATTGGAAAGAAACTTCAGACAAGTGAGAACTTAAAAGATAACTGCAACATTCATCACTAATGTTGGTCCAAAAACCAAACAATCTGATCATTGTCTCAGATTATAAAGTCTTATGCCCAAAGACACCCAAAAGGCTTGAAAGGCTCTCTTAACTTTGCACCTATGTGTGTTTGAGAGCAAACGTGGCTACACAAAAACTATATGTTTGACCTCACATTATTATTAATTTTTTCACGACTAACAGGTGCTAAAATAGTTCTTACTTTAACACTGAAATATAGAAACATAGAATTTCAGAGCAAGAGTGGGCCTTTCTGTCCTTTGAGCCTTTATTGCTATGATTATCCAACAACTTGTTCCCACTTTCTCCCCATGTCCTTTGATACCTTTAGGTTCAAGAACTATATCTAACTCCTTCTTGAAAACCTGCAATGATTTCACTTCAACCACTTTCTGTGCCAGGCAATTCCACAGGCTCACCACTCTCTGAAGAAGAAATTTCTCTTCATCTCATTCCAAATTGCTTACCCTGTCAAAATGACAACAGAACAGGACACTCTGGTTGGACCTCCTCTGCTTTTCAGTCCCTTTCCCTATCCATTCTTTATTTCTCCTCTTCACAGCTTTTCCTTTCTACCCCTCCACCCCCGCCCTTCCTGGAGATTGGAGTTAATGAAGAGGCCTGAGACCCACGGTGGAATGGAGCGAGCACGGGCCATGTCCTGCAGTGGAACGGAGCGAGCACGGGCCATATCTTGCGGTGGAACAGATCGAGCACGGGCCATGTCCTGCGGTGGAACGGAGCGAGCACGGGCCATATCCTGTGGTGGAACGGAGCGAGCACGGGCCATATCCTGTGGTGGAATGGAGCGAGCACGGGCCATGTCCTGCGGTGGAACAGATCGAGTACGGGCCATGTCCTGTGGTGGAATGGAGCGAGCATGGGCCATGTCCTGTGGTGGAATGGAGCGAGCACGGGCCATGTCCTGCGTTGGAATGGAGCGAGCACGGGCCATGTCCTGTGGTGGAATAGAGCAAGCACGGGCCATGTCCCACAGCTGAATGGATCAAACATGGGCAATTCCCTTGGCTAGAGTGACTCCTGGATGGACGGCAGCACTTGAACACAGTGCAGCGTAGTGTTCTTGGGTCTGCAGTACATCCAGTCACTTATTATCATTCTGGACTTTTTCACTGTTTTAAGCTAATCTATATTCTTTTGTTCTCTGTAACAACACTTTTTTTACCCTGTAAGATTTGTTCCTAAGATGATGCCATTAAAGGCAGTCATTGTAAAAATTTTTCGCTGTACTCCTGTACTTCTGTCCTGGAGTGCACATGACAATAAAGGATATTCTGTATCTTAAATTCTGTATTCTAGACTGTGACCCCTGGTCTTGGACTCCTCAGACATTGGGAACATCCTTCCTGTATTTGCTTTGTCTAGTTTGAATTTTGTAGGTTTCAAAGAGATCCCCCTCATTTGACTAAACTCCACTGATTGCAATCCTACCCAAACCAATCTCTCTTCTTTCTTCAGTCCTGCCATCCCAGGAAGCAATCTGGTAAACCATTGTTGTGGTCCCCCCATTGCCAGGGGCATTTTTCCACAGATAAGATGATCAAAATTTCACACAATACTCCAATGGTAGTAAAAACTGCCAATGCTGGAGTCTGCGATCACAAGGTGTGAAGCTGGATGAACACAGAAGGCCAGGCAGCATCAGAGGAGCAGGAAAGCTGATGTTTTGGTTCAGGGCTCTCCTTCAGAAGCTGTGTTCCTCCAGTTCCAAACCTTGATAACACAATACTTCAGGGGTGGACTCAGCAAGGCCCTGACCAATTGCTCCAGTACTTGAATCTCCTCGCATTGAAGGCCAACATATCACTTGCCTTTTTCACTGTCTGCTACACCTGTGTACAGGCAATGACACCCAGGTCTCATTGCACAATCCTTCTCCCAACTATCACCATTCAGATAATAAGCTGCCTTACCGTTTCTGCTACCAAAGTGGATAATTTTACATTTATCTACATTATACTTTATCTGCCATGTATTTGCTCACTCACTCAACTTGTCCAAATCACACTGAAACACCTCTGGATTGTCCTCATAATTCACCCACCCAACTTTTTGACTTCAGTAAGCTTGGAGAACTTACATTTAGTTCCCTCATCTAAATCTTTAATATATATTGTAAATAGCTGGACCCAAATACAGATCCCTGCAGTACCCCATTTGTCATTGCCTGCCTTGTAGAAAATAACAATTTGTTCCAACTTGTTGTTTTCTTTCCACCAACCAAACCTCCATCCATGTCAGTACATGAACCCCAATCCGATGCGCTTTAATTTTATATGCTAATCTCACCTGTGAGGCTTACTGAACTCCTTCTGAAAGTGTAAATAAACAACAACATCTGGCTCTCCCTCATCAATTCTAATTAATTCCTGTAATTGCATTAGTTAGGGAAGAATCTTCAAATTATACTGATTTTATTTGGAGGACAGGCATGTTTTTCATTTTTTTTTAAATCAAGAAATAGTTCATGTATTAAACACCAATGAATGTGCATGAATGAAACTAGTAATTGTTTCAGTATATTTTCAAAGTCCTTTTTCACTGATTTTAAATTCGATCACTCACAAATAAAAGACATAAAAGTTATTAAAACTGCAGACTATTTATGATAAACTCAATCTTTAGCTCATTCAGTAGAATTGCATTGGGTTACCAGTTCCAAATACATCGAGGAATAGATTTTAATAAAAAAAACTATAAATTATTACACTGCCTGACTGCATTGGCTCACAGAAAGTTTTATGTCTATGATTTTAGATACACAAGCAGTCTCTTTGTGGTTCAGAGCTTGAACATTGTTGAAATGTTGCCAAAGTCTTTCTTCTCACTCTATGAAGAGCTTCCTCAACATGTCACTTTTTCAATGATATTCACATTATTTTTCATAGAAACCTGGACTGTAACCTAACCTACATATTTTGGGTTCAATACTTGATTATGTCCAAAGTAACACTTCTGCATCACCATATCTAGACTCTAAACGACATTAAATCATCTCCTGTTTCTACTGGGTGCTAGCTTCATTTGCAAACTCCCTCTCATTCCCCTGTTTATTCATCACTGAATTACACAGGAGAGACTGCTCCTTGTTGTTATTATTTATTATCCCTTTTACGCAGAATTATGTATTTAAGGTATGATTTTCACATAGTTATTAGAGCTTTGTGAGATTGAAGTGTTCTTTTGCTCCTTCTTGAGATAGGGGAGTGGTTCTAATCCACAAAAGAAGTCGGGTGACCTTAAGGTGGTCAAATATTCCAGCCTTTCTGCATTGTTTAACATAGAAAATTTAGCTTAAAGTTCAAAATGGGACATTCTGGTACTGGGCATGACACTTTGTTATGTTGAATCTGGATAGCCTTTCGGCCAATAAATTTATTTGACCCCCTATTGTCATAGCTCAACAGCAGTCTTTTAAGTACATAAAATAACTTCATATTACTTAGCAATCTTATTCTTGATATTTTGGGGAAAACTGCTTGGGTTTTGCAGTTTTAGTTTACAAACTATGGATGCATTTCTCGGTAAAATGCATTTTTATCTGAAGCAAAACACTAAAGGACTGAATTGATCCCGAGTTGAAAGCAACATTTATTTCCTGATTTTAACTCTTTGAAATTCAGATTAACTCTACTTCTGAATTAATGGGCTGAAAGGCCTGTTTCCACACTGTTTGGAATCTAATCTAATCTAATCTAATAATATAAATGTTTAGGTTTCCTTAATTTACTATGCCTAGCAGCAAAAAGGTTGTTACAATGCTTTGTTGTCTGCAAGCCAACTGGAGCAATATTTTAAGAGCATGGTCATTTTAAGAATATATTCAGATGTGTGTTCATGTTTTTTTCTATATATGTTCATGGATCAGGATTCAGGTACATAACTAATCTCACATGGAATCCAGGGATGGCTAGCCATTTGGATACATAACTGGCTTGAAGGTAGGAGGCAGTGGGCGGTGGTGGAGGTCTGTTTTTGGGACTGAAGGCCCGTGACCAGCAGTCTGCCATAAAGATCATATTGGGTCCACTGCTCTTTGTCATTTATGTAAACGATTTGGATGTGAATATAGGAGAAATGATTAGTAAGTTTGCAGACGACACCAAAATTGGAGGTGTAGTGGGCAGCAAAAATTGTTATCTCAGACTACGACAGAACCTTGATTAGGAACAAAAACAAAGTTGCTGGAAAAGCTCACCAGGTCTAGCAGCATCTGCGGAGGCAAAAGCAGAGTTACTGTTTTGGGTCTGGTGACCCTTCCACAGAACCTTGATCAGAGAGGCCAATGGGCTGAGGAGTGGTAGAAGGAAATTAATTTAGATAAATGTGAGGTGCTGCATTTTGAAAAGGCAAGTCAGGGCAGGAAGTATACACTCAATGGTAGGTTCCTGCAGAGTACTGCCAAACAAAAAGAGCTTGGGATGCTGGTTCATAGTTCTTTGAAAATGGAGTCACAGGTAGACAGAATAGTGAAGAAGACATTTGGTATGCTCGCCTTTATTAGTCAGTGCGTTAGGCATAGGAGTAAGGATGTCATTTTGCTACTGTACAGGACATTGGTTAGGTCACTTTTGGAGTACTGTATTCAATTCTGGTCTTCCTGCTATAGGAAAGATGTTGTCAAACTTGAAAGGATGCAGAAAAGATTTACAAGGATGTTTCCAAGGTTGAAGGGTTTAAGCTACAGAAAAAGGCTGAATAGGCTGGGGTTGTTTGTAGTTGGTTGGCTTGCCAAAATGTCTGTGAAACAACAAACCAGCTCAGAGAGCCAACCAACTACAGCATCCACAACCCAAGCTACAAATCTACTTAAAAACCTTAGAGGCTGGGGCTAGTTTCCCTGGAACTTTAGATATTGAGGAGTGACCTTACAGAGGTTTATAAACTCCTGAGGGGCATGGTTAGGATGAGTGACCAAAGTCTTTTTCCCAAGGGCGAGGAGTCTAAAACTAGAGGGCATGTATTTAAGGTGACGGGGAAAGTTATAAAAGAGAAGTAAGAGGCAAATTTTTCATGTGGAGGGTGGTGTGCATATGGAATGAGCTGCCAGAGGAAGTGGTAGAGGCAGATACAATTACAACATTTAAAAGGCATCTAGATAGATACATGTATAGGAAAGTTTAGAGAGATATAGGCCAAATGCTGGCAAATTGGCCTAGATTAATTTAGGATATCTGGATGGCAAGGGACTGAAGGGTCTGTTTCTGTGCTAAATAACTCTATGATTCTGTGACTCTACTGTGATCGGGAAATGACAGCTATGGATTGAAGTAAGTTAAGTTTCAGAGCTAGAACTTTTTATTTTACAATGCATGATTAATTTGATCCTGTATCAATCTGTAAAATTACCAGGGTACAATATTGATGATCTAAAGTTACTCAGCCAAGCAAAAGATGGGACTGTGGTGTTCCAGATTGCCAAATTCTGAGACCACTATTGTTCACAATTTACTTCAATGATTTTGACTCAGAACTCAGAAGTGCAATCTGACAATTTGTAAATAACACCAAAATGGCAATGGGACGGCCATATTGCAAATAATGAGGAAGATTGCAATGAGCTACAAGACTACAGTAATAAAATTGCAAAATGGGCATGTTGCTGGTAATCAACAGAGAACCATAATCTCAAATTCTTGAGCTGCTGTGACACAACACCAGCTGTGGCCAACAACAGACAGTCAGAGTGCACTATAAAGTTAATTTCTGTGGTCTATTTAACAAGATAACAAATACAGACATCAATATTAATTAGCTCCGTAACATGTTAAACAAGATGTACAACTACTTTAGTTAGATGACAAGCTAATTAATAGAATGACACAGTTCAGGAACTGCCCAAATTCTCTGTAGAGACCATCAACAATCTGTTCTCTGCTTTGCTGCCATGTGATTTTTTTTATCTTGGATGGTTTAAGACTTGAATGTTAAACAGATGAATACAGTATGAACACAGTTTTCATTCAAAGGTAACGTGTCTTTAATGAAATTACAAGTTATTTTAGTTTACCTGTCACCTGCCCCTTCCAAATTTTATTTTGTAATGCTCCTGTGAAGCACCGTGGAATGTTTTATAATGTTAATGGTGATATTTAAATGCAATTTGTTGTTACTGCAGTCACAAAGCTTATTCTTTCACAATCCCACGAATGAATAAAAAAGCTGTCTCAATCTTCCTTGCAACTCCAAATTTTACCTGTGTTTTTCAATTGTTTTTATTTATTTTCATTGTATCTTAAGTCTTTCATATGTTTACCAATTTGAAAACTAATGCTTAAATTTAAATATTCCAAAATATTTTTGGGTATCAGTTCGAAAAACAAGCCAATTAAAGCTACATAACATGACCTGGTAATTGCATCTGTCTAGTTAACTAACTCCGTAAATTCTTCACTTTGGAACTTCCCACGTGTGACATCATGCTTTTCTTTCGCTGATAAACTGGAATCCAGTATTTCAAAGTTTTATAGAGATAATGGGAACTGCAGATGCTGGAGATTCCAAGATAATAAAATGTGAGGCTGGATGAACACAGCAGGCCAAGCAGCATCTCAGGAGCACAAAAGCTGACGTTTCGGGAAGGGTCTAGGCCCGAAACGTCAGCTTTTGTGCTCCTGAGATGCTGCTTGGCCTGCTGTGTTCATCCAGCCTCACATTTTATTATCTTTCAAAGTTTTATGTTTGCCGATCACCAAAAGCATTGAGAGGGCACACTTTTGGTTGCGGACTCCTTGCACATTTCAATCTTCTATAGCTTGAATTCTTGTTTTCCCGTTCTAAGATTGATGTAAGGAATATTGGAATATGGATAGAGAAATGGGATCATTTCTACAATTCATGTAAATGTAGTACTAAACTACTTTTATCTTTTTAGATTTGCTGCATCTGGCTAGCCTTTGGATGAACTGCCTAAAATCAGCACATTTCAATGATGCAGGAATTATGTTACCTTAACAGTTGGATATTTTGTTGTAAATTTTTGTGCCATAAGTGGTATATGTATATATTACTGCTTTATGAAAATTATCTGCATATAAGGCATAGTGAGAGGTCATTATATATATGTGAAACAAGAGTTGAGTCTGGAGTCTGAGATGAGCACCTACCTAAACAGTTAGTCTAAAAGATTCTGTGGTGAGCATTAATTGGGTAATGTGGTTTTATTTAATGTGCACTTTTCACAGAAAAATTGACATTCCCAGCACATATTATCAGATATACCAACAGGGCAATTGTCTGGGCTACATTCTAAAGTACTGTCTTGATACTGGGTTGAAAGCTGCAACTCTTCCCTCAAGTCTTGAAATTTCAGGTCACGTTCACAAGGAGTGACAATTTTTTAATCAAACATAATCTAAAGACTGTCATTTCAATGTCAGTTATCACATTGACCTGCCTTCCATTGAACTCTACAGTAAGTGAGCAAAGGGTGGTCATGCACAGGAACAAATGGGGCAGCAATGAAGGAATGTTGAGGGAGTGCTGGGTCTTAAAATAACAGGTGATTCAAATACATGCACTGCACAAAGATTATAAAAGACTGATTCTTTATTTTACAAGCATTGAATCTCCAGAAACATTAATGGAAAAACATTAGCCTTGAGGAATTAACTATTTACAATGAACATTCACCCAATATTGCTGATCTGTTGAGGTATTGTTATAGCATTTAACCCTAATCTCTGATCAGCCGGTGACAAGTTGATAGCCAGAAGTACGCCTACTCTTCCTGTGAATCTAAAACACAGATTACTTTATCCGCTAGACACAAAAAAGATTTTTCTCTACTTAAGACCTCTGGAACTCAGGGGCTTTGCTCAAATCATTCACCTAGGCCTCTCTGACTCAGGAAAGGAAATTGATGTGCTCTCCCCTATCATCGTCGATTGTACCGAAGTAACTAAGCTATGTCTGTTGACGCAATAACCTCTTTTCTCCCATTACAACTTATTTACATGCAATTTGGTACTAATAACCTGAGCATAGTTTGAGCATATCAACTAAATGTAGAGTTTACTGACAGAAGGCAAAAATCCACAACTGATCAGAATACTAAATACACAAATAAACTAGATTAGTGTCACAATTGAGACTAAAACAATATTAATAGTTTTCAATAGATAACACAGTGTGGAGCTGCAGGAACACAGCAGGCTAGGAAGCATCAGAGGAACAGGAAAACTGACGTTTGGGGTCGTAACCCTTCAAACCTTTCCACCACAAAACCTCAATAATGACTGTCCCAAACTTTAGACAGAAAGGTGGAACGAAAGGTATAGCAAGTCACTGCTTAGTTGTGGTTAATCTATAGCAAATGCCTTTGGTATCAACATTGTACAGCTATCCTCAGTTCTGTTTTTAATTCTTTTGTGGGATGTGGGCATTGCTGGCATGGCCAACATTTGTTGCCTATCCTTAACCGTCTTTGAACAGAATGTCAGGTAAAAGTCAACCCCATTACAATGCATCTGGAGTTGCTTGTAGGCTAGACCAGGTAATGATAACAAATTTCCACTCCACAGTATATTAGTAAATCAATTTCTTTTACAAAATTGACGATTGCTTTGTGGCCACTACCAGTGAAACAAGCTTTTAGTTGCAGGCTTATTAATTGAATTTAAATCCCAGCTAAACAGTAAAATTTGATGCCATGTGCCCAGAAGATTAGCCTGGGACTCTGCATTCCAAATCCATTGTTATTATTACTACATCACCAACCCCATTTTGGTCCTGTAATTCCCACATTTCATTTTCATAAACATTATAGACAGATTATAAGCTCAAACAGGAAAGCATTTAACAGTTAATTTCAAAATGTAAACAACCATGTTGTCCCTTTACTGTTCCACTAATTTTATGATTTCACATCATTTTACCATCTTGTCATCTTGAAACTCTTGGCATTCGCGCTGCTTTCACCTTACTAACAGCAGCATTATCAGATAAGATGATTTTAGCAAGAGTTAACTATAACAGATTACAATACCACCAGTCCAGGATTTGGATGACTTTAATAAATGTCATGCTTCCTGTTAAATGTTGCCAATATAATCTGTGTCATAAGATTTATACATTTTTTTAACAAGCGCAGTATTTTTGCTGTGCCAAACCTTTGTTTTTTCTGCATTGTGAACTGATGGGAATTCGTCTGTGACGAACAACAAAGGAAGCAGTGCTCATCAATTTAGGAGTAATCCTGCAATATCAGCCACCTGGAGCTACTTATAATATTCCAAATCGTTCCTTATCTGCTCTGACATCCACATACCTGATATAAGAACTAAATGGCAATGACATTTTTCAACTAGTGCCAAAGGAACTATTTGTTTTGTCTTTCTGTTTCCATTGTTCAATTAATCACAGAAAAAAGAACACACATCCAACTGTTTGCATCTCTCTTTCGGGAGAATAGAGAGATATTTGACCCCATATTCGAGGAAAGAATATTCTGATGGAGAGAAAATATCCTTTTCCCCTTAGTATGATTGACAGGAAGAGCTGCGGATGAATCTGTTTAAATGAACATCCACACGTTAGCTATGAAATTTTGCTTTCAGGTTCTTGAAGATGACAGGTGTGACTGACAGTTACATATCTTTCCTGTACTGCAGGATTTATCCCTTGAAGAAATCCAGCTGGTATATTTTCCAAACTTAACATGAATTAAATGTGGTCACAATTGTTTTTCTTTTGAAATCACTCTTTCATGTTGAACATTATCCTTCCTAAGTTACATTTCTTATTGATTGCATTTGTTTTCTTTTTAAACTACAATTCTTTCTTTCATTCATCTCATTTAATGTTTGTAACTGTGAAAAGAAATGTTCAAGAAAGCCCAGAAGGGTAGCAAATTTCATTATGTCTGTGCAGAACTGTGTGATTTTTGCTGCTGGGTACTGCAGTAAGCATTGACTCTGCAATGTATTATACTTTGTGTTCGATTACATCCAGGTGGTCAGAATACTGCAAGGCCATGTGATTTGTACAGTTCTGCTTCTTGATAGTGCCACCCAGTTGTTAGTCTTAGTTCAACACTCTGCAACATGAAAGGTCACTCTAGCACCATCCAGTGACAGGAATCAAGGTATGTCACATGGCGAAACTGTTCCCTCATGGTTTTCAACTGAGTTTCCACAACCATGAGCAAAACTTGCAAGATGGTATTTCAAAAAATAGTGGTTGTAATTTTCTTCCACAGAATGAGATGGTGGGTGCTCTGAGACATGTTATGGATATAAGATAATATGAAATAGAAACAGCAGTGGGCCTGTTATCCAATAAAATATTAGCTGATTTGGCTGTGGCTTTAACTCCATTTTCTCTCATACCCTGCCGGAAGCTTGACTATTAATCAATCAAAATCTAACTCAATCTTCAACATATGCCGTGTCCCAGCCTCTTCCATTTTCTAGGGAAGAGAATTCAAAGATGGATGACCCTCTACGACAGGAAATTCCTCCTCATCTCCATCTTAAATGGGACTTTTAAAAAATCCCGCCCTCTCTAGTTTGAGATTCTCTCACAAATTCAAATAATCCTCTCAGCACCTACCCTGTGAAGCCCCCCTCAGATTTTTACATTTCAATAAGATCAATTCTCATTCTGCTAAACCCCAGTGAGTATAGGCACAACCTGCTCAATCTTTCTTCAGAAAGAATTATTCCAGAAATTCCAGGAATCAGCATAGTGAATGCTTAAAAGTTGTATTTACCGTGTTTAATAGGTCAGACTTCAAACAGATCTAGCAGCTCAAGTCTGGACATTCATGAGGTACTGTGGGTCATCAACAGAAGCTGAATTGTACTGCAGCACAATCGGCGACGTCATGGCCTGGCATAACCCCCATTGTCATTAAGCCAGGGGATCTACTCTAGTTCAGTGGAGAGTGCAGTAGGGCATGCCAGGAGCATCACCAGGCATGCCTAAATATGAAGAGTCAACCTAAGTGAAGCTACCGAACAGGACGACTTGCATGCCAAAGAGCCGTAAGTGATAGACAGAGCTAGGCATCCCATAACCAACAGATCAGATTGAAGCTCTGCTGTCCTGCGACATCTAGTCATGAATGGCAGTGGACAGTTGAACAACTCACTGGAGGTGGAGGCTCCACCAATATCCCCATTCTCAAATGTAGAAAAACCCATCATATTAGTGCTAAAGACAAGGCTGAAGCATTCACAGCAATCTGCAGCCAGAAGTGCCATGTGGATGATTCCTCTTGGTCTCTTCCAATCTTCAGCCAACTTGGTTCATGCTAGATGATGGCAAGAAAGGGATAGATTCAGTGGCTACTGCAAGGGCTTTATGGCCCTGAAAACATTCCAACAATAGAAGTGAAGAGTTGTGCTCCAGAACTTGCCGCTCTCCTAGCCAAACTGTTCCAGTACAGTTATAATATTGGCATCTACCCAATGTGGAAATTTGCCCAGATATGCCCTGTATGTAAAAAGAATGACAAATCCAATCTGGTCAATTACAGACCCATCAGTCCACTCTTGATCATCAGGAAAGTGATGGAAGGTGTCATCAACAGTGCAATCTAGCAGCACCTGCTCAGAAATATTCTGCTCAGTGTCGCTCAGTTTAGGTTCTGCCAGGGCCACTCAGCCCCTGACCTCATACAGCCTTGGTTCAAACATGGACAAGCAAGCTGAATTCCAGAGGTGAGGTAAGAGTGACAGCCCTTGATACCAAGGCTGCGTTTGACCAAGTTGGGCATCAAGGAGCCCTGGCAAAACTGGAATTAATGGGGCAAGGTCTCCGGTGGTTGAAGTCATACCTAGCACATAGGAAGATGGTTGTGGTTGTTGGAGGTCAGTCATCACAGGGCCAGGACACCTTTGCAGGAGCTCCTCAGGGCAGTGTTCAGGCCTGACGCCAGCCAAAGAATATCTGACACCCTCCCACCCCCGCTGCCCAAAGGATCCCTGATCTCTAATCTCGAGCTATCCTTGGATGTATTCACAGGAATACCTGATGTCTCCAAAGGAGTATGCCGGCTGTCCAAATAAATATACCAAAGACGACCTGATATTATCTGGCTTAATCACCTCTGTGGGGGCTCTAGATGTTAGGGAATCCAAAATCTAGTTTGAGTGGAGGCAGCTGATTGATTAAATGTCATCTTCTGTTGGCTTTCCTTGGGTGGAGAGGGTCTTTGGCCATGGAAAAAGTCTTGGCCTTGATCGTTGTAGAAATCATAACACATAGCACCTCAAATGCTTCAAATTTGTATTTGTCAACTCAATGTCAATTACAAAATTATGAAACAGCAGTTTCATCTGCATTTAATTTCTGTTTTGCTCTCTTTGTTTGTCTGCTTTTCTCTTGAAAGCGTTAACTGATTACTGTTGAACATTGACAATTTATTTTGACATACACATTTATATAGAGCATGTTGGCAAACTGCCTATCCGCAGGATGCAGCCATTTCCGATTCTCGTTACATATGTTCACTTCCAGCAGAGGTCACTCTATCATCTCTCCTTAATCTCATCATACATCCTCCTACTGTTGCCTCCCTCGCAAAGCACAAATCATATTTTGCATAAATTAATCCAACAGGAAGGCTTTTTGATTCTGCTGACAGCTTTCACATTTCACACTGGAACTACTGCTGGACGTGAGACCCTGTTCCTAATCAGCTGCCTTCTCTCAGCACATGGGTGATACGAAGCTGTCTTGGACAGCTATGGGAAGTTCACACTAACTCACTGCCGGTGAAGTTGGACTGAAATTGAATTTTCCTTTTGCTTTGTTCCAATCTCATCCTGTGTTGGCAGGTAATGTAGGATAGAGTAGAATGAAACAATGCCATCATGAAACTTTTGCTGGTACCTGTGTAATCTGTTACAGCTGAAACCAAATGCTTCTAAGCATCCGATGCGCAAGATTTGCAATTTCTCTTCCTTACAACTGGAGTGAGTGTTCTTCAGTTTAACAGCCCTCTAGCTGATATCTCAAGATCTCCCAGCTCTGAGGCCTTGGCCTGTCCTTAAAGAATAGTTTAAACCATGGATCATTACTTTCAGTTAACCTTAGGGGCTTATCTGGACAGTGGCGTACTTTCTCAGGGCCAGGGATCTCAGAAATGGAAATCCTACCGCTCACCACACCCACAAGCCGAGAGCTTTCATTCAATCAGAGGCTGACAACTCAGGTGCACAGCAGCGCCACCTGGTAGTGGTGGTCACTGCATGCATAATATCGACCTGAAGCCGAGCATTATCCTTTGACCCCAGCCCACGGGGAAGTGATGGCAGGAGTGGGGTCACAAGGCGGAGGTGGGGCGGTGTTTACAGCAAAGACAGAGTTGCCTCTCAGTGGCTTCCCCTTCTTTGTGATGATATGTCTCTCAAAACAGGCACTGAATGACTTTGAACAAGGGAGCCACTCACATCGCAGCTTCTTGGCAGCTCAGGCGGATACTTGTTGTAGTTTGCTTGTCATGTATAACACTTCTCTGCCACTGGATTACTTCTAGCGATAGTAGGGCTGAGGCCTTTAAAAGGCCATTAACTGGGGTGGAAAGGGCCTATGCAATCGATCAGGCTGGAAACAATAGCGTTGTTCTTTATCCCTCCACATAGATTAAAACCTAACTCTAACTCTGTCACATACCATAGAGGAGAGCATTAAAATTCATCCTGCTGTAGGTGTCTGCACATAGCCTATAACTAAGGGACGAGTAAGTGCAGGAGATGAGTGTGTGTGAAGAGCATAATTAGGCTTAAAAAGGGGTTTTTTTAAGCCTTTTATTAGGGGTAATTGCACAGAAAGATGTGTGAAGGATACTGTAATTGAAGATGGGCTGTATTCCTGCCAATCTCATGGGATTGATGATAAAATAATCAAGCAGCTTAATACATGTGTGAGGAGAGGTCTGAGATGTTCAGAACTCTTCAGTCTCAGGAGTTGTGATTGGTGTGTTTAGTAATTGTCCACCTTAGCTATGTCATTAATGTTTTTCCAGCCTGAATTTACATTGCAAGGTGCCTAGATTCTTCAGATTATTAGTGTTTTGCTGCTCTTCTCCCTGAGGATATGGAGGCGGTGATCAAACTGATCTAGACAGTGTCTCCTCACTCATAGAGGAAGCACTTTTGCTGCTTCATTCATGAGTTGGATTGTCTGCAGACTTCACCTCTCTCAGAGGTATTCTTCAGAAACAAAAAGTTAAGGCTGTCACAAAAATACAACAGTTATGGTATTATCTCCTCTTTTGCAAAACTTTAAATGCTACAGCATCCCAATCTTCTAACCCCACCTCTTCTCTACCATATAGTAAATGTCCAATTTGAGGTTTACATCGCATCAAGACTTCATCAGGATATTGAACTTCATCTGATCATAAAACTCCCATGAGCTAATGAGCTTTAGTGACATAGATCTCTGAATTAGGAGATCCAGGTTCAAATCCCACCTGCTCCAGAGATGCGTCCATACCATCTCCTGGCAGTTTGATTTAGATGAAATCGATGGTTAGGTTCCACTCGTGTTTCCAGTGCTCCCTCACCTATGTTGACTCCTGGTTTGTCAGCATCTCCAATTAGCCTGGCTGAGAAATCCTGGCAGGAGTAGAAGGCCATAATCACCTCTCACCTCGGGTGCTAGACATGAATGTTGTGGGTGCTGCCTTAAAGGGACAAGTGGTAGTCAGGAGTCTGCAACTCCACCATCGTGGTCTCAAGCAGCTGGTGTAAGGGAGGGCCAAGGCCATGGGATGTCTTGGGTGGGGGAGATTTTCTAAGCAAGATATTATTGCAGCAGATGCTGGATGAAGTGGTGGTGGAAGAACAATGGGTGGCCGATGTCATCTGTCGCTTGAAGACAACACTGCTTGGATAAGAAGATAGTAGGAACTGCCGATGCTGGAGAATCTGAGATAACAAGGTGTAGAGCTGGATGAACGCAGCAGGCCAAGCAGCATCAGAGGAGCAGGAAAGCTGAAATTTCAGGTCTGAAGAAGGGTCCAGGCCCTAAATGTCAGCTTCCCTGCACCTCTGATGATGCCTGGCCTGCTGCGTTCATCCAGCTCCACATCTATTGCTTGCATACAATATTATGGAGGATATTCAGGTGCATGGAAGTATCCCATCTGTGTGTGGCCTCTGCTGAAACGGAATTCCACATCGACCCTGGCTCCCAAAATCTCCCTCAGGATGCCACACCCCACCACCAGAGCTATCTCATGGAAACTCCCTTCATGTGCTTCCAGGTGGCATGGAGGGATTTCCTGTGCATGCTGCTGCTGCTCATATCCACTACTACTGATTTATCGGCCACCTGGACAGGACTCAGTGTTCCATTTTATCACCGTAAGTGGGGGTCTCTATGTGTGAGTTCTGCCTCCTGCCATCAGTGACCTGGGATGGGCGTTACACACAGCACGTCCTTGGTTAAGCTGGTTCATGAGCACTCAGCACAACTGCTTATTTTGTGACGCTGTGATTCTGTGGGCCATGTCCATGCTGGATGTGGTTGATTGTGTTCCTTTTATTAAGTTTTTGTTTTCAGAAGCCTGTGACGGTTTTGGTTGTACTTTAGCCCCAGTGTCTTGAATTTTGGGTGCCTGCTGGTGTGTGAGTGCAGGCAGGTTGCAGTGTCTCTCCACGTGCACTTGTTTCTGGCCAATCAATAGGTCCAGGCAACGATCTGTGGAGGGGTCACATATTCCGACCAGGTTCCCCTTTATCACAACTTTGCTCATGCCCAAGTGTCATTAGAGAAGGAACATGTGGTTTCTACCGACACCCTTGAGTCCTTTGGAGAGAGGTGGACACCAAGGTGCTTGAAGTGCATTATCTCTCATTTTGACTTCATTCCCAATCCCTCATCTTACACTTCCTTAATTTTTGTGACTGTTGCATTATCTCAGCGTGCAGTGCTTCTAATTTGTTGTTTGTCCCAATATACTAACTGGGAGGTTTGATGATGAGTTTAATTAAAAAAGCTAAACCTCCACTAATTAAGGGTCTGTTATGGCATTGTCTAACTCACCTGCTCTAAATGGCTCATTTGAATGAGTTGGTGAAACATAGCAAAAACTCCATTAGTCTTGGCTTTCAACATAATTACATCATTATGGCCTGGAATATTGGTTAAGTGGAAAACCCAACAATTTTAAGCATGATCTTAAAATTGGCTTTGTTGTATGTAACCACTTACTTTTTTACCAATAGTTTGCCAATCTGCAAACTGACCTGTGCTCTCAAATTGTTGTTAGATACTTCTGTCAGTTGAAGTTCAGTCCTAGAGCGCTAACACAAAATATCTTACCTTCATTATTGTACAAATTTTAAGATAACGTATGCAATTTCCCACTTCTAGCAATCCATCAATTATGTTAACAATACAATGAGGTAAAAAAATACATTTTGGTTCCCATTTAATGTGATATATTCTTATTATAAAACTAAAAGATGAATTTTGCAAAACTGCCCTGCTGGTACAAACCTTGCTAAATGTGAGCAGAGATAAGGGAATCAGGACATTAATGTTACCCCTCCTTCCCTGGTTCACACTGTAAGATTATGTCAACAGCAAAGACCACGTGAAATTAACTTAATTATGGCCAGTCAAGTTTTCCTTCTTTTGATTCTTCCAAATTCTCTCATAAGTACATCACGGTATAATTAAATTTATTTTTAAGTGATTGAATCCATGCGGACTAAATTGTTTAACATTGTCTATGTTTACCCTTTTTGCAGAAATTAGTTCATTGATATGAAGCTGATTATTGTCTAAATTTAAGTACCGAACCTAAATCAATTTACTCATCAATTCAGCATTCATTCAGGAGACATGAAGCCTTTCTTTACAGAAAACTGAGACTTTTTCGGAATTGGCAATTTCTAGAGCATCACTCACCCATGGAAGCGAAACTGTAATTGTTGACTAGGAATTGTCATTTTAGCTGGGGATTTTCAAGTTAATCAAGGCCATTAAAATTTTTTTTTAGGTAAAACAGAAGATGCATACATAAAAATTGTTCACTAGAAATAGTTAACATCTTTCAGTAATCTTTGAATAGTATAAATAGTAATTAAATATTTCAATCCCATAGTTCAAAACTTTACACTGTTGTATGTTACTTGGTCATATCATTTTAACCCTTTACATATATCAATGTGAACATATTCAACTGGAAAGAGATCCATTTTGATAGTACCCTGCCAACTGAGTATTATGTTTTTCCAAATGGCTTGATTTTGAAGCTGGAAGCATTCAACAGCCTGCTGCTTAAAATGTTGTAGAAGTGCCAGGTATGCATGGGGAGGGAACTGCCTGTACTGAGGTCACAGAAATGTCTGGCTTTACGAAAAGAAAGTGTGTGAGCTTTCCCTTGAGCAACTGTTTGAAATGTGGAGTTAGGAAAGCATATTCTCAGGAAAAATAGCTGACTTGGGAAAACATTGCCACTCCTTCGTTGATGCTGGGTTAAAAATCTAGAATGCTGTACTTTAGAAACCTAATAAAGACCCTGCTTTTTGGAGGTGAAAGATCAATATCATTTTCTTGGAAAGGCTAGCTGGTATTTTTTTAAAGTACAGATTCCATGCATGACTACCTCGGTGTGCATTTTATTGAACTTGCATTTATTTGCCATTCAAGTACTCATCTTCTTGTCCCTATCATTGAGTATGTTTGAAACCACTAAGAAATGACCATCTTCGTGGTTGTAAATCCAATGTCAAGGAATAAAAAGTAAAATTAAATTATTATCACGTAAAACCAACTAATAATTGGATCAAAATGCAGGAAACACGGCAAGGAATATCAAAGTATTGAAAGCCTACTGTTTTCCATTAAGAAGAAGCTTGATTCTGCAGCAGAAATTTGTAGATTCTAGTGGGTCATAAGGTCCTTAACAACAGATAAACTATTCAGTGTGGAACTCTTTACAATCAAATTTAATGTTTAATTAGAGCTGTATATGCTATTATCTCAGTTTTATTATTTGCACCCAAATTGGCTTTGCAACTTTCTTCAAACCCTATTTAATGTCTTAAAATCCTTTGAGCAACGTCTGGAATATGATATGTACTGTAGACCTGAAGGTTCTCCCTATGGCACTGGATGATTTCCTTCACGATGGGAAGTTAATTATTCTCAGAATTAAATATTGCTTTTGTGTATAATTTAGCATGTTAGGAGACATGTTGATTTTTTATTTCTCTCGATATATCATTAACAGGGGCCTATACATTTTATATGCACCTCCTCCCTGGATTGTTGGTTTAATTTGTGCCTGAAGGTGCTCTCTTTATTCAGAATTGAAAATATTAATGTTGCTCTTGGATACAAAGCATGGGCCCTAGCTACAGTAGTACAATGATGATGTTGCAAGATTAGTAAGCCAGATGCTTGAACTAGTAATCCAGAGATTGTGACTCTGAAATCCTAGCATGGCATTTTGAAAGTCTGAATCCAGTTCAGGAGCTAAAAAGGATGATATCAGCAAAAATAATTCCATTGGAGTCTGATGGTCACAGAAATACAATTGGTTCCCCTTGGAAGGAAGTTTACTGTCCTTACCCAAATTGGTCTAATAAATAATCGCATTATGCCAAACCATTACAAAAAAAACTATTGGATTGCAATAATCCAAGTAGAAGATCCATCACTAATTTTTAATATCAAGGGAATGCCAGCCTCTCTACATTCCTGAGAACAAACTAAAAAAGTTGATTTGATTTGCATTTAGCACATATTAAAAAACTGAAAAATACCAGATAAATTTTTTGCTTAACATTCTGGAAGAAGAACAGGCAATGTTGCACAAGTTTTATATTTGATAATATTGATTGACAGATTCAGTATGTTACCAAAAATCATCTTGAATATTGAATAACAGCGCAAAACTGTTGATGTAAATGATGCTGTCCATTGTACAATCATATGTACATTTTGTAAAGCTAGGTTTGTTTGAATGTGAATGAGATATCAGCAGTTTGGTCTGTCATTCTCTTTTGGGTTTGAGAAAGGAAGAATTGTTTAACAGTGTGGTGCATATATTTTTACATCCTACTTTTCACAATCACAGTTTCCGACGAGTAATCACTGATTGCTTCTTTTACGGTACTAATGACAATATTGAGTACAGTAATAAGCTGACAGACCCATTTTTTACAGAAATTATTTTTTCTTGACAAAATGTTGTTCCTATCAGGTATCTGAATGGAGTCAAGAGAGAAATGTTCACATTATTTCTTCCTTGGAAAATTGAAGTAATTTGCATGCTTACTGGTAATGTACTTTTCGAGGTCTTAACAATTTATCAAATATGTTAATTTGCCATTGAAGAAGAAATGAAATTAGACTGGAAATGCACAACTGTCATTAAAAATGTAATCAAACATAAAATGAGATCAGTGAGAGTTTATCTGGCATTTGAGGAAAAAGACATTCTGACAGAAGATTTAATAGACAGGATGTTAATTCAGTTCATCTGTAACAAAATTCCTTCAGGCAAAATAAAACAGTTTATCTGACAGCTATTGTAAGTCCAGCTAATTTTCTACACTGCTTTTTAATACCCTGCCTTATCATTTATTGCAAGGTTGTTTGAATAGGTTTAAGACTTTTCACCTCGGACATTTGTCAATGCAGAAATTAATTTGCATGCTAAATATTCTTATAAATGGGAGGATAAAATGCTTCTTTTTTGCTATAGAAGCAACTCTGATTGAATAGGTCCATCATTATCATTGGGTTAGTTGTGTTGAACATTTTGTATGCATTGAAATCTTTTCCTTGTAAATTTAAAACATTTTTGCAGGTCATTCCATTTGCCAGAATGACACCTATATCGCTGTACAAGTTCTTAATTGGAGATTTCTAGCCTTCATCCATTGTGTCAGGTGACAGTAACAGAAAACTATGCATGTAAGGGTAAAGGTTTGTGTGTTTTACTCTGAGTGAATGCAATCAATTATTTCTGAAGGTAGTGACATTAATTTATGCAATGATATCTTGAACTTGTTTCTCACTCTCTTAAGGTTCCTTCCCAATGCAGTCGTTTCATTTTTTCATAACAATTTCCGCATAGTCAATGTTACTTCTTTAAGAAATGATACAGTATTTTCATGATTTCCGTAATCAATTCAGCATAATTAATTTCATCATCATCTGTTATCACTTTTGGCAAAGTACTCCACATTCCAACAACTCTTTCTTTGAAAGCTTTTCTTCCAATCTGTTCCTTTGTATCTAGGCTTATCTTGAGATTGTATCCTCTTGTATTCTATTTATGTGCTATGATTAATAATCTATCTTCTTTAGCTTTTTCCTTTAAAATAAGCACCTTAATAAACTGGTACTTTTCCACAGTATGGAATTTATTAACATAGCTGATACAGCATTGATTCCCTCTCTCTCAACAGCAAGGACCAAGACAGGGTAAAGGTCATAAAGATTATACTCCCAGTAGCAAGATCACTATATTTCTAAACCTATCTCAGGGATTCACCCGGCATCTTGAACACTGACTTATCTGTGCAAGTTTAGAAAGTGCTGAGGAATAAACATGAGTGGGAGATGGAAAGATAGAGAGAGGTGACCACCCTGACATCTTGGGTACCTGCCCAGCTTTCGTTGGCTAGAAAGGTTCAAATATAGGCTTGACATGCTGTACATTGAGTCACGGAGCTGGATATGAACCTGAAGTATCATGGACATTGTTACCTTTTAAATGTGTGTGTTTTTTCAAAAGAATTCTGTGCTAGCCAAACAGTGACTACAGATATAACTTTAGTATTTAACTGACAAAGTCCTGTGGAGAATGTTGCACCTGTAGATTGTCAGAGAAACTTCAGACAGAAGGAGAAATACAAAAGGAAGAGATAATGGAGGGAAGGTGAGACCTGGATTGCACCTAAATCAATATCCTAGCAGTGAGATTTGATAGAGTCGCTCAAGAAGGTTTAAACTAGTGTGGCAAGAGGGTGGGAACTGGAGTAGCAGCTCAGCAAGTGTAAAGACTGGGAAAGAGCTTGAGACTAAGGCATGTATAGCTAAGAGGAAAAGCAGTTGGGGAGAAGTTGCTGAGTTCAGCAGAACTGGAAGCTGGGACTGTATTTGCTTCAATGCAAGAAGTACAACAGGTAAGGCAGATAAACTTAGAGCCTGGATTAATACATGCAATTATGATGTTGTTGCTATCGCAGACATGGTTGTAAGAGGGAGAGGATTGGCAGGTTAACCTTCCAGGATATCAATGTTTTTCGACGAGACAGAAGAAGAAACAAAAGAAGTGGAGGAGTTGCCTTATTGGTTAGGGAGTAACATTATTGGTCAGGGAGTATATCACAGCCGTGTTAAAGGAGGATACCAGGGTGGGGGGGGGGGTTTGTCTTGCAGCAAGGCATTATGGGTAGAGCTTAGAAATAGGAAGGGTGCAATCACAATGTTGACAGGTACTACAGACCTCCCAGCTGCCAACAGGAGAAAGATTAAAAGATATGTAGTCAGATTCTGGAAAGATTTGAAAATAACAGGATTGTTATGGTGGGTGATTTTACCTTCCCCCATATTAACTGGGACTCCCTTAGTCCTGGGGGTTCGGATGGGGAGCAATTTGTTCGGTCTGCCCAGAAATGTTTCCTGAAACAGTATGCGGATAGTACAATGAGGGAGGACATACTGGGCCTTGTATTGGTAAATGAGCCCAGTCACATGTTCACAGTTTCAGTCGGGGACCATTTTGGGAATAGTGACCATAATTTCATAAGGCTTTGGATACTTATGGATAAAGACAAGAAGTGGATAAGGTGATCAAGAAGGCATACAGCATACTTGCCTTCATTGGCTGGGGCATTGAATGTAATGTTTGGCAAGTTATGTTACAGCTATACAAAACTTTAGTTAGGCCACATTTGGAATATTGCATGTAGTTCTGGTGCCACACTGCCAGAAGGATATGGATACTTTGGAGAGGGTACGGAGAATGTTTACCAGGATGTGGTCTGGTCTGGAGCGTTTTAGATATGAGGAGAGTTTGGATTGTTTTCACTGGAAAGAGAGAGGTTGAGGATCAACTTGACAGATATCTACAAAACAATGAGATGCATAGATAGGGTGGATAGCCAGAAGCTTTTTCCCAGGGTCAAAAGGTCAACTACGAAAGAGTGTAGCTACTAAGTGACAGCGGGAATGTTTAGGAGAGAAGTTTGAGGAGTACCAGTAGAGGTGGTGGAAGCAGGCATATTAGCAACGTTTAAGGCGTATTTTGATAGACCCATAAATAGGAGGCAAACAGAGGGATGGAAACCATGTATCGGCAATAAGTAGCTGGTGGAAATAAAGAGTTAGGAATTGGCACAGGCTTGGTGGGCCAAAGGGTCTGCTCCTGTGCTGCAATGCATTATTTTGTTTGAAACTTATGTAACATATGCTAAACATTTATTTTATAAAATGTAGTGATCACGCCAAATGGAAAAATACAGCAAAACAGACAACTTAGATTGTGTACTTAAAAATAGAGTGCCAATATGACCAGTACTGTCATTTCCATATATGACAGGCATTTTTTTAAGAGTTTATCTTGGGAAATTACTCTTCTTCCTTACTACATTGATTATAGTGCCACTCTATTGAATTCTAATTGTTCCTTAGATATTGCTGTCAAAATGAATATTGTGTCTAAGTTACTTTGATATTGATGATCATAAAGTCCATATTGCATTTTACAGTATCTTTGCAATGACAGATAAATGTGCAGGTTACTTTTCATCAAATCTGATTGCCTTATTGGGATGAAAGATGGATCAAGGCAACTGGAGACAATTCTCAAGGTGCTGCCTCTGGGATGTCCATCAACCTAAAGGCATTGGGCAGGATCTACAGCTAGGAGAGCCAGGCAGAGTGTCTGAGGTTCGAGGTATAATTGACAGCAGCACTGAGAAACTTAGGTATGTCAATGTATTTGGAGGAACTAAAAGATAACTCAGAATGCAGATACCCAATGAAGACTTTGAAATATTGAAGGGGCAATCTGTTACAATCACAGCTGTTAGGCCAAAATTGTGGATTGGGTGTTTTTCTTACAGGATGACATCTGTCCACAGATATGACCCTCTGGCACCCACGGAGCTGAGTGAGCCCTTGGTTGGGGGGGGCGGAGAGATTGAAAGAGGCATTGCTATCATCCTAGGACACCCCCCCACTACTGGGGGATAGCATTGATCTATCTGCTGGCCTTCAGTTTCCACAATGGGGGATATCTGACATTAAAAAGAGTCCAGTTGGTGTGTGCTCAATAAAAATTTTAATTGACCTTAACAGCTGCCGACCAGTTTGGCAGGTAACCATCAGCACCTAGAAGCAGCCTCAGTGAAAATAGGTGAATGACAGGAACATGCTGACAGAGGGGCACACCTAGTGATAGTGTAAATTGCTACATGTCTGCTCCAAAGCCATTGTCTTCACTGAATGAAACTCTCAGTGCTTTCATTTATTGGCACTTTGGCTACAAAAGACAGACTAAATTTATAATGCTGAGTAAATTTAAAGTATAGCGAGCCAATTTCCTTTGTTCTGAAGAACGCCCACTGCACTTGAAACGTTAACTCTATTTTCTCTCCACGGATGCTTCTAGCCCTGTTACCCTTCTCCACAATTTCTGTTTTTGTTTCAGACTTTCCTCTGTGTTGCTTTTGGAGAATTGGAAGGACTTGTATCATAATGATTCTAACATCTTGCCATGAAACAAAAATTACATGATACTCAATGTCCTGTGGTGCTGCTCACAACAGGAACAGTATGTCTCTCTTGTAGCTGTCTCCATTGCATTGCTCTTACATTGACATTAATTTCCTGTTATGGAATTTACCTCACTCTTGACATTGTCTGTTTGTTTCAATATCCATAGGCAGAACATGACTATTGGCAGAGTTTCCCACTCCACCAAGTGATGAACACCTGAGGCACCTTCATTGGCTGAAGGCAGACCTTAGCCTCTCACTCTGGAGAAAGTCCTATTTCAGAGAACTGCCAGCCAATTAGGAAGTAGTCCTAGATGCATCCGGAAGTGCTGGCATTGCTGGACCTACAAAAAGTCTCACAAATCTACGTTTTGCACTCAGAATGAAGGTATGAATAGGGGATTGAGAGGAGAGGGTGAGGAGACTCAGAGGAGTGGGTGTGGGGACTGAGAGGAGTGGGTGTGGGGACTGAGAGGAGTGGGCGTGGGGACTGAAGGGAGAGGGTGAGGAGACTGACAGTAGTGGGTGTGGGGACTGACAGTAGTGGGTATGGGGACTTAGAGGAGTTGACCTTAACTACACATATGTGTAGGCTGACAGAAGTGGGTGAGGACTGAGAGGAGTAGAAAAAAATCTTGAGGGGGCACACCTGATGTGTAACTACCATCTAAAACAAGAGAGAGTCTAACCATCTCCAATTGACAATTAATGCTTTTACTTTTGCTGAATTGCCTCACATTCTAGGTGTTACTATTGATCATAAATTAATCTGGCTGTTCATATAAATACAATAAATGTTTCCTACAGGAGAGATGCAGGCTAGAAAGCTGGCAGCAGTAACCCACCTCCTGATATTTCAAAGCCTGTCCATCATCTACAAGGTAATGTGTCAGTATTGTGATAGAATATTGTCCATTTGCCTGAATGATTAGGCTCCAACAATACCCAAGAAGCTCAAAACCATGTAGACTAAAGCAACCGACTTGATTTGCACCCTATCAGCTACCTTCAACATTTGCTCTGTTCTACATAGATACACAGTAGCAGCAGTGTGCACCAGCTGCAAGGCGCACTGCAGAAATTCACCAAGGCTTCTTCAACAGCATCTTCCAAATCCATTAACTCTACTGACAAGGACAAGAACAACAGATGCATCCCGGAACACTGCAAGTTCCCTTCCAAGGCACATACCACTGTTCTCTCATGGTCACCTGCTTAAAATTATTGAACTCTCTTCCTATCAGCACTGTCGGTGTACTTACATGTAATGCACTGCAGTGCTTCAAGTGTCAGCAAACCCTTCTCCAGGACTTTTAGGGATGGCCAACAAATTCTGGCCTTGCCAATGAAAGTCACATCCCGTGAGCGAATATAGAATAAAAAAAAACTTCAAGGTCTCAATTTGGATGAAAATGAGTAGGCTGCTGCAGGCCTCACCCAGGCCCTGTAAATTGAGTAGAGGTCAGAGTTGTTTGGGAAGGTGCCAAAACTGCCAAAGGAAAATCCTGCTCTTCCAGTGCTAACTCTCTGGTGGGGCCCGTAAAATTCATCCCTTGTTCTCTGTACATCTCGGGCTAGATTTGATGCATACAAGCTGCTGGGTTTGAATTCAAGCAAACATGTTAAATCCAACCAGGGGCCTGCCCATTGCCCACACACCCAATTCTTCCCCACCATCATTGGGCAGCCCGTCTACTAGTCGACCCATTGAGGCCCTTATTTGGCAAATATTGTCCACAGAAGGGTTTCATTCCATCACCAGCAGCAATTAACTGGATGTGAGTTTGCTCGTTGAGCTGGAAGGTTAGTTTAGTTTTCAGACGTTTCATCACCATTCTAGGTAACATCATCAGTGAGCCTCCGGTGAAGCGTTGGTGTTTTGTCCTGCTTTGTATTTATCTGTTTAGGTTTCCTTGGGTTGGTGATGTCATTTCCTGCGTTGGTGATGTCATTTCCTGTTCTTTTTCTCAGAGGATGGTAGATGGGCTCCAAATCAATGTGTTTGTTGATGGAGTTCCGGTTGGAATGCCGTGCTTCTAGAAATTCTCGTGCGTGTCTCTGTTTGGCTTGTCCTAGGATGGATGTGTTGTCCCAGTCAAAGTGGTGTCCTTCCTCATCTGTATGTAAGGATACTAGTGATAGTGGATCATGTCTTTTTGTGCCTAGTTGATGTTCATGTATCTTGGTGGCAAGCTTTCTGCTTGTTTGTCCAATGTAGTGTTTGTCATAGTCTTGCAAGGTATTTTATAAATGACATTCGTTTTGCTTGTTGTCTGTATAGGATCTTTTAAGTTCATTAGCTGCTGTTATCACCAACGCAGGAAATGACACCACCAACCCAAGGAAACCTAAACAGACAAATAGAAAGCGGGACATAACACAGCGCTTCACTGGAGGCTCACTAATGATGTTACCTAGAATGGTGACGAAAAGTCTGAAAATTAACCTTTCAGCTCGGCGAGCAAACTCACATCCAGAACCTCAACCTGAGCTACAACTCTTCTCAAAGCTCACCAGCAATTAACTGATCATGGCAGAGGCCTGCACCAAGTGGCCAAGCTGATAAGTTTCCTTATATGGACTGGTGGTGGACATGATCAATAACTGATCATTCAGCCCCTTGTATGGCTCCTCCTCCTCGAGTTGTAACCTCCAAACACACCCCAAGTCTTCCCATGATTCTCAACTCTCAGCATACAAACCCCCCAGCAAACTCCAAACACAAATTGTGATCCAGTGCAGTACCATCAGTGACCACTGTTCATAGTGGTGCTATCTGTATATCTAGAAATGTCAGACTTTGATTGGCCAGTGGGTCTCTGTCGCAGAAATATCTGTCGCTGAGGAGTTCTGTATAATTCAGTTCAATACCTTGGCTCATCTCATGTGCATTGCTTTAGTACATTTCAGGAAAAGGTTGGAAAAATATCACAGTTGGACACAAAGGTGAAGAGAGGCAGCCAGAAAAGTATTGCTGTCATATTTAGTTGAGTGGTGTTGGGTTGTGTCTGGAATGAGTGGGAGGAAGCATGATATTCGACATTTCAGCATGGGACAGGGGCCTTTTAACTTGAGAGGAGAAGGGCAAGGTAGATGTGGGAGTCATCAGGAGAGAACAGAGTTCAAGAATGCTCAAGAATGGCAACATCAATTGGAATTGTAGTTTGGGGCCTGGGAAACTATTGGGAGGTTACTGTTTGTTGGCATTTCTTCTTTGTGATGTGAGAATTTGTAGAATATCATATGAAGCTGGGGAGCACCAGTGCGACAAAGTAAATGGCAACATTTGTCGAGATGTTTGAACTTTGAGGAGACGGAATTCAAAGGGCAAAAAAAATTCAAGGGTAGTTAGAAATTTTGGAAGTAGGGTATGGAACCACTGAGCAATCCAAGAGTGAAGAGGATTGTGGAAGTACTGGATAAAAGCAGGAGAAAACAAAGCTCAACTAAGTTATGCAAATACAATTTAATAATTATAACTCAAGCCAACTCTTCCAAATTGACCCCTAGGTCTCTTCTTGGAAAGTAACTTAAAATAAAATTAAATAGGCACTGAAATAAGCAATTAACTTTTTTGAGTTTCTTTTATCTTAAATGCTGCTGAAAGCTGTTTTTAATTTTGTGAAAAGTCATGCTAACTCCTCAAACAAATTTCCCTGAAGTATTTCAGTCATATAATTGGATTAAGCAACTTGCCAGTTTAACATTGAGAACTTAGAAATCAAACAGTATAATTTTCAGCTCAGACCTACACTCATATTACAGAATCACAGAATTGTTATATGCAGAAGGAAGCCATTCAGCCTGTCATTTCTGCATTGGCACTCCGAGAATTTTAAATTTAATGCCCTGTCTTTTCCTTATAACCCTGCACACTGCTTCCATTTAAATAAACTGTAGGGAATCTAATCTAATCTTGATGGGCTCAGCTGAGTGTGCCACTGCCACAACTACAGGCCTAAATGCTCACTCTGTGGAAAAGACATTTTCTCACCTCGTATTTACTTCTCTTGCAAAATGTAAAACTATGCTCTCTGATTCTCAATCTTTTCATGAGCAGATACAGTTTGTCCATATCAAATTACCTCTTGGCTTCTCCTCTCTGAGGAACCAGTTACAACCTTTCCGATCTTTCCTCATAACTGAAGTTTCTCATCCCTGGAACAATTCCTACAAATTGCTTCTTCACTCTCTCCAATGCATTCAGATCCTCCTGTTGTGTAATGCCTAGAACATACACAACACTCTAACAGAAATCTAACTAGTGGCCTTTATAATTTCATAATCACCTCCCTGGTCTTGCAGTCTATGCCTCTATTTATGAGGCTTAGATTACTGCCATCTTTATTAGCAACTCTCTGAATCTGCCCTGCTGCCCTTAACAACTTAAATACATATTTACTTAGGTTTGTCTGTTCCTGAACACCCTTTAGAATAGTACCCTTTCTTTTCTATTACCTGTCCATGTTCTTTGTGCTAATGTGGATCACCTCACACTTCTGTGCATTGAACTTAATCTGTCAAATAGCAGCCTACTCCACCAATGTGTCAAAGTTGTTTAGAAGTTCTATATTATCTTCTTCACAGTTTTCAATTCTTCCAAAGTTTTATATCATCTGCAAACTTTGAAATTTATATACATCCGTTTTGGGGCAGAATGGGCTGCCCTACCAAACAGCAAAACCATTTCCCCAATACTGACTGCTGGGAAAATCCACAACCAATTTCTTCCAGACTGACAAATGCCTACTAATCATTCATTTCTGTTTTCTATGCCTCAGCTAATTTTGTACTTATGTTGCTACTGTCCCTTTTATTCCATGACCTGTAAACTTCCTCATGGGCCAGTTGTGTATTTATATATCGAATGGCTTTTGGAAGGCCATGTTCACATTAACAGTTTAGTTCTCATCAACCCTTTCAGTTATCTCTTCAGAAAACTCCAGCAGGTTAGTTTTGTCCAAGACAAATCCATGCTGAGTTTTCTGAATCATTGCACATTTTTCCATATGGCTATTATAGCGAACATTTTATTAACCAGCGCTGATGGGACCAGAAGTGTACTGGATGATCAAATATTCCAGATAGTCAAGAATTATGTATAACTGCAATAAATTCTGACCAAACTAGATTTCAACATCCCTCAAAATATCTATGTGAAAACATCAATACACCTCCTAAAGTCAATGTAAAAACACACAGTAAGTAATAGAAAGGTAATGCAGGGGGTATATACATCACCATTGTACTGTATTTACAGCAATAGAATTCAGATGTGGTAGATTGTGATATTTGAGAACGTGAAACATAATTTTTGCCTTTTATTCAAGAGTGCTGGTTGAGAAGGTGCTGGTGAAAACAAAGCTGGCTATAGCTCAGTCTTGAATAAGTGTTTTTAGAGGCTTTCCACAACGAAGTTAAACTGACATTGCTGGGGCTAACTTCCCCGTTTTTTGAACACGCTTGTAACATTTTACATTCCCCAGCCCTCTGACACCACCCCAAAGTTCAGGGAAGATTGAAAAGCTATTTCCAGTATCTCTGCAATTCCCATTCTCCCTTTCCTCAATATCTTTGAATGCATCTCATCTGGTCCCATGCCTTATGAAGTTTAAGTACCAGTAGCTTAACCAATATTTCCTATTTATAAATTTTAAACCCTTCTAGTTATAGAGTCATAGAGATGCACAGCAGGGAAATGGACCATAATACCATAAGACATAGGAGCAGAAATTAGGCCATTCAGCCCATCGAGTCTGCTCCACCATTCATTCATGGCTGATAAGTTTCTCAACCCATTCTCCTGCTTTCTCCCCGTAACCCTTGATCCCCTTGATAATCAAGAACCTATCTATCTCCGTCTTAAATGTTCTCAATGACCTGGCCTCCACAGCCTTCTGTGGCAGTGATTTCCACTCTCTGGCTGAAGAAGTTTCTCCTTACCTCTGTTCTAAAAGGTCTTCCCTTTACTCTAAGGCTGTGCCCTCAGGTCCTAGTCTCTCCTACCAATGGAAGCATCTTCCCAACACTCTCTAAGTTTCAATTAGATATCCCCTCATCCTTCTAAAGTCCAATGAGTATAGTCCCAGACGCCTCAAACATTCCCCACACATTAAGTTTTCCATTCCTGGGACCCTCCTCTGAAACCGCTCCAGGGCCAGTACATCCTTCCTGAGGTATGAGGCCCAAAACTGCACACACCACTCCAAATGTGGCCTGACCAGAGCCTTCTAAAGCCTCTGTAGTACATCCCTGCTTTTATTTTCAAGTTGTCTCAAAATAAATGCCAACATTGCATTTGCCTTTCTGACTACTGACTCAACCTGCAAGTTAACCTTGAGAGAATCCTGGACTAAGCTCCAAAGTCTCTTTGCACTTCACACTTCTGAATTTGCTCCCCATTTGGAAAATGGTCCATACCTCTGTTCTTTTTACCAAAGAGCATGATCTTACACTTTCCCACATTGTACTCCAACTGCCACTTCTTTGCCCACTCTCCTAACATGTTCAAATCCTTCTGCAGTCTCCCCACCTCCTTAATACTACCTGATCCTCCACCTATCTTTGTTAATCTAAACCCTTTGGTCCAACTCATCCATGCCAACCGGATATCCTAAATTAATCTTGTTCCACTTGCCAGCATTTGGCTCATATCCCTCAAAACACTTTCTATTCATGTACCATCCAGATGCCTTTTAAATGTTGCAATTGTAGCAGCCTCTACCACCTCCTCTAGCAGCTCACTCCATATCAGGCACCACCCTCTGCGTGAAAAAGTTGCTCTTTGGGTCCTGTTTAAATCTTTCCTCTCTCACCTTAAACCTATGCCATCTAGTTTTGGACTCCCCTACCCTAGGGAAAAGACCTTGATTATTCACCCTATCTATGCCCCTTATGATTTTATAACTTCTACAAGCTCCCCTCAGCCTCCAATGTTTCAGGGAAAAATAGCCCCAGCCTATTTAGCCTCTCCCGATAACTCAAACTGTCCAACCCTGGTAAAGTCATTGCAAATCTTTTGTGAACCCTTTCAAGTTTCACAATATCCTTCCCATAGGTGAAAGACCAGAAATGAATGCAATACTCCAAAAGTGGTCTAACCAATGTCCCATTCAGCTGTGATATGCCATCCCAACTCCTATACTCAATGCACTGACCAAAGAAATTTGTGAGCGTCCTCTTCTGTCACCATGAACTGGGCAACATCTGCTGCATAAGTAAAGCTAGATGCCTTGGATTTATTTGACACATCAGTCATTCTTCTTGTGTCTAAGTATGGATCTCCTTCCTGGTTCTCTAATCAGTTATATTCCTTTTACCAACCTTTCACTATTGATGTGCTTATTGAAGACTTTGAGATTTCCTTTTATGTTAGCTGCCAATTTGTTTTCATCATCCCTTTGTTTCGTGTGTTTACATTTTATCTCCCTTTTGAAACTTCTGCATTATGTTTGCAGTTCTCATTTGCATTTCCTACCTGCCACCTGTCTGTTTTAACTTAATTTCTATCTCCTTTGTCATCCGTCAGCCTTGGAATTTCATTGTGCTACTTTTCCCCTTTGAGAGGATATGTCTTGACTGCACCATAATGATCTCCTCTTTTACGGTAGCTTCATGCAGCTGCTCTTCATTCCACCGATCTTTGATTATAATTTATCTGGACCAGCTCCATTTCTGTCCCATTCAAGTTGGCTTTCTGCCAGTTGAAAGTTCGTACTCAGAATTGAAGTGTGCCATTTTCCTCTGTCATTCTAATCTTTATGTTGCATTGATCTCCATAAACTTTCCTCCACTGTTACTTGATCTATTTGTCCACCTTATTCTCAAGAGCCAGTTCTAGAGGTGTCTGCATTCTTGGTGGACTAGACACATTCTACAGCAGGAAATTCTCCTGAACACAATCGAGGAAAGTCTGTCCTTTCTGTCTCTAATGCTACCACTATTCCAGTCTATACCTGGTATTAAAATTCCCAATTGCAATTACTGTATGATGTTTACACCTCTCTGTATTTTCTTTGCAGGTTGGTTTCTTCAAAGTCTTTCTCACTAGTTGGTGGTCTATAGATTACATCATGCAATGCAATTTCATCTTTCTTATTTCTTAGCTCCAACCAAATTGATTCTCAACCCTCAGAGCAACTTTCTTCTCCAGTAGTGAAATGCTCTACTTAATTAAAAACCTCACCTCTTCTCCTTTTTTTCATTCTTCATCTGAACAAATTGTAATTAGGAATATTTAACGCCCAGGCCTGCCCTACCTCGAGCCAGATCGCTATTAACAAATCATGCGAAAATTTTTTGCCTGTAACTCCCTAATCTTATTTACAATTCTCCATTTGTTCATAGCATTGCAGTGTAACCCTGATTTAGATTTAGTTATGTTATTCTGTGCTCTGACTCTATTACCTTACTCTTGTCTATTTTGGTGATAGCAGCCTCTCCCAGTATATTGTGCACCTTGGCATTATTTCCTCACTTACTCACTCACACAGTCCTACTTGATGTCCTCTCTCACTGTCTCTCTGCCACTCAATCATTCAGTTCTATCTGATTTCCTGTCTTTTTCTCATTCACGTTGCACTATTTGATGTCCTCTCTCTTCTCTCTCACACATTTCCTGTTTCAGTTATACTCACACTGCTTCATCTGGTGTCTGCTATCTATCTCAATCACACTGCTCCATCTGATCTTCCCCCTCTCTCATTCTCTCTCGCTCACTCACTGCTTCATGTTGTATATTTGATATCCTCTCTTTCACTACTCTTTTACCTGGTGTCCTCTCGCTTTCTGTTTCTCTCTCTCACTCGCACACATGCACCAAACATACACAGTTTTGTTTGATGATCTGTCTGTCTCTTATGCTGTTTATCTGGTCTCCCCACTCTCTTTCCCATGCACGCTCTTTTATCTGGTGTCTGTTTGTTCTCTCTCTCTCTCTCTCTCTCTCTCTCTCTCTCTCTCTCTCCCTCCTTGTGCTGTTCTCCAGTATTCCTGCTCTCTTACCTGCACTGTTTTGTCTGGAATTTGCCTCTCTCTCTCTCTCTCTCTGTCCTTGCACTGTTTTATCCGATATCTGCTATCTCTCTCTCTCTGTCATGTAGTGTTCTATCAGGTGCCTGATGTCTCTCTCTTTCTATCTCTCACTTTGTTTTCTCCAGTGACTTCTCTTTCACTCTCTCGCGAGTACCAACTATTGCAAGGTGCTTTCCACACAGTTAAGGACTTTTGGAAAGGGTCACCAGAGTCAAAACGTTGACTCTGCTTTCTCCAGTATATCTGATTTTATTTCGGATTTCCTGCATCTTCATTTTATTTGTAAACATATAAGTACATTTGAAATGCAGTCCCTGTTATCATGTAGGAAATGTGTCACCTAGTTTGCTCTCAGTAATATCCCACTAACAGCAATGTGATAATCTATTCTTTTTTGTGATGTTTATTAGAGAGTCAGTCTTGACTAGGACATGGGGATAATTGCTTTGCTCTTCTTCAATGTAGTGCTATGGAATGTTATACATCCACCCAAGCAGACAGACAGACATTAGTCTCAAGCAAAAGAAAACACCACCTCACCTACAAATGGTCTCACCATTGCACTGGAATGTCAACGATGATTCTGACAAGTGTCTTACTACCTGAGCGATGGCTTATTTTGCAGTGTCCTTGAGAAGCAACACACTATTTCTACATCTCTCATTTAAAGCTATCATCATAACCATCTATTCCCTTCACTCTCAAATGCTTGTCTAGCTTCTCCATAAATGCCCAGATATTATTCTCATCATCATGGTGGCAATCCCTCTGATATTAAGTAGTACATTCTTACCACTCCTTGAGTAACAAAGTTTGTTCTGAATTCGCCTCTGGACTGCATGATGAACATTTTATCCAAATGGCTTCTAATCATATACAATAGGCCCTGATGAAAAGGTAGTGGTAATTTTGCTATCATTATAATTTATAATTTTTCTATCATTATAATTATCATTATTAGGTAAACAAATGTTTTCACCAGTAATCATTTGTGAAAACTAACAGAAAGTGCTCACTTCAATGAGGCAGTGGAAACATTTGTTGGCATTAGTTGAATGTACTTTGTTTTTATCTATTTACCTCTGCAGGATAAAAGATGAATGGGAAATGATGTTTTTGAAAATATTTCAGAAGTGGGTGGAAAACTCATTAGTAGTTGGAGTCACATTGAGCACAAAGGAAGATGGTTATGATTGTCAAAAGCCAATTATCTCAGCACCAGTACATTGCTGTAGCAGTTGCTCAGACAACTGATCTAGGCCTAATCGCCTTCAGCCACTTCAATAGTTAGGAAAGTAAGTTGTGAAAAGGACTTAAGTATACTCCAAAGGGATATGGATAACTGAAGTGGCTGGGCAAAGGGCTGACAAACGGAATTCAGTAAAATGCAGGAAAATGTGAAATTGTCGACTCTGACAGGAAGAATAAAGGCAAAGCATATTATCTAAAAAATGAAAGATTTTATAGCTGCAAGATGCAGAATAATTTGGCACCCTCATGTGTGAATTGCAGAAAGCATGCAGTTAAAGCTAGCAATTCAGAAAACTTATAGAATGTTATTGTTTATTGAGAGCAGTATTGAACACAAATGTTGGAAAGTTATGCTTCAGCTATACAGGGCATTGGTGAGACTGCATCTGGACTGTTGTGTATGGTATTGGTTTCCTAATTTGTAGAAGGATCTAAATGTGTTGGGAACAGTTCAGAGAAACTTTACTGGACTAAAGCATAAAATTGGCAGATTATCTTGTGAGAAAATGTTGCACTCACTTGGCTTGTGGCATCTCTGTTTAGAAGAGTAAGAAATGACTTGATTGAAATATATAATGTTCTGAAAGGTATTAGCCTGAGGATGGCTCTGAGGAAGATGTTTCCTCCAGAACTAGAGAGGCATTTATTAAAAATAAGAAGTTGTTTATTTAAGGAGAGGAGGAATTTTGTTTTTTTTCCACAGTGGATGGCATGCCTTTGAGACCCGCTTCCTGAAAAGGCAGTGTCGCCAAGTCTTTGAATCTGTTTACTGTAAAGATAGATGTATTCTTAATACACAGCAGGGTGAAAGGTTATTGGTGAGAGGTTAGAATGTAGACTAACCAAATCAGCCACGATCTTATTGATGGTAGAACAGGCTCAAGGGGTCTTACCTTCCCCTGATTAATTAATTTGTTTGTTCATATAATCAGCCTCTCCACATAAGGTCGGAGATAGGAGTATTCATTGATGAGTGCACACCGTTGTTATATTCGTCACTCCTGAGGTGACAAAATAACCCATTCTATATATAGCAAGAACATAGACTTCAGCTAATAATGGCAAGTAAGATTTGTATGTGCCACACCAGCAAGTTATTGATCATCTTCAACACTGGAGAGTTGAGTCTTCAACCGTTTAGATCCAGTGGCATTGTTATCATCAAATTTCTCTACCATCAACATCCTGGGGAAGGGTTTTGATTAAGAGTCAAACTCCAAATGTTAACTCTGTTTCTCTCTGCACAGATGCTACCAGACTTGCTGAGGTTTTCCAGCATTCTCTGCTTTTGTTTCAGATTTCCAGCATTCATAGCATGTTGATTTGATTATATGGGGCACCTTTAACCAGAAAATTAATTTCAGCTGCCACATAAGTACTGCAGCACCACAAACAGATTAGGAATTAATCATGCAGTGGGCCAGTGACTTGTCTGCTGATTTCACAAATCATTCTGCATGATCAGATGGCACAAGTCAAGAGCATGACGCAACAAACCTGATTTGTCACGTACTGCTCTGATAACACCTAAGGAATTCGATACCACCCAGGATAAAAAAAAATTTGACTGTCGTCCAGCCAACACTGAAATATTCACACCATATGACAACGACAGTGCATCATCTGCAAGATGCTCTGCATCCACCCACCAAGGCTTCTTTGACAGCACCTTTCAAACTTATAGCCCCGACAAAGTCAGCAGGTACAAGGAAAAGACAAGTTGCTTTTGGGGTTTCTCACCATCATGTATTGAAATAAGCATTTCCCTGGCTCTGGGTCAAAATCCTGAAACTCCTACACCACCTGGACCTTAGTGGTTCCAGAAGGCGGCTAACCACCAGCTTTCCAATGGCAATGTCAGTAATGTCCCCATTCCATTAAAAAATAAATGCAACAATTAGGGGTCCTCCACCTGCATTGTGTCTGATAAATATTCAACCAGAAATTAGATGAGGCCATTTTCCAAGTATCTCCAATGGTCACCTAAAATGGTGTTAGGCCTCTTAAAAATATTTCCCTGTAGGATTTCCTCCTCTTCTCCCCCAGACTCTTCGATGTAGAGATTTGACACCAGCCTTTGGCAGCAAATGACAGACTAAGAAATGTCACTTATAATGAACATAGGTTGATATCCCTGATTATTTCTGACCCATTTTTGCAGAACAGCCACCATCAGGTAAAATCATATCAGGAGAACGACGTGACCCTTGTGGTATTTCCTTTTTTAGCACGAGCAGAATTTCCGTTCAGGTCTGGCACAGATGTTACGAATTTGTCCACTGACGGCATTCATTTCACACCCTTAAACCCTTGTAAGAACATTTTAAATCGTGGAATCTTGCCAGTGCAGATAGAAGCCATTTGGCCCATTGAGTCTGCACTAACCATCCAAAGAGCATCCCACCCAGACCCAACACCCACCTAATCCACATAACCCCGCATTAGTCATAGCTAATCTATCTCAACTGCAAATCTTTGGACTGTAGGATGAAACTGGAGCATATCCATGCACACAGAGGGAGGATGTGCAAACCCCACACAGCCTGTCACACAAGGCTGGAATCGAGCCTGGGTCCCTGGCTGTGAGCCAGTAGTGTCAACCGCTGTGCCACTATGCTGCCTATTTAGCAAATGATTGGATTAATGGTTGTCTCCTGTGGAGCACAGGACAATCCTGTGTTTGAAATTGCTTGTCATTACAGCTGGTGAGCAGAAAATCTCGAAGAAGCGCACAAAGAAAATTATCAGGAAGGTACCAACGAAGAGCAGCAAGAAGAAGAGAAAGTCCAGGAAAGAAAGGTAAGCCATCTATAGCTGCAAAGTGATGAAGCAGGTTCACATGGACACTGGCATCTCCTCCCAGGCCATCAGCATCATGAACTCGGTCTTCAATGATATTTTCTAGCACGTTGCAGGGGAGGCTTCCTGCCTGGTGTACTACAATCAGTTAGCACCATTGGCGCCCAGGAGATCCAGAACACCATGTGCCTGCTGCTACCCAGGGAGCTGGTCAAGTATGCTGTGTTAGAGAGGACAAAGGGAATCACCAAGCACATGAGCTTCAAGTGAAACACCACACCATACAGAACAAAAACACATATCTCCTGAAAACCCAGTAGTACTAGCTATTTCGGCCACATTTCTCATTAATGCTTACATGGTTACTTTAGATTCCACATTAAATGTCCATGTTTTGTTAGTTTAAGGTGTAGTACAGTGGCCCCGGTGGGAGCAGAATACGGGACAGGGAGTATATTTTATGGGGTAGCAAAGCCCTGAGTGGTGAGCCTGGGCCTGCGTGATCCATCTTCCAATGAAATATGGGGCTGGATCCATCAAAGTCAGCTTTCCTGCTCTTAGGTCATTTGAAGCCCTTAACTGAGCATTTAAGGGCTTTACCCCACTACTGAATTATTCCACTACCACATGGGTATTACATTAATCCCTACATACAGGGAAACTGCACTTAGCCCAGGTTAAGATATAGTAGGAACTGCAGATGCTGGGGAATCTGAGATTGCAAGGTGTAGAGCTGGATGAACAGAGCAGGACAAGTAGCATCAGAGGAGCAGGAAGGCTGACGTTTTGGGCCCAGACCCTTCTTCAGAAATGGGGGAGGGGAAGGGGATTCTGAAATAAATAAGCAGAGAGGGGGAGGCGGATAGAAGATGGATAGTGGAGAAGATAGGTGGAGAGAAGACAGACAGGTCAAAGAGGCAGGGATGGAGCCAGTAAGATGAGTGTAGGTGGGGAGTTAGGGAGGAAATAGGTCAGTCCAGGGCGGACAGACAGGTCAAGGGGGCGGGATGAGGTTAGTAGGTAGGAGGTGGGGGTGGGGCTTGAGGTGGGAGGAGGGGATAGGTAGGAGGAAGGACAGGTTAGGGAGAGGGGTACGAGCTGGGCTGGTTTTGGGATGCAGTGGAGGGAGGGGAGATTTTGAAGCTTGTAAAGTCTACATTGACACCATTGGGCTGCAGGGTTCCCAAGCGGAATATGAGTTACTGTTCCTGCAACCTTCAGGTGGGGTCGTTGTAGTGCTGCAGGAGGCCCAGGATGGACTTGTCGTCTGAGGAATGGGAGGGGGAGTTGAAATGCTTTGTGACTGGGAAGTGCAGTTTTTTTGTGTGAACCGAGCGTAGGTGTTCTGCAAAGCAGTTTGTCGGTTTTCCCGATGTAGAGGAGGCCACAACGGGAACAGCAGAATACCACATTAGCAAGTGTGCAGGTGAACATCTACTTGATGTGGAAAGTCTTCTTGGGGCCTGGGATGGGGGTGAGGGGTAGGTGTAAGCCCAGGAGTAGCACTTCCTGCAGTTGCAAGGTAAAGTGCCAGGCTGGAGGGGAGTGTAGAGCAGACAAGGGATTCACAGAGAGAATGGTCCCTCCAGAAAGCAGATAAGGGTGGGAGGGAATAATGTCTTTGGTGCGGGGTCAGATTGCAGCTGATGGAAGTGTCGAAGGATGATGCATTGTATCCGGAGGTTGGTGGGGTGGTATGTGAGGACAAGGGGAATTCCTTTTTGGTTGTTATTGTTGGGAGGAGTTGTGAGGGATGAGTTGAGGGAAATGTGGGAGACATGGTTGAGGGTGTTCTTGACCACTGAGTGTGGGATGTTGTGGTCCTTGAAAAATGAGGACATCTGAGATGTACAGGGGTGGAATGTGTCATCCAGGGAGCAGATGTGGCAGAGGCAAAGGAATTGGGAATCGGGGATGGCATTTTTGCAGGTGAGAGGAGGTGTATTCTAAGTAGCTGTGGGAGTTGGTGGGCTTGAAATGGATATCAGTTTCTAGGTGGTTGCCAGAGATGGAAACAGAGAGGCCCAGGAAGGAGAGAGAAGTATTAGAGATGGTCCAGGTGAACGTAAGGTTGGGATGGAAGGTGTTAGTGAAGTGGATGAACTGTTCGTGGGAGCACGAGGCAGCGCTGATACAGTCATCAAAGTAACGGAGAAAGAGGTGGGGGTAGGGCCAGTGTAGGTATGGGAGAGGGACTGTTCCATGTAACCTACAAAGAGACAGGCATAGCTTGGGCTGATGGAGGTACCCATGGTCACACCCTTTGTCTGTAGTAAGTGGGAGGGATTGAAAGAGAAGTTGTTGAGAGTGAGGACGAGTTTGGCTAATCGGATTAGGGTGTCAGTGGAAGGGGACTGGTCGAGCCTGTAAGCCCCAAGAAGACTTTCCATATCAAGCAGATGTTCACCGGCACATTTGCTAATGTGGTATACTACATCCACTGTACCCGTTGTGGTCTCCTCGTCATCAGGGAAACCAAGAGGAGGCTTGGGGACTGCTTTGCAGAACACCTACGCTCGGTTCACACTAAATAACTGCACCTCCCAGTCGCGAACTGTTTCAACTCCCCCTCCCCTTCCTCAGACAACATGTCCATCCTGGGCCTCCTGCAGTGCCACAACGATGCCACCCAAAGGTTGCAGGAACAGCAACTCATATTCCACTTGGGAACCCTGCAGCCCAACGGTATCAATGTGGATTCCACAAGCTTCAAAATCTCTCCTCCCGCTACTGCATCCCAAAACCAGCCCAGCTCGTGCCCCCCCCCAACCTGTTCTTCCTCTTGCCTATGCCCTCATCCCACCTCAAGCTGCAAACCCATTTTCTACCTGCCAACCTCATCCCACCCCCTTGACCTGTCCATTCTCCCTGGACTGACCTATCCCCTCCCTACCTCCCCATCTACACTCACCTTTACTGGCTCCATCCCCGCCTCTTTAACTTGTCTGTTGCCTCTCCACCTATCTTCTCTTCTATCCATCATTGATTCGCCTCCCCCTCTCTCCCTATTTATTTCAGATCCCGCTTCCCATCCCCATTTCTGAAGAAGGGTCTAGGCCCCAAACGTCCGCCTTCCTGCTCCTCTGATGCTGCTTGGCTGCCGTGTTTATCCAGCTCTACACTTTGCTATTTTAGCCTAGTTTAAGTCAGGGCTGTCATAGCTGTACAAAGCCCTGTGCTTAACCAATGCTGTGGGCATATTGGGTAAGTGCTAAGCAGCACATGAATATCCGTGGTGCTGAGGCCGAGGTTGTGGGGCAGATTGGTCCAGAGGTCATCAAGAGAGTGAAGATGTTTCTGCCTGTCAGACAGAACAGCCAAGAAGCCACAAACATACTGGATGTGATTGACATGAATGCACGTCCATTGGAGTGTATTTGCAGGCTTCGTGCTACCAGGATTACAGTAGATTCACTGTGAAGCCTGTCACCAATTTACTTTCACACATACTCAATTTCCATTCAGTGGAAATAACAGGTAAATAGTGATATATTAGATGTTATCTGTCTCAAACATTTTGCAATCATCAACAGCAACTGTCTGTGCAAATCATGCCATCAATATTTGCACAAGATACATTTAAAGAAATAAATGCAAAGATCTTAACTTGTCCATGATGCTAAGAATTTCATGTCATATGGTTACAAAGACACACAGGATGGAAATTGGAAAATCTTATGATTTGTCATTGTGCCATATAGAGATACAGCTTTGAATTTTCTGGAAAGAGATACAAATGCTGCTGTATTATATGTCCTGAACGTTTGATTAAACCATCGTCTGGCAATTCTAATATGTAATTTTTCTCAAACAATTCATATTACCGAATGGGACATTGTCAATCATCAGTAACCTGTGAATGATAGCAACAGTATTTTTAATTTTAATATTCATTTTCTTCCATTGACACTCTAATATCTTGATAGTTTACAACTTAGTGGTTGACTATGTTAAGCATTGCAAATTGTATCTCAGGAGCCCATTGTCTCTGCTGGAGTTGGTACAAATAAAGACACTGGACTGTGCTGGTCGTAATTCTTTTCATGTGATAAGAACTCCCACGGCACTTTACCGGAAAGGTTGTCAGAAAATTCTGTTTACTATACAAAAGAAAGGATTCTTATATCAAACCCTGTCCAATTGTAATTTATGACACAAATTCAGCACTAGGTTGAATTCACATAGAAAAGTTTGACATTGGTGTAATAATACTGGCATTCTGTTAGCCTTTCCTGCTTTCTTTTTAGGATGGTGCTAAGCTGTAAAAGTGACCAATACTGGAAAGTTTGCTTGGAATTTTTTTTTGTAATTCTAATGCAAAGGATTCCGATAATAACAATAAAATATAGAAAGATGCATTACTCAATAACCTTCTAATTAGAATTCATTTATTTTAAATCCATCTAGTCATTTGTTGATTTTGTTTAGATTTTAAAGTCAAATTTGAAGATGAATTCTTTATCAGAATTCAACACATCATTTGTAGAGGGTCTTTTTTAGTAAAGAGGAAAAAATGAATTCACTTTACATTATAATTGTATTATTGTTCCTTTTTGAAAACGCGTACAAGCCCTACAATTATCTGGAAGAGCTACCCCTGTACCATAGAAAACCACATTACAATTCATTATATAGAGGTGACAATGATTGTTTCATGGTTTAAAGTAAATGGTCTTTTCAGATGCTAATCAGTCCATACTGTATTATCTGACTCATTCTTCAGTTACACAAGTTAATAATTTATGGAATGAAATGTGTTATAATTTTACTGTGTCAGAACTGTGTTGTAATTATACTAATGCTACATTTGAATTATTTACAAAAGATAGTTTGATGGTTATAATAACACAGTGCCTTTTGCCTTTCCTTCCACTAAGCTTCACTTAAAGATAAAAGGTTTGTAAAATACAAAAGAAACATCAAACCTTTAAGGACTATATGGCAGGAATTGTGTTGTACATCAGTAAATTTAACATGATTAGAAGTTTTATGCAGGGAACAGTTATTCTGGAAAGTTCTGGGTATGCCTTTATTCTTGTCTTTATAATAGTGATGTCAAGTTATCCGAAAGTACATCTTAGAAAATTGTGTTTTGAACAAATTGCACTTATATAGAACAAAGACATTTTTGTCAGTTAAATAACTGCATTGCTGAGAATATTATTTGGAACTTCTCAAGAATATCACACCCTGTTGTCCCGTGCTGAGGAGAGTTTATATTTTAAATCAGTAAGGCAGTAGAGATGTTGAATGTCAATTAATTTACAGAGGCTGTGTTATGGGAGATAATCAGAAATTCAACCAGTGAATTTTAACACTGTGAAGTTTATGCATCCATGATTCCAATTGTTTATTTGAAACTTTTAAAGGAACTATTATCAGTAAACTCTTAATCAGCAATGGTTACTTCTACAGAAGTGCTATTTACATGTTTGTATGTTGTGTTTCTGTCATTCCTCTGGTGCCATCAGGTAACACCATTGTTTACATGTCTATATCATCTTCAATCCCAGCTTCCTGTTGAAACTATGGCATAGGTGAAATTAACATATGGTATAATTTTATGCTAATAAGAAATGGTAAATTTTTAGTGTTAAATTTCCTGTCTTCAACTGATGTGACTGAAGCCTGTTTGGAAATATAGTTTCCAACTCTACACACAATAAGTATGATCATTCACCTGGAAGGGATTATCAAAAATGGCTAAATTTCTTGTAAGGGTAAAATGCAAAATCTTAATTTTACTTATTCTTTCATGGAATATGAGCATTGTTAGCAAGGTCGTCATTTGTTTCTGTCACCTAATCAGCCTTGAGAAGGGCAATAAAAACATATATAATGTACAAGTACTAGAAATATTGCCTAGTTACTCAGTGAAAGGCTTTTGGTGTATTAATCTTTTACTAATACATGATTAAGGTCAAACGATGACCCACAAATTCATCCATTTACCTAAACCTACTCTTGATCATTTTTAAATGTTTGCTTTAGCACAAAATGATTGATATTAATATTTGGCTGCATTGTGCAGTACCATTTTATTTAGACATCAAAGAATCATTAAAATGTACAAGTGGATAAAACACTGCTTCCCTGCTAGATAGGGTATTAGAAAACAGTGAAGTATTTCAAGTATCTTGCTGTTTATCAGTCAATATTAGATAGGTTACTCTTCACATTTTCTGTTAGTACAGCATTGATAATTCTTAGTCTACACTTGTTAGGATGTCATTTTCCATTACTGCTACATCATCATCATCTTCAAAGAAAAATTACTGTGTTTGAATCAAGTTATCTTTATTTGTGATTTAAATATTTCTATTTCCTGTTCCACGGAACTCAATTTGCTGTTTTAGTTCATCAATTTCTCCAAATTGAAGTAGTTTGTTTTTATAATTGGTGGAATAACTGATGAACTAATGACCTTTTTACTTGAGAATTTACAAGGCGCTTTTCTAATCATCTACCTTAAGTTCAGCTGAAGTCTCGGTTAGCAAGGCATTGGCTTCCACTGAAACGATAACAGATGATCATAGTCCTTCAAGAAATTGTCAATGTCTCTGCTTTTATTTTCAGGTTTTGTATAATTTGACACACCGTGGTATATTCAATACCATATAATTAATTGTCTGAGGAAAGACTCTGCAAAATATATTCTCATTTATTAGACAGTTGTGCAAATTACAGTTTTCTGCGCTTTTTCAGAAAAATTACTTCATCCAAGTTCAACACAGAATATACACCTGAACAGATCATTAGGTTCTATCAGATGTGGATGTAAACATTCCACTTGAAACCCACCCTTATCATATCTCTTTTAATTCTAATATGGTAACCCTGTATTTCCTCCCTCTTCCCATGCTTATTTAGTTACCCCTTTAATGCATCTTTACTAGTTATCTTAACTCCTTTTTGTAATGAATTTTGTGTTAATAATTTAGGAGATTTTCCTCACTGCTGCTGAAAATTACATGAAAAGAATTCTCCTAATTTCCCTCCAGTTCTTTTGCTAATCATTTCAAAGTCTCCAACCTCTAGTTGCCAACTTGCCAGAGGTATTAACATCTTTTATAATTTTGAACACGTTTATTAAATCTCACCTTACTTCTGCGTTCTAAGGAGGACAAGTTCAGATTTTCCCATTCTTCCACATTATTCAAACACCTTTCCCAGTATCATTCTCTCAAACATCCTCTGTACCCAAGCTCTTGGCATGCTTCCTAAAGTATTGTTGCCAAAATTGAACTCAATATTTCCTCTGAGGCTCACCCTGTAATTTGTAAGGAGTTAGCATGACTTTCTTGTTTGTTTATTCAATGCTCCTATTCACACATCTAAATATCCTGTATACTTTTATCTCTGTCTTATCAACTTGCCCTGTTAGAGACTTGTGAACATGTATATTGATGTATCACTGCTATTAGATACTCCTCAAGCTAGTACCACTTACATTACACTGTCTCTAACCCTAACCCTATATAACTTCCCTTTATCTGCATTAAATTATATCTGTCATATGTTTGTCGATTTCAACAGTCTAAGTCCTAATGAAGTTTGCTGCTAACTTTCTCACTAGTTTTATTCCTGATTCTTACATATGTAGGTATGTGCTTATGTTTATTCCCATTGCTAGAATTTCCTTCAACAAGTTGTTAGCTTGTCACCATAGGCTATGCCTTGAGAGGTGCCACTCTTGATTGAACATAGGTGACCAGGAAACGTTTCCATTCCTACTGGTTGCCAGAAACATTTTGGAAGAATTTACAGGTTGATGATCAACCAATTTGGCCATATTTGAACAATGAATACACTTTAAATGGCTGTCAAGTCTGGAAGAGGGGCTTGAAGTCAAAACGTCTGGTTCAGAAGTGGGGATGCCATCTATTACACCAGAAGGCTTCTTTCGCACTATTCACTACAAAGCAAAGATTTGCGCCATCTGCAAATTCAAAATTTGCTAGCTAGGTCCAATCATAAACTGAAGTAGGAGATCAGACATGTTTTATTTCATGGCAGCATAAGTTCAAAGGGCAAATGGCTTTCTCCAGCCCCTGTTTCTTATGTTCTCATGATCTCTTGGGCACTAATTATAAATTTCTGTTCAGTCAGAAAAATATCTATCTACCACTACTTTCTTCATCCGATCCCTTAACAAATTTCACACTCAAATCATCTCTATCTCTTTAAATTCCAAGCAAGTCTGTTATTTGGTTATTTATTAAATCCACATGAAACTATATATATATCACATCTACTGCACAGCCATTATTATCTTTCTTTGTTACTTCATCAGTTAGCTCAAACTAGTTAGTCAGACATGATCTACTTTTCACTCATCATGCTGACTGTTTTTTTGTCAACATTTATTTCCCTAAGATGTAATTAACTTTGCCCTTAATCATGACCTCTCGTAGTTTTCCCACCACTGGTGTTAGGTTGATTGACCTGAATCTTCCAGGTTCATTATTCTCTCCTTTTCTGAACCATAGACATGGTGAGAGCAGTAGTGAGTTTATAGAATTTAAAGTGTTTGTTGTACTACTGAAGGGATTGCTGTGCTGTTCAAGGGATTGTCAGCACCGTTAAAGGAATCGCTGCATTGTTAAAGGATGGATGGTAATTTTCAAAACACAGGCCAATATTAAATTCATTATTCAATTCATTTATAGGAAGTGTCCATTTCTGGCAGCACCAGCATCTATTGCTCACCCCAAGGTGCCCTCTTTTAAACATTGCTATCCTTAGGGTTGTTAGAGTCTTTGATCAGGAACAGATATTCGGCCTGGGTTCTTCAAGATCCTAACTTGTTCTACCTGTAAGTCTATATGACATCATAAAGGATGGTGTTTACTGTGTTCCTGGATATCAACCCTTCCAGAGATAGTAGGAACTGCCAATGCTGGAGAATCTGAGACAACATGGTGTGAAGCTGGATGAACACAGCAGGCCAAGCAACATCAGTGGAGCAGGAAAGCTTGCCATTTCGGGTCAGATATCGGCCCTTCCAGATTCTTTCAGACCCACATCTATTATTCTGCACTTTTTAGTCGTCAGACTCAAGATTATATCGGCATTGACTGAGAATGAGGCAAGCTTAGCCTCCCAAACAAGGAACTCTGCATGGTAGACAGATCTAAAAGGGAAAACAAGAAGAAAAAGTAGGGTTGGAGGAGTAGAAGCAAAAGGAAGCTGTGTTGATATATTGTGCCAAAACCTGGACAGTGGACAAAATAGGGAAAAGACACCTAAACATGTCTAAAGATATTTCTATACTATTAATAATAAAATCTTGCTTAAATATTTTAAAAATCAGCCACAATATTTTGGGATGCAAATAAAGTAAAAAGCTTCAGTGATAAAAGTAGTTAGAAATTTCAAGCTCGACTGAATGACACATTTCATTTGCATGACAGATTTGTTATATGTTTGCAATAATTTGTTCTGGATTTATCTTCATTTTATCAACTATCAGCCCTACATTTAAATTGCTTAAGCAATAAACTTGTTCCTTGAAATCTACACACACTGCTTTGTTAGTAGCTTCATGTTTGTTAAAATACTGTAAGTAATTGACTTCCTTTTTCAAAGTTATAAATATTGATAAAGAATTTGAAATGAGTTTACCTCATCAACTCTTAGGGTTCACAAATGAATTTTTGCGGAAACAAGCTGATGGAGTAATTATTTTGAAAAAGAAAATTGTAAGGAACTCTTTCACTTGACTGAGTCAAATGTGGATCAAATTCAGCAAAAACAGTGGAAAAAAAATCGATGTATTTGATTTTCCTTATTCATGTGTAGGCAGACTTTTGGGATGGTTCACAATTTTGGGATTGAAATTGCTGTTAGCTTTAGTGTTTTCATTAGTTTTAGCTCCATTTCTTTCACATTTCAATTTTTTGTGATCATAGTTACTAAGGAGCAACTTTTGACCTATGTATTTTCCCCCAACAAAGAAATGATAGAAGTCTTACCACATCCAAGGCAGTGTGGGAAAGCTATTTAATATTTAATACAAAGTTCATTTGTCCATTCGATTGATGTAATTGATGTGCATCTTTTTCGCCCCAGGATACAGGTTAATAACTCTCTAACCTGAGGAAAAAAAGATTAAAGCAAAATATCCTGTGGTTTAGGTGACCATTAGTAATATTTTATTACAAAAAGGTTTCTCTGGCTGTTTACTAAGATCAAATTATGTCTTTGCGACTTTGTCTTTCCAGTTTTCTGCCTTTCAAAACGAGTCAAATAAATAAACTTATCAGTTGCAAAAATACAAAATATTATTTAATTTATCTCCTTTAAAAATAGATCAGTGACATCAGATGTTCTCCTTAACCGCATTAATACTGAATTTCATTTGATTTTGTAGAATCTCACTTCTTTTGATGCAAAGCACAGCACATATAGAAAGCATAATTTTATAGTTAAAATGCTAAGTAATATAAAGTGAATAAATCTGTCAGCAGGGTGAAATGCAGAGATAGAGTGACATTAGTTAATTTGATATTTATTCAGTGCTGTCAGTGTGAGAGAAAATTATGACTATGGATAAAATGGAAGTTTGTCAAGTCTTACTGTCAACCTTATCATTTTTAATAAATGATCACTGTGGGATACTGAGGAGCACGCTGACAAGCAAATACAATCAGTGCACGTTTTTGTACTTGAGTTTAAATTCACAACAGGCCAACTTTGTTGGTATAGGAAGGAGGGAGAAAGAGTCTCTGCTCTCTTCTGACTACATTATTTCCTTTACAATGTGAACTAGGAGAGGATTTAATCTAATCTTCAGCTCCGATTTAATGTTTGAATTGCAATTGCTGTACAATTCAAATCCGCACTGTGCATACTTAGTGTTTCAGATGTAGTGGTTAGCGCTGCTGCTTCACAGCATCAGGGACCCAGGTTCAATTCTAACCTCAGGCGACTGTCTGTGAGCAGCTTGTACATTTTCTCTGTGTCTGCGTGGGTTTTCACTGGGTACTGCAGTTTTCTCCACAGTCCAATGATGTGCAGGCTAGGTGAATTGCCTCATAGTCTCCAGAGATGTGCAGGCTCGGTGGATTAGCTGTAGTAGATGTTGGATTACAGGGACTATCATGATGTGGGTCTGGGTGGGATGCTCTTTGGAGGATCAGAGTAGACCTGATGGATTGAACAGCATCTATCTGCACTGCAGGGATTGTTTTGGCCCAAAAGTGACACCCATGCCACATTTGTACACATGTGATACAGTTTATGGTCAGCAGCATATTGGTTATAGCATTAGCATGGGGATTACAAATGTGTGTCAAAAAGTATGTGGATGATGATGTTAGTCAGTATGTAATGCTCACTTGGTGGCAGCACTGCAATCTTGAACATCGCCATTCAAAATAGTGCATTCTTTTAAATCTATATATGATCGTGTATTCAGCATCAGGAAGGATCAACCACTAATGTTTAAAGAGATCATCAAAAACTTTCATTGCTGATTATTTTCTGCTGTTTCTGTTAGAGTCTGCAGAAGATGCGCAATTTGGAAGAGTTCATTGTCATCAAAGTCTACAGAGAGCAAGCCTGAACGTGGTAAACTAATAGTTGTGAGTGCAAGGAGTATGAGTAATCTACATATCCTTAGTCAAGTATGCCACATTGACAGCCCCCTTTGGGCGACAGTAGAAAAGGCAAGTGGGGTAAAGGCATCAACTGGAGACCATCTGTCTGTAAAAGTAGAAGGGAGAAGAACAGAAAGGCCCTCCAGAGGAGGCTTCAGTTATGCAGAGTCTTCTGAGAGTACTTTTCTGAAGCCAGAAGCAGTATTGTCATGTGTGGCTTCTGTGATTGAAAAAGCAGTTTCTCACAGCCTGAGACACTTTTTGGAACCCAATCTGTGATATCAAAACAGGGTGAGGACAATGTCATGAACTGTTGTGTATCCTCTACTTAGTTCCAAGACATAAATTATACAACAGACAGTGCTGTCAATATCTCCAAAGGTGACTATGGCCCTAAATTTCTTCATGTTATGTTTTTTTCTGATTAGAAAATGAGTCTAACTTAATGGCCAGTTTCTTAATCCTTAGAGGATACTTCCTAACTTGACTCAAACTTTGAGAATGAGGGGAAGAACACTGACATATCTAAGGAGAAGTGTTCTGTCTGATTTTGTCCTTGATTGTCAATTGAAATTTCTACTTCAATAGAACTCGCTCTGACTCTGGATTGGATCTGAACTGGTTTCAGGTACAATTTGAGTTGGAGTAACTATTGGTACTCTAACCGTATTCCAAACATTCAATTTATCAGGTCCATTTGTTTCTCCCCAAGTGAAATCTTCTTCGTGAACCTGTGGAAGTAAAACATAAACTCCAATACTGTATGTTGGCCTTTGATGTTTGAACTGGGTGTTCAGTTTCACTATAGATACAGAGATACTTGGCATTCACATCATGTTGTGCTGTGAGCTTCAATTCTATGTGACAAATTGATTCCATATTAACTTGTATTTCTTACTAAGCCACCTCTTATTAAGCATGGCTAATTTTTATTCCTTCATTGTAATAATTTAGCCCATTGCTTCTTGCAGGTGACTGGCTCTCTCACCTTCCCCATTGGCCCAAAAGTTATGATCAAGGTTGAAATCCGTATTTCTGATTGAAGAAAGGCACAAATGTGGAAATGAATTACTACCAATACAGAAGGCGGTGATGCATGGCTAGAAGCATACATGAAGGAGTCAAGACATGCACAATAGGGATATGATCATGTAAAGCATTTAAAAGAAAATTCATTTAAACTTGTAAAGAAATCATCACAGTAAACAGGCCTTGGTGGGACATTTTGTAAGACACAATATAAATGATCTGCATTGAATGTGCACAGCAAAGGATTAATCAGCTTTACAAGATGCACTGCTGAAATTCACCAAAGATCCTGAGACAGCATCTTCCAAACCCGTGACCACTTTCATCGAGAAGGACAAGAGATCCCCTCCAAGCTACTTATCATCCTGTCTTGGAAATATATCACTGTTCGTTTCCTGTCACTGGGTCAAAGTCTTGGAATTCCTTTCCAAATGGCATAGTGGATCAACCCCGATAGCACATGGACTGCAGCCGTTGAAGGAGGCAGCTTACTATTACCTTCTCAAGGGCAACTAGGAACAGACAATAAATGCTGGCCAGCAAGCAACACCCACTTCCCACAAGTGAATAACAAAATACTAAAAACTTGATCACTGTAAAATGCATCAACAGCAGACTTTTCTGGTTTTGCAAATAACGTATAATAATAGTTTTGGGTGGCTTGTGGTCATATTATCATTGGAACACTGAAATAACCAACATGATTGCAAATTGTATAAAGGTCTAAAACAAACAGCAGTCAGGGAGATAAACTCTTTGCAATCTATTACTCCTGTTTTCTTCCTAGTGTAATAAGTCACTTGGATATAATATGGTACCTGGAGCATTGGTCTTGCTGCTATTGCATAAAAATCCTCCAAAAATATTTTTGACTTTTTCTGATGGACTGCATCAACATTGGTCCCATGTGTGTAAGTTCTTATGAACTGGAAACACTAGGCAGGCATTCCTGATAAATTAACTGTTTATACAAAGCAACATTTTGTTTATGAAGGGCCCATGCTACTGAAGAAATATTTTTTCATCACAGCTTCCAGAAACGAAGCCCACATTGCAGGTATATGCCTTCCTCAAAGTGCCAGATTTGTGACCACATGTCTTTTCTAATTTTCCCAATAAGATTGCATCTGTTAATACATGGGAAGATGCTGTTAAATACCTATCAGCCCAGTCCCAAGATATTGCTCTAGAAGTTTATCAAGTCGGTGTTTGAAACCCCACCATTTTTTGTTTCACCAATGGCCTTCTCTCATAAATAAGGTCTGGAGTGAAGATGTTTGCTGATGATTGTGTGCCTTCAGTCCTATTTATAATTTTGAGATACTGGTGCTCTCCACGCCTGCATGCAGCAAGACCCAGACAATGTTCTGACTTGAGGTGAAATGTGGAAAGGACAAATTCACAACACAAGTGCCAGGCAATAACTATCTCCAGTAAGAGATAATTTAAATATTGCCTTTGCATTCAATCATATTATCACCCCTGAATCTGTGATAACTCCTTCAAGGCACATCGGGAAGCATTAATTAATCTCCTTGTGGAGCTGGTCAAGTGTGGGTTCCCTTGGTAACTGGCAATGGCCTGCCCTGCTAGAACTCATCACTTGAGCCCTTTATAAAGCAGATTCTCAAGGGGCTCTTGTAGTGCAGAAGTGGAGTCCCTACCACTGGACTAAAAGACTCAAGTTCAAGTCCCAGCTGCTCCAGAGGTTTGTAATAACGTCTCTGAACACGTTGATTAGATAAAAGAGTTAGAAAAATGGCAGAGGGCAGAGGGGTTCTTGTGACACAATGGTAGTGTCCCTAGCCCTGGACCAGGAGGCCTGGGTTCAGGTCCCACCTGCTTTAGACATGTGTAATAACCTCTCTGAATGGGCTAAATAGAAAAAACAATGTAAAGCAGATCCACCCCTTTCAACTCCATTTTGACTTTGGCCCTTCCTGCTCTATTTACCTCTCCCTCACCTATATTAGTTCCTTAGTGGGCTTTGCATGTAAAATAATCAATTGAAAACATGGGTTGTTGTGATGGTAACAAGGTCAGCCAGCTGAAAATCATAGAATATCGGTTCTTTGATTGGGGCTGTTAATCTGGTCCAATCAGGGAGCCCTGGCTGATGTAAAAAGGTTGGGTGTCAGGGATACTGACATGACTGACTCTGTATGAGGCATCACGATAGACAAGGATTGTCCCTGTGTAAATTTGGTGATTTGGTGGTGGGTTTGTAGAACTGGGACTAATAGAAGTACGCCATGAGTAGTGACTCCATTTTGGAGTTCAGCAATAAACAACGTTCCTTTCTAGAACTAAAAGAAGTTGCTGGAAAAGCTCAGCAGGTCTGGCAGCATCTGTGAAGAAAAAATCAAAGTTAACGTTTTGGAGCCAGTAACCCTTCTTCAGAATGGAGGAAGTTCTGAGGAAGGGTCACCAGACCAGAAATGTTAATTCTGATCTTTTCTTCACAGATGCTGCCAGACCTGCTGAGCTTTACCAGCAACTTCTGTCTTTGTTCCTGATTCACAGCATCCGCAGTTCTTTTGGTTTTTATTTAATGTTCCTTTCTAGGTGGGCTTCCTGAGTTAGAACACAATTCACTCACCTTTAATAATGTGGGGTCAGCATTGACAAGAAAGTTAATCAGGCTAGCCATGTGAAATCTTTGGTTACAAAAGCAGATCAGAAACTGGAGATTCTGTGACAAATAACTCTCCTCTAAGTTCGACAAAACATTATCAAGTGTGGCGAAATGAAATTTATATTAACTTGTTAGATGTGTTCTTTTCATGTTCACAGGATTTCTGAGATCTGATGTTGTGGATACTGGATGAGTGGTTATGGTAGTGACAAGAGAGCATGAGGGTCAGGATGTTGCTTGGTGGTGTGGGGATGCTATGAACTTTTCAAATAACTAGCATTAGTGAACAGTGTATTACTGGAAAAAGATGTGTGTGATGATCACTAAATTTTACTTCCATAATGAAACTGAAAGCTTTTATTCTGCATTAATTCCTCTGATATTTTAAGAAAAACATGATTAAATTCAAGCTTTAATGTGGCATTAACTTCTAAGGATGCATTTACATCAGGTTTTCAGTCAATTATGCTTATGGAGGAGGAAATTTTGTTGCAATACAGGGAACTGCGTTGATATCAATGGTGAACTATGGTCATTTGTAGTACCAGACAAAATCAGATATTTGTCCCACTATTTAGAGGTCCCAGTAGTCTCGATCAGACTAGCCGACTCTGCAACACAGTCAGCTCTTTTTGACATTGAAAAATTGTAACAAAATAAAAGCCATGAATGCTGAAAATATGATATAATTGAACATTCTGGGAATGGCTAAAGGCCAGTCATAACATCTCAAAGAAAAAAAACTGGACCAGTATTTCACTGTTCAGCAGAATTTCTGTTGAAGTACGACTGATGGTTCAGCTGTAGCTTTGTCCATTTTAAAGCTGTGAAATAGCAGCACTAAAGTAAAGGAGCTGATTAATGCAATGTCCAGTGACCTACTTTTCAGAGTGTGGTTGACAATGGCAAGATCACATTTATTACTAGGCACTGGGTGCTGGTGTACAACATTTGTGCAAGATTGGTTAACAGCTTAATAGTTACTTAAATTAGGAGGTGCTATTCTTCAAGAGTTTTGGCAATTTAGTATGGAAAGGATTTGGAAATGGTTAATGTGAAAGTGCTGCATTATAAATTAAGGTAAGCTCAAAATGGTTCAGGCACATCTTACAGTTTGATGTTGGAGCTGCTTTGACCCATCTCTGTAGCTTCTCGTAAACATTTCGAACATTAGGTTTGGTTCAGCTTTGGAGGAAACTAACTTCAAAAGAGTGGTGCAGTAATAAGCTTGATTAGAAGCATTGTTGCCCAACCCATGGCCAGAAGGAGGAACTAAGTTTCAAACTTTCTACTAGACAGAAGTAAAGTCCTTACAAATTCAGAGACCGGTTTTAATAAGGACCGGAAAAAATAACAATTTATGACCTGCACTAGGAATTCAGATGTGGTCAGTTCCTTCTTGCAAGTAATACTGACCAAAGTTTGTAAAACATATTTTATGGAATATGGACATTGGTGGTTGGGCCAGCATTTATTGCTCTTCCCTTGTTACCCTTGAGAATGTAATGGTGAGCTGCCTTCTTAACCCACAACCGTCTTCGGGTTCATAGTGACACACACAGTGCTATTAAGGATGGAATTCCAGGATTTTGACCAAAAAGAATTCCATGTTAGGATGATATGTGGCTGGAAGGGGAATGTGCACATGTTGGTGTTCACTTGTATCTGCTGTCTTTGTCCTCCTTTGTTAAGACATGGGTTTAGTTGATATTATTGAAGTATGGAAGGAGACTTAGTCAGTTGTTAGAGTGTACATTGATGATTTACACTCTCAATCTGTTGCTGTATCAGTGGACAAAAGAGTAAATGTTGAAGTTGTTAGATGGGTCACTTATCAACAAATCAGGATGCCATTCCAGAAAAACAAATAGGATCGCATGAAATATCGACTTGCAAGCTTCAGCAAGCATTACAGATGGAAAGATGTGTGGAAATTACAAGTAAATTGTGTTGCATGCATTCTACAGAACATACTAACTTCTTAATTTGTCATTGCTTATTGGTTCAGTCGCAATTTCAGCAGAGCATACATGTAGGACACTGCCTAATTTGTATTTCAGGGGAGATTACATGATTAGGCTTTCAGGGAGCCTGAAGTATGTAACAAAATAAATACCTATACAAATCTTCAGATGTTACACTGGCACTTCATGATGCACTGATTTATATCATATTTTGAATACTTTGTCAAGCCGCACCTCCATTTCCTACCTACTACCTCATCCCGCCTCCTTGACCTGTCCGTCTTCCCTGGACTGACCTATCCCCTCCCTACCTCCACACCTATACTCTCCTCTCCACCTATCCTCTTTTCTCTCCATCTTCGGTCTGCCTCCTCCTCTCTCCGTATTTATTCCAGAACCCTCTCCCCATCCCCCTCTCTGATGGGTCTAGGCCCGAAACATCAGCTTTTGTGCTCCTGAGATGCTGCTTGGCCTGCTGTGTTCATCCAGCTTCACACTTTGTTATCTTAATTGTTATGATACATTTGTTAATGTACTGTAGGAGTGTACTTTAATGGATTCAGTATGTGTTTCCTGTCTCTGACTCCGCTGTTCTACTGTACATATCTCTTTGCATTGTCAACAACCACTATAGTTAATTTTGGGAAAAGCGCATCTGTGTCCAGCTGCACCTTAATCTCTATAGTCTCAGCAGGTGGGGTTTGCACAGAACCTGCTGACTATGCAAAAGAAATGTGGTTTCAAAACTGTCCAATACTTGATTGATAGATCTGGTTTAAATACATTAAGGATTTGAATAGTTTACAATATTAAAGGCACTGAGGGGAACATTAGTGCAAAGGAACAAATTTAGCCCCATGACTTTAAATTCTTACCATCAACACCAGTTTAATATTTGAAGTTCTGATTATGTAAAGGGATTTAAATCAGTTAAGTGAGCACCACATTGTGAGTTAACTGCAAATAGGGTTATATTAATTTAAAATATTACATTTAACTGACATAAGATGGAGAAATAGGTTCAAGGATAAATCAATTTAGCAACATTTGCATTTATCCATGAAGAGCAGGAATATTCACAATTTACATGCAAATCTGATCTTCAGTCCTTTTGCATGAAAATCTCCAGTAATTCTGTAAACAGACCTGAGTCAATGGAACTTTATTGATAAATATGTGGTATGATAATAATGTGTTTCTGCTTACAAATGTCCGAACCTGATGGTGTCTTGGATCATAGCGTGTAGCCAAGTGGTTCTTTTCAGATTTGGGTAAATATAATTAAGAAAAGGCTTGACAACAAAAATTTTCTTAAATGTGAATGTTTATTAGGTAATAATAAATGATTATAGCAGTATTAATAAATGGCTGAGCAAAGAGAACCAGCAACAAGTCTCACACCCATCTAGAGAAAGCAACAAGTCTCACGGACTTCTGCCCATTGGGGGCCCCCCGATCGATGGCTGGTCTGGAGGCTTAGGTTCATTTCAGGCTCTGCTCACGTTTCTGAGCCGAGGCGAAGTCCCTTGAAACGAAACTCTCTCTCTTATAGACTGTAACAAGCAGCCAACACAAAGAAAGCTGATAGAGAAGACAAAACACAGCTCCAGAAAAACGAATTGCAGGTGCCATCTTTGGCTCATAATGGAATGTCAACAAGAGTCATCCGAGGTCATGCAGCTTGTCGAGTATCATCAACAATTTTAGCTATTCAGCCCCTCCTATACAATATATCTTTTCATATGGCTGTCAAATATCATCATTAATTTTAGCCCATCCTATTCAGATGGTTGTTCTGAAATCTGGTAAGTGGACCTGTACACTTGAGTAACAGCCAGAAAAACTTTGTAGAAACATCAGATTTGAAATGGTTGCTTTTATTGGAATTCTGTAATATTAGATTTGTCATTGATTAACTATAAATTGAAGCAATCATCCTGAAAGCATTTTTTAAAAATTGTACTATCAGGCTTGGGGTTGTGCTTTTATGTTCCAACTAATGTTATTAGGACTAATTTTATAAATCTGTACTTATTATTCATGTAATAATGATGTTATTCTGTAATGTCCCTCAATGGAGAGTTATTGTATCCTGTTCTGTTCATGCGAGACATTGATTTCAGTGTGGAAAACATGCTGTACTACAAAGTATAGCCAAAAACCATCCCTTTTTTTAAGATAACATCTTTAAAATGGTGATTGTGCAATAGATTAAATACGGTGTTAAATTTAATTTAACTCAATCAAATCATAATTGCACAATGGGAAGCACAAAAGCCCTGTCATCTATTTTTGTTGGAAGATTTGCTGTGTTTATATCTTATACATTTGTGTTGTATGATTTTGGCACTGAGAAAGTATCTTTTTCATAGATGACATGCCGCATGCAAACCACATACATTTGTATACTAATAGGTTATATATGATTTATCCTTCACCACTAACTTATCTCTTTGGATGTGTATTTACAGTAGTATGTAGATACGCATGGCAATCAAAAAACATAGCCTTTAAATTCACTAGGACAGTAGAAAATGATCTGTACACTGAAGGCAGAAAGAATCACATTACATAACACCAGTAGCATGGTATTTATGAAGAGATTTTTGTGTGTTCATTATGGCCTCAACAAAGGTTTCTAATTTGCAACCTAAAACACTGTCATTAAGTGGTAAGAAGGTTTATTGGACTAATTCTGTGGATAAATGGGTTAACTTTGGGAACTTATAAACAAGGAGCAGATGTGGTGTTCTTATTGGCAAATGTAAGATTCTGAGAACTTTTGACAGGGTATGTGCTGAGAGGATTTTTTTCCTTCCTGATGGATTCCAGAACAACGGGACATGGGTTTAAAATTGGGCAGATCATACAAACATGTGAACATCTAAATAGAAGCAGAAGTAGACCATTCAGCTCTTTGAGCTTGCTCTGTCATTGAATAAGTTTTTGGCTTGTTGTGTTTTGAACTCACATTCCTGCTTATCACCAGTAACTCTGATTCAACTATCCAACAAGAATCTATTGAGCACTGTCTTGAAAATTTCAATGATCCTGCCTTCACTGCTTTCTGATGTAAAGAGTTCCAAAGTGGCACCATCCTCTGAGAGAAAAAGTTCAGAATATTTCTGCTATGAAGTAATATCCCCTAATGTTTGATTTGTGACCCCTAGTTCTTGACTGACTTTCATGAGGAAACCTATATTTCACATCCTTGTTAAGGCCATTCAAGATCTTCTTCACTCCAATCAAGTCACACCACGTGAAGGAATGGTGTTATATTTCAAACCAGAATGATGAGTGACTTGGAGGGATACTTGCAGGTGGTGGTGTTCCTACATATTTGCTGCACTTGCGTTTTTAGATTGAAATGATCGTGTGTTGGAAGGTCCTATCTAAGGATCTTTGGTGAATTCTACCATCCCTGCCAAAGTGTACAACATTACATTTTCCCAAAAGGTATTCTGTCTGCCAGATATTTCACCTACTCACTCAACCTACTTATATTTGGCTGCAACTTTGTTATATTTTCTTCACAGCATACTTTCCAACCTATCTTTGTGCCGTTTGTGATTTTAGCTGCAATGCCTTCAATCCCCTCATTTAAGTCATTGCTGCAAATTGTAAGAAGTTGAAGCCGCAGCACAGAAAGCTACGGGGCTCTAATCATCACATCCTGCCAATTTTGCAAAGACTCATGAATGCATATTCTCTGTTCATTGCCAACCAGCCAATGGTCTGTCCATATTAACATGCTAAACTTTCACCATGAACTTTTATTCTCCATAATAACCTTTGATCTGGCATCTAATTGAATGTTTTCTGGAAATTCAAATATGATATATGAGAAAGGAGAGCCTGAAGACATACCAAGATAATAAAATGTGAGGCTGGATGAACACAGCAGGCCAAGCAGCATCTCAGGAGCACAAAAGCTGATGTTTCGGGCCTAGACCCTCTCTCTGATGAAGGGTCTAGGCCCGAAACGTCAGCTTTTGTGCTCCTGAGATGCTGCTTGGCCTGCTGTGTTCATCCAGCCTCACATTTTATTATCTTGGAATTCTCCAGCATCTGCAGTGCCCATTATCCCTGAAGACATACCATATGTCTTCTCCTTTCTTCAACAAACTCTAGTCAATTGGTTAAACATGACTTCTCTTTGATGCTTTCTGATTACTTTGATTTTCTAAGTGTTGAGCTATAACTTCTTCTTTGATCAATTATAACACCTTGCCCCGACAGACATCAAATGCACTGGTCTATAGTTTCCTGTTTTCTACCTCTCTCTCTTCCTAGAACATAAATCAGAACATAGAACAGTATAGCACAGGAACAGGCCCTTCAGCCCACCATATCTGTGTCGGCCATGATACTACTCTGAACTATTCCCATCTGCTGGCACATGGTCCATATCCCTCCATTGCCTACCGGTAATATGTCTGTCCAAATGCCTCTTAAATGTTGCAATTGAATCTGCTTATACCACTTCCCCTGGCAGTGCATTCTCAGCACCTATCAGCCTAAAAACTTGCCTTGCACATCTCCTTTAAACTTTCTCCCTTCACCTTCAACCTATGACCCCGAGTATTTGACATTCCACCTTGGGAAAAAAAGACTCTGAATATCCACCCTATCCATGCTTCTTATGATTTTATATACTTCTTTTTGGTAAACCCTCAGTCTCTGATGCTCTAGCAAAAACAATACAAGCTTGTCCAACCTCTCCATATAGCTAATACACTCCAGTCCAGGCAACATCCAGGTAAATCTCTTTTGCACTGTCTCCCAAGCTTCCAAATCCTTCCTATAGCATGGTGACCACATCTGCACAAATTACTTCAAACGTGGCCTAACTAAAGGCTTATACAGCTGCAACATGACTTGCCAACTTTTGTACCCATAACCCACCCATGAAGGCAAGCATGCTGTACGTCTTCTTTATCACCTTATCCACTTGTGCTACCATTCTTGAGGAGTTAAGGGCTTCCACCCCAAGATCTCTCTGTATGTTTATGATCCTAAGGGTCCTGCCATTTACTGTAAACTTTCTTCTTGTATTTGACCTCCCAAAATGCATCACCTCGTACTTACCTGATTAAACTCTGTCTGCTGTGTCTCGGCCCAACTTTGCGAATTATCTATGCACTGTCATATCCTTCTGCACTGTCCACAGCTCCAACAGATTTTGTATCATCTGCAAACTTACCATTCAGACCATCTACATTTTCATCTAAATCATTTATATTTACGTGTCACAAACAACAGTGGTCCCAGTATATATCCATGAGAAACACCACTGATCACAGGCTTCCAGTCAGAAAAAAAAATCTCATCACACCTACTGTCTGCCTTTTATGATTAAGCCAGTTTTATATCCAATTTACTGACTCACTGTGGATTCCATGTGATGTAATCTTCTGAACCACAGCCTATCATACTTCGATAAATTTTATGTAGACAGCGTCTACAACCCTTCCTTCATTAATCATCTTCATCACTTCCTTAAAAAACTCAATTAAATTTGAGAGTCTGGACCTCCACCATACTAAGCCATGCTGACTAACCCTAAAGTCTATTCTTCTCCAAATCTGTCCCTAAGAACCTTGTCCAATAATTTTCTTACCACTGACATAATGCTCATCAGCCTACAATTTCCTGGATCATCCCTGTCACTCTTTTTAAACAAAGGAACAACATTGACTATTCTCCAATCTTCTGGGGTGTCACCTGTGGAAAAAGAAGATACAAAGATCTCTGTCAAGGCCCAAACAATGTCTTCCCTTTCGTCCTTCATTATCCTGGGCTAGATCCCATTAGGATCTCAGGATTTACCCACCTAAATATTTTTCAAGACACCCAACATCTTGTCCTTTTTAATTTTGACATGTCCTAGGATATCAACATACCCCTCTCTAATCTTTCTATCATCATGTCCTTCTCCATGGTGAATACCAATGTAAAGTACTTATAAAGGTCCTCCTCACTTACCACCTCATGCATAAATTCCCTGCTTTGTCCTTGAGTGGACCGACCCTTTCTCTAGCTACAATCTTGCTCCTAATATACATATAAAATGTCTTTGGATTCCCCCTAATCCTATTTTCCAAAGCATAACACTTTTTAACCCTCCTAATGTCTTGCTTAACTTCTTTCCTGGTTTCTTTATAGTCCTCAAGGGCCTTGTTTGATTTCACTTCCCTGAATCCTACAATGCTTCCTTTTTCTTTTTGATGAAGCTTTCAATATCTCCATCATCCAGGGTTCTCAAATCTTGCCATCTTTATCTTTTATCCTCATTGGAACATGCTAGTCCTGAACACTGATCAATTGACCTTTAAAAGACTTCCACTTATTAGATATGGATTTACCCCCCAAAAGCCATCCCAAGTCTAATTTCTCCAGTTCTTGCCTAATACTGTTTTCACCTAATTTATTACTTTCAGCTGAGAACCAGTCTTATCCTTATCCATAATGATCTTAAAACTTAAGGAATTATGATCACCGTTCCCAAAATGCTTCACCACTGAAACTTTGATCACTTGGCCAAGTATTCCTTAATACAAGACTTAATATGGCCTCTCTCCCTCGTTGGACAATCTATATGTTATTTCAAGAAATCTTCCTGAAAACACTTAACAAATTCTGTATCATCTAAGCTCATGGCAATAAGAGAGTCCCATTTTTTTTCCACATCTATCCATAATCGGTCTGCCTGTCTGTTTGCCTACCTCCTGCTGACTATTGGGAAGCTTGTCATCATATTCCATTTGGCCATTTGGCCTTAATGGATGAGGCCATTTGGCCTTAATGGATGAGGCGTTCAAGATATCCCTTCATAGTGTAGCTGTGACATTCTCCTTAGTCAGTTGCATAACTCCTGCACCCCTATTACGTCTATCATGTAGCATTTAAAACCTACTTGATTGGAGGGTTTCTTGTTTCTACTTTACAATTTGCTGGAACCTTTCCTAAATCTAGGGATTTTTGGAAAATTTACACCAACACATCTTCTACCTCTTTTAAATTTCAAGGATTAAATGCATCTGGACCTGGAAGCTTATCAGCCTGCAGTTCCATCAGCTGCTGAGTACAAATTGCTTCATGATTATAGGTTTAGTAAGTTCCTCCCTCTCCATTCTACCACCTGATTTACAGCCATTACTGAAGTATCTTTATATATTTTCTATAAGTGAAGAGAAAATATTCACTTCATCTATCATTCCTTCACTATACACGATTAACTCCCCATTCTTACTTTCCAAAGGACAAATACTCATTTCACTTACACTTTTTCTTTTTAAATATCTATGGAAATTCTTGCTATCCATTTTTACTTTTTCTGGCTAGTTTCCACACAAACTGTAATTTCTTCCTCCTGAATTTAGTCATTTGCTACTATTCTTTATATTCTGACCAATGTGCAGATTCATGCATTTTCCTTAATTTTGATGCTTCCCCTAACTTCTTCATTAGCCATAAATGGTGGGTCATTCCTTTAGAATTTTTATTTTCTCATAGGAATTAACTATTTTGAATACACTGATATGTCACCATTTAAAACCGAGATGAGAGAAATTCATTCTCTCAAGGTATTGTAAATCTTTGGAATTCTCTATCCCATATTGCAGCAAAGGCTGGGTCAGTGAATATATTTAAGGCTGAATTAGAAAGATTCTTTGTGCAAAAGGGAGCTGAGGGTTTTGGGGGACAGGCAGGATCGTAGAGTTAAGGTTACGGTCAGATCAGCAACCATCTTATTGAATGTGAAACAGGCTCAAGGGGCCAAACAACCTACTTCTGGTCCTATTTCTTTTGAACTTATGTTCTGAGAAAAGATTAATATTGAAACACAAGCGATTTAATTGGGGATTGAAACCAGAGTCACATCATCACTAGCACTTTCCAGAGGTATTGAATTTGGAGGGAAAATTAGTTTTAAAATCAAAATTGAATTTGTGAAGCCTTTGTTTTACTGTTAATCAGGATTATAAAGTCATATTATAGAACCTTCTTTTTATTGAAGCGTCTGAAGAAAACAACAAATTTCCTTTGAAGCTAATATCAGTGAATCACGAGGTAAGAGTAACTTTGTCACTTTACTGTGTATAATTTGCTATTAGTAGAATAAGGTGTAATTTTACTGAACAAAAAATGCAATCCTGACACATAATTGCCTTCTGTGCTGACAAGTTTGACAGGGGACTTAGCTTGTTTTATTCACATTATGTAAAATAGAGATGGCATTCTGCTGTAAATTTAACTTTAAACTTGCTCTTCAGAAAAATGGCACTTCTTTCTGACTATTCTCGTCATGATGCGAATTTTACTGGTTACAGTGTCTCGTTGTAAGAGCTCAATTGTGGAATTAAAAGTGTCACTATCACTTTTTTGTCCTCTCTTTATTTTCCCCCTTCATTGATTTAATCGAGGGATTCTATATAGAATACCATCTCTTCTTATTTGAGTTATTTCTGAAAATGATTGCTGAGCCGTAAAGATTATATGCTGTTTGTTTGCAAGAATAATTTAGAAGTGATCCAACATATAATCTTTTCTTAAAACAAAATTGCATTTGTATATATTTCATTAATACGTTCAGATAAATATTTGAGAGCCCAGAGTGTTAGCATTCTGCTGATCACTAACCCTATCTATATGTCACCTTTTATGGTTTAATTATCAGACAATCAACGTTTCTTCATTTGTAATGCAATCATTTCTCTTCTCATTTGTATTTAGAAGAAAGTATCTAAGCATAAAGAAACTGTCTCTAATTGGGCAAGGAATTGCAACTTGATAGTTTAGTTGTCAGTTGGAACATGGGACCGTTCACATTTAAGGCTTGAAATACCAATTATCAACTGAATTGTAATACTTAAAATCTACTAAATGTGTAAAATGAACAAAAAAAGGAAAACTAAGTTGCTATATTGGGTCCCTAATGTGGAGAAGACATCACTTTGTTGCCAAAGCTCCCCTAGAATGAAAGCAAGAAATGAATTGAGCAAATAATGCCACATTTTGCTAGTGAGGCGAGGAAGCCCGTGCCATATGCTAGTGAGGGGAGGAATAGGGAGAGAGAGGAGTTGAACATGTGGCTACAGGGATGGTGCAGGAGGGAGGGTTTTGGATTCTTGGATAATTGGGGCTCTTTCTGGGGTAGGTGGGACCTCTACAAGCAAGATGGTCTTCACCTGAACCAGAGGGGTACCGATATCTTGGGGGGGAAATTTGCTAAGGCTATTCGGGTGGGTTTAAACTAATTCAGCAGGGGGATGGGAGCCAAAATTGTAGTTCGAGTATAGAAAAGGTTGAGAGTAGGGAGGTCCGAAATAAAGTTTCAGGGACACAAGATGGCACCGGCAAGCAAGAAGTTGGTTTGAAGTGTGTCTACTTCAATGCCAGGAGCATCCGGAATAAGGTGGGTGAACTTGCAGTATGGGTTAGTACCTGGGATTTTGATGTTGTGGCCATTTCTGAGACATGGATAGAGCAGGGACAGGAATGGTTGTTGCAGGTTCTGGGATTTAGATGTTTCAGTAAGAACAGAGAAGATGGTAAAAGAGGGGGAGGTGTGGCATTGTTGGTCAATGACAGTATTACAGTTGCAGAAAGGATGTTTGGGGACTCGTCAACTGAGGTAGTATGGGCTGAGGTTAGAAACAGGGAAGGAGAGGTCACCCTGTTTGGAGTTTTCCATAGGCCTCCGAATAGTTCCAGACATGTAGAGGAAAGGATAGCAAAGATGATTCTCGATAGGAGTGAGAGAGACAGGGTAGTTGCCATGGGGGACTTCAACTTTCCAAATATTGACTGGGAACACTATAGTGCAAGTACTATAGATGGGTCAATTTTTGTCCAGTGTGTGCAGGAGGGCTTCCTGACACAGTATGTAGATAGGCCAACAAGGGGCAAAGCCACATTAGATTTGGTACTGGATAATGAGCCCGGCCAGGTGTTAGATTTGGAAGTAGGTGAGCACTTTGGTGATAGCGATCACAGTTCTGTTATGTGTACTTTAGTGATGGAAAGGGATAGGTGTATACCACTGAGCAAGAGTTATAGCTGGGGGAAAGGCAATTATGATGCGATTAGGCAAGATTTAGGGAGCATAGGATGGGAAGGAAACTGCAGGGGATGGGCACATTAGAAATGTGCAGCTTTTTCAAGGAAAAGCTCCTGTGTGTCCTAGATAAGTATGTACCTGTCAGGCAGGGAGGAAGCTGTAGAGCGCAGGAGCCGTGGTTTACGAAGGAGGTGGAATCTCTGGTCAAGAGGAAGAAGAAGGCTTATGTTAGGATGAGATGTGAAGGCTCAGTTAGGGCGCTTGAGGGCTAAGAGGTAGTCAGGAAAGACCTAAAGAGAGAGCTCAGAAGAGCCAGGAGGAGACATGAGAAGTTGATGGCGGATAGGATCAGGGTAAACCCTAAGGCTTTCTATAGGTATTTAAGGAATAAAAGAATGACGAAAGTAAGATTAGGGCCAATCAAGAATAGTAGTGGGAAGTTGTGTGTGGAGTCAGAGGAAATAGGGGAAGCACTAAGTGAATATTTTTCAACAGTATTCACTCTAGAAAATGACAATGTTGTCGAGGAGAATACTGAGATACAGGCTACTAGACTAGATGAGATGAGGTTCACAAGGAAGAGGTATTAGAAATCCTACAGAGGGTGAAGATAGATAAGTCCCCTGGGCCAGATGGGATTTATCCTAGGATCCTTTGGGAAGCCAGGGAGGAGATTGCCGAGCCTTTGGCATTGATCTTTAACTCGTCATTATCTACAGGAATAGTGCCAGACAACTGGAGGATAGCAAATGTGGTTCCCCTGTTCAAGAAGGGGAGTAGAGACAACCCTGGTAATTATAGACCAGTGAGCCTTATTTCAGTTGTTGGTAAAGTGTTGGCAAAGGTTATAAGGGATAGGATTTATAATCATCTAGAAAAGAATAAATTGATTAGGGATAGTCAGCACGGTTTTGTGAAGGGAAGGTCGTGCCTCACAAACCTTATTGAGTTCTTTGAGAAGATGACCAAACAGGTAGATGAGAGTAAACCAGTTGATGTGGTGTATATGGATTTCAGCAAGGCGTTCGTTAAGGTTCCCCACAATTATTGTACAAAATGCGGAGGAATGGAATTGTAGGAGATATAGCAGTTTGGATCAGAAATTGGCTTGCTGAAAGAAGACAGAGGGTGGTAGTTGATGGGAAATGTTCATCCTGGAGACCAGTTACTAGTGGTGTACCGCAAGGGTCGGTGTTGGGTTCACTGCTGTTTGTCATTTTTATAAATGACCTGAATGAGGGCGTAGAAGGATGGGTTGGTAAATTTGCAGACGACACTAAGGTCGGTGGAGTTGTGGATAGTGACGAAGGATGCAGTAGGTTGCAGAGAGGCATAGATAAGCTGCAGAGCTGGGCTGAGAGGTGGAAAATGGAGTTTAATGCAGACAAGTGTGAGGTGATGCACTTTGGTAGAAGTAAACAGAAGGCAAAGTACTGGGCTAATGGTAAGATTCTTGGTAGTGTAGATGAGCAGAGAGATCTCGGTGTCCATGTACACAGATCCTTGAAAGTTGCCACCCAGCTTGACAGGGCTGTTAAGAAGGCATACAGTGTTTTACCTTTTATTAATAGTGGGATCGAGTTCCGGAACCAAGAGGTTATGGTGAAGCTGTACAAAACTCTGGTGCGGCCGCACTTGGAGTATTGTGTACAGTTCTGGTCCACGCATTATAAGAAGAATGTGGAAGCTTTGGAAAGGATGCAGAGGAGATTTACTAGGATGTTGCCTGGTATGGAGGGAAGGTCTTACGAGGAAAGGCTGAGGGACTTGAGAAAGAAGACTGAGAGGTGACTTAATTGAAACATTTTCCTAACTTTGGGGATTAGATTATCTCTCACTCTTTGCCATGGTCTGGTTTCAGGAATGTAAATATAAATGTTAGTAGGATTACGATTATTCAATTTGTTTTGAATCCAAGTATATGATACATGTGTTTAGTGGATTTATTTCCATGTGCACATTGATAATGACCTGTCTATGTACCCCTGTTCTTTCAAACTTCTTGCTCACCATTTAACTTCAGTTGCATTGTTGAATACAAGTCTATCTTCAATGGACTGATCTACTTAAATCAAACCACAGTATTGGGCAGAATTTTTCCAATCCCTGCAAGATTTGGACAACAGCAAGAAAGTTTGCTGAATATGGCAAGAATGAAAAATGGGATTCTCAATGCAGAGGAAAAACTGTCCAATTTTCTCTTTAAGCTTTTTAACAACAAGATGACGATCTTGCTAGGAAGTGGCAAAGACCCTATTTAGCAGGTATTAACATCTTATTACATCATCTCAACTCATTGAAATACAGGTTGCTACTTTCCCAGTTACTGGTGGGATATTGGATGGCACTATTTGAAAGAGAGCAATAACTTGGCAACTGCAGCTCGCCAGTATTTTCTCTGGGCCTTCTTCTTGACCAGCATTTCCCCACGCCTTGGGGCATTCTCCACGGGCAGTAGCCACCTGCATCCTTCGTACACCATGACTGAATATAACAAATCAGCAGCCCTACCACATCATGGCACATCACAGATTAACTTATTGTACAATTCCACACTTCATCACTCCACTTAGGAATTCAACAGCACCTAACATTGCAAAGTTGCTGGCAGGCCACCTTGTGTGTAGGAGCCCGCGTCTATTACGTAAGAACAGAGAGCACCTCGAGGTTTTTACCTTGCTTTCTCAGTGCTTACTCATTTTGTACTTGGTTGGATACTCCCCACATCGCTGCTGTACCTTGCCTTTTAGTGGGGAAGGAGAAGTGCCCTCCTTTCCAGTTCATCCATCAGGGCCTCCAGTTTGCCAGCTGTGACGCAGCGTACTAACTTGTCTCTCATAGCCGTGTAATTTGGCATTGCTCAGCAACATATGATGGACAAGTTCCTGGTTTGCAATGTTTGAAATGGTGCAAAGCTGTTGTTTAAATATAGTACCTACAGAATGAAAACCTGAAGGTCCCAGCATTACTGGGATTAGAGCCCTGCAGCATTAGAGCCCTGCTGCCCCTACTGACTGCAAGATTATGTGAAAACACTTTGGAGTTGGGATGCATAACCAATAAGGTGAGCAGTGAAGCATTGCGTGTGAAAAGGTTCATGGAGGGATATGTATTTATTGAATATTCAAGGCCATTCAAAGGCTGCTGTTATTAGCTTCTGTTTCATTTTAAACATTAGAGTATGCTTCCACTTTACAGTTCCAAATGAAATATGATTAAGTTGCTTTAAGAATAGATCCTATGGAACTGTTGCGGCTCTCCATGGCAGCATAAGATGGCCAAAGGTAGCTTTTAGGTGACTTAGAATAGCTTGTTTGGTGTAGTTTATATTGAAGTAAATCATTGATCAGAACAACAGTAGCTCTGCAGACACAATATATCCAAGGTAACAAAATTAAGATAATTCGCAAATAGTCCTGTGACAGACACATAGTTGCAGTTGCTTATACAGAGACAGCTGGATAAGGACACCCTTGAGTATGCTGATAAAAGAATTCCATACTTAATTGAGTTAAGGTCTGAGATCCATCACAAATAGATTTACTTTAGTTAAGATTTTCAGGTAATTATAGTTATAGATTTTTAAATTAGATATAGATTTTGACATATAACGTCAAAAAAATCACAACAGGTATTAAAGAGATTCTCCCAAAAATCCTATGGAGAAGACTGCCTTAGACAGCAAGGGAAGGCCTCACACTACTAGCAGGGAAGATTGAATTAGAGGTGCAGAAGTCGGCAGTTTTGGAACTTGGTTAAATACAGTGTGCATAGTGAAAGCCCCAAGGATAGAGATAAAGTTGTCTGGGAAACATGATGAGATAAAAGGAGACCGAGGGTTACCCATAAGACTGACTACACGTGCACATGAATAATTTGTTTGGGTGTGTATGTAATTAATTCATAATATTATTAGTCTGTAATTGCCAAAGTTTGGCTCAAAGCAAATGTATAAAAGTTTATGTCTTTCTTTTATTCATTGAAGAACCTTATGACCCCCATAGGTTTCTTCCTGCTGGTGTAACTTAAATAAACTCTTTGATGCTAGAAGTGGAATCTGGGTGTCAAGTGATTTATTTAGTCATTCCACCCCAACAAAACTTACCCCAAAATTTTCTTCCCTCTCTGTAGGAGAGGAGCAACAGCTCAGTCAGCAGTGGTTGCAGTTGGAAAACAGCTACAAATTGAAGGGTGCCTACTTGCATAAGCAGAAATCTGATTTTTCTTATAGTTAAGGTCATGGAGAGCATATCCATGCTGTTTTGGTCCAGTGGATAATTTTTTAAAATTCACACTAAACAGCAGGTGACTGTGCATTTTATGAGTCAGAGAAAATAATAATTTTAGGAGGCAGTGATGTAAAATGCTGGAAGAAGGAAAATATGGCTAATATAATAAGGAGTTAATGGCAACAATATTAAAATGGGGGAGAAGAGGTAGCAGTTTAATTTAGTTCATGTGACATATAATTCTGGAGAATTTGAAGCCCCCAGAAAACTGTCTGTGCATTGTTAGATTGGAAATTTTGACCCTCCTACACCAGTTGCAGATGTAGTGTTAGTAAGCAGTCGATACAATTTTGCATATAAATTTAATACTCTGAAAGGCAGATAGTTATAAGCTGAACAACTGTAAAAATTGAACAAGTAAAGAAACTAAATTCAGTTTTCCTGAAAAGAGACAAGATGCTGAAGCCATCCATCTTGTACTCATCGGGCCAAATTCAAGAATGCCAAATTTCAAATGATCACAGCACTTTTCACAACAAGAGAAAAAGGTATGGATTGGTGGCAAGTTAATTCTGGAAACCAATTAGATTAGATTCCCTACAGTGTGAAAACAGAACCTTTGGCCCAACAAGTCCACAACTTACTTTGGAGCATCCCACCCAGACCTATCCCCCTATAACCCTCACACCGCTGAACACTACAGGCAATTTAACACAGCCAATCCACCTAGCCCACACATCTTTGGACTGTGGGAGGAAACCCACACAGATGCAGGGGGAATGTGCAAACTCCACACAGACAGTTGCCCGAGGTTGGAAGCGAACCTGGGTCCCTGGTGCTGTGAGGCTGCAGTGCTAACCACTGAGCCACTGTGCCACCCACAATTAGCACCCCATTCATCAATGGTATAACTTCTTGCGTTTATTCAGGTGAGTGCAACATGGGAAGATTCAGAAACGTGCCTCTCTTTTCAGCAATATAGACGTTCTAAATTGAATCTTAGCAGAAAGTCCTTTCATTGTGCATTTCAGTGGACTTGTAGAACATCCTCTAAGACAGAAAACTGTCACTCTTCAGGAAATCAGAGATGCTGTAAGATGAGTTTTCTCCAACAGTAATAGCTTATCTTTATGTGTGGCATTTTCGTTTTTCTAACTGCTTTGAAAATGTAAAGCATGTTGCCTTCCAGATAAATTTCGACTGTAAGTTGTTTGACACATGGGGAAGAAAGAAAAGGATTGTTTTAGTATTTCTTGGATTGAGACAGCCCCAAAAGCAGTAGTAAACAGAAAAGAATGGGTGAGTGAAATAAACACTTATGGAGAGGATGCAGTTGGTTATTGAGTCTTTTGTTTGTCAGTTGAAGGAGGGATTATCAATTTTTGCTTTTTAAAACAAAATCATTCAACATATATTGTCATGCAGCTCTGTCTAAAGTGATCCTTCATCTGAAAGTCCTGATGCTCCTTTTCAGTCATTCTCACAGGGCTAGGCGGAAAATATTTCTTTTTGATTTATAAAAAGATAAATAAAAACAAACTTATTTTTACATTTATAATTATAAAAGTTAAATGCTTGATATGGTCACAAAGATTCTCTAGACCCTTCAGAGCTGCACATCACATTTTGTCATCTCTATCCAAGTTAGATGATTATAGAATCATACAGAATAGACTGTTCAGCCCATCAGGTCTACACTGACAAAAACTAATGAATCTACATTAGTCCCACTTTCCTACACTGTCTTTATAGCCTTATAAATACATTGAAAAATAGAACAAGTGAAGATATTTTCCAATCTGACTGCCGAACAATTTTTCTTCAAACAACTTCTGACTTTTAGAAAACGGGATCTATAAGTAGTTTCTGTATGGGGGTATTTTGAGACAGGTAGCAATGCAGTTGTTTCTTGACCTTCTATGACTTGCACCCCAGTGAGGGAGGAGAAGGAGATAGTGGAGTTGAATGGGAGGCAAGCAACTTTTTTTTGGGCTCGGCAACTATTCCAGGGATGTTAATAAGTTAATAAAGTATACGCTGTCTGGAACAAAACATTTTAACTTAAGAAATGCCCTATGGACTGTTATTAGCATGCTATTTGAATGTTACTACCGACCTGAAAGAAAAGCAGACCAGTCACACTCAACAGCAGTGTGAGGCTAACATACCAGAATCTCCAATATAATTCATCATTTATCATAAGACCATAAGACCATAAGACATAGGAGTGGAAGTAAGGCCATTCGGCCCGTTGAGTCCACTCCGCCATTTAAATCATAGCTGATGCGCATTTCAACTACATTTCCCTGCACTCTCCCCATAGCCCTTGATTCCTTATGAGATCAAGAATTTATCAATCTCTGCCTTGAAGACATCTAACATCCTGGCCTCCACTGCACTCTGTGGCAATGAATTCCACAGGCCCACCACTGTCTGGCTGCAGAAATGTCTGCTCACTTCCATTTTAAATTTACGTCCTCTAATTCTAAGGCTGTGCCCACGGGTTCTAGTCTCTCCGCCTAACGGAAACAACTTCTCAGCATCCACCCTTTCTAAGCCATAGTCAACTAGTTTCATACTTGATAAACTGGAATAATAATAAGTAGAAGGGGTTTGATTAATTAGGCAAACACTTTTGACTCGTGTACTTTCTGAAAACAATGGTCTGATTTTGCTACGCTAATAATAACCGGACAACTCTTTCTGGGTAAAACTCACAGCAACATCTGGCATGGGCTCTCGCATAATTAAGTGCACAGAAGTTGCTACAAGGGATCCCTGCTTTTCCACAATGTGCTGTTATAGTTTTCACCAGTGAAATCTGCATTTCACTGTCATGGAGTGAATTTCAGGTAATTATCCATTTTTTTTCTCAATAGTTGAAAAAGCTGGGGTTTGGTCGTTCAGGAAAATTTGGTTTTTTTATAATCAGTTTTCTAAATGATAATTACTACTGAAATGCCACTCTAGCCTTAAAAACTAGTTAAGCAGAGTGGAATCTCAGACTGTTAGATAAAAATCTATCTTGCAGATATTAAAAGAAACTTGTGGATAATTTGACATTTCAGGTCATTTATATATTTTCCAACATCCCATCTGTATTCCCAATATTTTGGTTCTTGTGTAATGATTTAAATATAATTTATATTTCCTGTTATTTGTCGTGTCAGTGAAGATCATTCGTTCTCATTGGTTGAACAAATTCCCTGCTGCTTATCTTGCATACAGACACTGTAGATGTGTTGTAAAGGTTGTTGAATTCAAGCTGATGTCAAAACAGAGTCTGTCAAGATAATGTGGATGACTGTACATGAGGTGGATCGTAGCAAAATCTGAACTATTATCTTAAGTTTTAGTGTGCATGGTTCACCAATTTTTGGAATTTCATTTACAAGTCCGCTACAAGATTGTCACTGATTTTACACAGAACCTCATAATTTACTGCAGAGAAATGTAAAAGAAACGCAGAATATTGATTTTTTAATGTTACCTTTGCATAGATAAACTTTAAAGTTGTTCCAAGATCAGTAATCTGCATGAACTGAAAATTTACAAGCAAAAAACTGAATTCGGTGTACATTTCAGAAGAGCAGACAATGAGAAGTGCCTTGAAATATTACGTATGTTGCAAAGCGCCTCGAGACACGTTGTAATAGAGTTTAGGCTGTTATCATTACTGGCAGCCTGGAACATTCTCACAGCAGGTTTTCTGAGTTAGATTGCCCCCTGCTGCTTATATACAATCGAAGGAACAGAAAACAACATTGGAAATCTGCCATAATCTAAAGCATTTTCAAAATAAAAGAATATTCTGATCGGTTTTAAATGTGTTATGTAGCTATTTGTATGGTGCTTAAAATTGTCTTAAAACACATGCAATAACACAGTAGGTCTGACAAATTCTAAACAGACATTTAAAGTGGAAAATGCACGCCTGCTTCAATTTTTATGTGCACCAAGGAAAACTCTGAGGCATAATGCAACATTTTGAATGCGAGAAAATTCAGATACCAAATTCACAAGTGTCGCATGCCTAAGAGAGTTAGCATGCATTTAATTCATTAAGCTTAGTTAGCAGTGAACTGAATGCAAAAACAGTAGTGAATTATATTTTGAAGGGCTTTATTAACATTAGCTTATTTTCAAAACTGGTTTGAGATGTGAGTTATAAATTGCTAGAGTAATTTTCATATATCAATGACTCATTGTATGGTTAAAACTGTTTCATCCAAACAAATTATAATGCATAGTGTCACTTTTTTTTTCATTTGTGTATGGAGTCTTGCCAGCATGTATCGTCCATTACTAATTATATTTGAGAAGGTACTGGTGTGTGCTACCTTTAATCTGCTGCAGTCTGAGTGGTACTGCTGCACAGAATTTGCAGACAGCACTACCTGAACTGCTTCAGATATTATGCAGCAATATTTTATTGCTCGCAGAGCAAGCATGAAAAAGGCAGTGTTCGAATAAGGTTTTTAAAACTGTTACAGAAGCAAACATATTTGAAAATCGTAATCAAGAGAATGGTGTGTCCAAAGCCACTGATAGTTAACATCAGTTCTGACCAAATTATTTAACAGTAATTGTGGAAATAAGTAGGCATGTTGAAAATTTGCGATGCAGAATTTGATCGCCTCATACTTTCTTTATTGACAGTTGAGAAACAATCAATTTATGCAATACTTCATTTACTGCACAGGGCAGTTAAAAATAAACAGTGTTGATATTTTAACATTAGTTTTGGGTAAGTAGATTTTAAACTTAATTTAAAACAATTAATCTGCATGAATGTAAATTTTTGATGCAAAATATTGAATCTGGCACATACTTCAGAAGAGCAGTGGATGGAGATTTTAATTCCTTGTGATTGTATAACAAAGCCAGCAAGACAAAGAAACAGAAAAAAAGTTACAAATACAGACAAAATGTTATTATTTTTAAATTATGGCCACTCCATTTGCACTACAGTTTGCAACAAAAGCAAATGCTTTTGTCTCAATAAAAACAACTTCAATATTCTGTTTCCCCAAATTGCCATGGCTCATCATTCACTGTGAAAGGAGCAGCAGACTGGACTGTACGCCTAGAAGCTGACAAGGCAATTTTGTTTGAAGATTCTCTGAAATCATACTGCAGGATCCTTCTATGTCTTCACAAGCCTTTGTGACATAATTGCATCCACAAGAGAATTTTAACCATATTTCTCAGAAGTGTGAAATCACTGTAGCATTTGACGATATTTGACAGTTACTACTATTACTACGACCCAATGCTTCCGCATTCAGGTTGGGAAATAAATGGCTGGCCTGGAAAAAGTTTCCAAACCAAGGCTGCAGTACAGTTTTCTACTCATTGTATCTGGTTGAAAAATGCATTCCCACAATGTATGCTTTCGTAATCTGTATTTCGGCTTCGGAGAAGCTTATTCTGGGGTAAGCTGGCATGAATAATTCTTACGCATCGCCCCATGATAATACAAAGAATAACTTATGACTCAAATTATAAATTAGTAGAAACGTAGTCATGCACTATAATTGTAAGGTAACATTGCTCAATCATTATCATTTACATTCAGACTCTACAAGCTGGTGGATACACAACTGTTTGCACTCCCCTAGTCAAATCTGAAGACCATTTGCCAAGGGAGACCATATCACACAACAATAAATAAATCACAACGAAACTGGGTGGGATCTCAAGCAACTTCATAGACCACACTGAAAAGTTCAGTCTAATATTGGCCAGACAGCTTTGAGAGCGTAAGGGAGAGAGAATTTAATTGATTCAATCCAATTTAGTACCGGTACCATTATAGATTCATGCCTCAGTCCTCTTACCCCATTCTCTCATTTATGCTTAGTTGTACATTCAACCACAAAAAAAACTAAGTGTACATTTCAATGCCAAGACTGTTTGAAGATTCTTCCCTGCGGCAGAATTTTGGCATTTTTTACTTCCCGGTGGGGAGTATTCCATCACCCTCCTGACATCTGCCTTGTATGTGGCTCTGGGACAGGTTCTGGGGATTCAGGAGGTGAATTGTTTGCTGCAGTATTCCTATGGTGTGGAGATATCAGTGTTAGACTGGGGTGGACAAGATCAGAAATCTCACAACACCAGGTTATAATCCAACAGGTTTATTAGAAATCACAAACTTTCTCAGCGCTGTTCCTTTGAATTCACCTGATGAAGGAGCAGTGCTCTAAAGCTTGTGATTTAAAATAAAGCAGCATACCTAGCCTGTCTGACCTGCTGTCTCTTGCCACTGTGTTTATCTGGCGAGTCCAGTTGAGTTTCTGGTCAATGGTAAAGCCAAGGATGTTGATAGTGGAGGATTCAGTGACAGTAACACCATTGAATGTCAAGAGGTGGTGGTTAGATTGTCCCTTAGAGGACATGGTCATTGCTTGACATTCGTGTGGCACCAATGTTATTTGTCAGTTGTCAGCCAAAGTCTGGATATTGTCCAGTTCTTGTTGAATTTGAATATGGACTGATTCAGTATCTGAAGAACTGCGAATGTTGCTAAACATTGTGAAATCACTGGCGAACCTTTCAACTTCTGGGCTTATGATGGTCATTGATGAAGCAGCTGAAGATGGTTTGACTGAGGACAGTACCTTGCGGAACTCCTGTACAGATGTCCTGGAGCTGAGATGACTGACCTTCATCAACCATGATCGCGTTCATCCAATGTGCCAGATATGACTCCAACCAGCAGAGAGTTTGCCCCTTGAATTGAGCAAGCTCCTTGACAAATTGAAGTGGCATTCCCAAACACCCATAGGACCTCTTTGTCTCTGAATATTAGACCCGACAGAGTTTCAAACATAGCCATTTAGTTGAAGTACATGCAGTCTGTGAAAGCTGCTGAAACATACTGTAGGTGTGACATTGAGGAGTCACATTGTCAAACAGCAAAATGACTAGCCCTGTGACTAATCAATGCTCAAAACTGACAAGTAGCCTGCCCTTCCCTATGTACGAAAAAAAATTCAAGCCACAGAGGCTAGCAGTGTTCAAGTAGGCTTAAAGTGAGTAGCAAGAGCTAAGAAAGGAAGCTAAATGCTTTAAGATGCATCCTGTGTAGATGCAAGAGATACATGCCTACCCCAGCACACTAAGTAACCTGGCAGATGCATGCAATGTGGCAGACCGCCACCACCAGGTAACTCCTGGGAAAATCATATCAGGAATGGCGACTGTTTCTCATGGTAGGATAGGGCAGTTGGGAACTCCTTAGAACTGAGGTGAGTTGGGCTAGTAATAAGATGCAAGTTCATGAAATTAAAGTAGACATTTCTCATTAGTAAGATTCAATTCTTGCTGTTTAAATCTTAAGGGGAAAATCATGAAGCATTTTCTAGATGTCGAGGTTCTCATTTTTTTCATTTTCAGTATTTTTCCAACCTTCTTGCCATTGCTCATGCTGCTCAAGGGAGCAGAAAATTACGCCCAGTATTCAGTATTCACACAGGAAGCAGTGAAGGCAGTTCAGGACAAAGGAATAGGACAAACAGAGTGAAGTAAGTGATAATTCACAGTGACAAGTAACAGGACTCAGAACGGTCCAGGGGATTGTAAAATTAGACCCCTTAATCAGAGCCAAGTATGAGTTGGAGAGTAACTGGGGCTCAAAGTAGAGTTATCCAATGCATCCTAGAAAAATGAACTACAGATATAGCATCATAAAAGCACTTTGATTATCATGTCTTTGTTTTTTACCTCCAATAACTTTGAGTCCAAAATGATATTGTCAGGCTGAAGGGAGGGTGAACAAACTTCTGGAAAGGGATAACAGATAAAAGGTTAGATAGTGATATTTTAACATTCTTTTATGTGATATAGGCATCATTGGCTTGGACAGCATGTATTGTTTATCTCAAATTATCCTTGAGAAGGTGATTGTGAGCTACCTCTTGAAATGCCACAATCCTTTTTCTGCAGGTACAGCCATAGTGCAGTCCTGAAGGGATTTCCCGGATGTCGACCCAGTGATATCGAAGGAACAACACCATAGTTCCAAGTCAGTGTGTCTTGTGGGGGACTGGCAAGTGACAGTGTTCACATCCTTCTGCTGCACTTTGTCTGTCTCAGTGGTAGAGGTTGCAGCTTTGAAAGATGTTGTTGAAGAAGCCTTTTTCAGTGCTGCAAAGCATCTTTTAGATGTTGCACACTGCTGCCATTGTGCATCAGTGATGGAGGGAGTGACTGTCTAAGGGGTGCCAGATGCATTATGATATTTTTGTCGAGGATTTTAAGCCTTTAACACAAGATCATAAAAAATGTTTGTGTCAGAGGCTGGCATTGGAGGAATGGTTTACATTCTTATGGTAATGGAGTAAATTGAATGGCAGCTTCACCTGAACAGAAATTACAACATGTGGAGAGACTAAATAGAGTGTGGAGAAGATTAGGGAGGAGTGATCTAAATGCATATGTCAGTATGGCAAGGTAAGACTTGAAATAGTCAAAACAGTATAAATTAATTAGGAATATAAAAAGAAGTTTGTCTGAGATAAGTCATGAGAATATTATCAGAAAGGAAGAAAGATATCATGAAGTAATAGCAGACACAAATATGCATTGAGGGTATTTAAGAAAAAATAAGAAAATTAGGACAACTACTAAGGGTCACCCCCAGACCAAATTTGGAGTCTGGATGAAGTGAAATATATGTGAGTGCACAATGTCTTCAAAACAAAATTGGAGAGCTAGCAGCTATATTAGGCAGTTTTGATATTGTCACTAAAGATGTTAGCAAGATTGGACGGGATTTGGAATTTAATGTTCCAAGTTTACAAAATTTTCAATAGTGAAAATTAGACAAAATGTGGACAGCAGTGTGGTAAATTATTGTATCGCTGAATTAGAATGTTAGCATTTCCCAGGTGATGCATTATATAAGAAGATCCATTAGGGTAAGGAATGATGTTATTTTGAGGATACATTTTGTGCTACTACATTGTTTGGATGAAGCAGAAATAACTGAAGATCCAGAGACAACTGGGGAGGTATGGAAGAACACTAAGGTAATAATGTTGTGTGAGTTTTAACAACCCCACAATGAACTGCTATAGAAATAATGTATGTTTTCAAAGCTAGGAATGCCTTTTAGAATGTATTCAGCACAGTCCAATTCTTGAACTGTTTGATTTAATTCTGGCAGGTCATGTGAGAAAAATAACTGATGTGAAAAGTGGAAAACAAACGGCAATCACAAACATCATTGTTAGGTTTAACACAGAGGTAAGAAACAATAATGGAGTTGAGTTAGATGGAAAAGGTTTTGGCCCAGAGTATTTAGTTAGAGCAATGAGCAAAAGGTTTAACAGAGAAACAGTGAGAAATCTTAACAGCAAGTATATAGTTCAAATCAAATTTCTGCATGTTAGAAGTGCGTGCATCACAAAGTAGAGTTTGATGAATAGTGAGATGTCTGATTAAACTGGAAATTAAAAATTATTTCAAGTTAAACTAACAATACTAGGAATCCCAATGCCTAAGGTATGCACAAGGTCAAGCACTGTCAGGCGGGAGCTCCATTCACCACTCATGTCATGGCAAGGATATAAAAAACAAACATTTTTCAAGGAAAGAAAAAAACTGAGCCTCCAAGGTCTGAATGAGAGAAAATGTGCAAAAAGGCAAATTGAGGTGGATATGGACAGAATCTTCAGAGCTCCATTCAATGTGGCCATCAGTGCGAAAGTTGTAAAAATGGGATGAAATTGTCAGTGAGGAGACTGAGAGCAAAACATTTGACCCTCCAATTAACTGTTGAATGGAGAAGCGGGAATCTCACTAGTAAGCAGCACAATATCTATTTGCAGCCATTAACATGTTGTTATTACCCAATCTTGCCCATTTATTTGCAGTTTTCCATTCTGGAAACTGGATGGTGGAAATTCTTAACATGGAAGTCAGTGTGGTTACCTGGATGATGACAGATCTTGCAACTTCAGTCAAAAAGGAAAAAGGAAGCCTGTGTAAGGTTCAGGAAACAGAAACCAAATAAAGCTCTTGAATTGTACAAAGGAAGCAGAAAAAAGCTTAAAAAAGAAATTAAGAGGGCTAGAAGGGCTATGAAATGTTCTTGGCAAGCCAGATCAAGGACAATCCCAAGGTATTGTATATGTCTGTTAAGAGAAAGAGAGTAATTAGGGAATGGAAAGGCACATTCAAGGACAAAAAACGAATTTATGTGTGGAATCGAAGGGAGTGGTATATGTGTACTTTGCATCAGTACTCACGAAGGAGAAAGGCATGGATGTTTATAAATTTAGAGAGGGGTTTGTTGATATTCTCGAGTATGTCAATGTTAAGAAGGAAGTGGTGTTGGGAGTCTTGAAAAACATTAAGGTAGATAACTCCCCAGAGTTTTAACCCAGGTGACTGAAGGAGGCTAGGGAAGAGGTTGCTTGACCTTGACAGATCTTTGTATCTTTTACAGACATAGAAAAGGTCCCAGTCGACTGAAGAATAGCTAATGTTGTTCCTTTGTTTAAGAAGAGCAACAGGAATAATCCAGGAAACTATAGACCAGTGAACCTTATATCAACGCTAGGGAAATTATTGAAGAAGGTGCTTAGGGACAGGATTCATTTGTATTTGGCAAAGAATGGACTTAATAGGGATAGTCAGCAAGGGTTGAGACAGGGGAGGTCCTATCTCTCAAACTTGACTGAGTTTTTTGAGGAAGTGACAAAAATGACTGAGTGTAGAGCATGACTCCACATGGGCTTTACCAGATCATTTGATAAGGTGACTCATGTAGGACAGTCCAGAAGATCAAATCACATGGAACCCATGATGAGTTTGTAAGTTGGAAACAAGATTGGCTGGGCCATAGAAGACAGAAGGTAATTGTGTAGTGTGTTTTTCTGACTGGACGTCTATGACCAGTGGTGTTCAGTGGTGGGATCAGTGCTAGGATCGTCTTTGTTTGTGATATGATGAAAATGTCAGTGCTCTGATTAGCAAGTTTGCAGATGACATGAAAATTTGTGGAGAGTGAGAAATGAAAACCAGACATGCAGCAAGATATAGATCAGCTGGAAAGTTGAGTGGAGAAATGGCATTTGGAGTTTAATCTGGGCAAGTGTGAGATAATGCATTATGGGAAATCAAATGCAAGCGGAAGCTATATTGTGAAGGGCAAACCCTTAGAAGTATTGATATACAAAGGGATTGTGGGGTCCAGCTCCCTGAAAGTGGCAACACAATTAGATAAGATGGTAAAGAATGCATACAACACGCTTGCCTTCAGGTGTACTATGTGCAGTTCTAGTTCCCACACTACAAGAAGGATGTGGAGGTTTTGGAGAAGGTGTAGAAGAGATGTACCAGAATCTTAGATAACAAAGGTGTGGAGCTAGATGAACACAGCAGGCCAAGCAGCACCTTAGGAGCAAAAATGCTGGCGTTTCACGCCTAGACCCTCCATCAGAAAAGGGGGATGGGGAGACGGTTCTGAAATAAATAGCAAGAGAGGGGGAGGCGGATTGAAGGAGGATGGAGGAGAAGATAGATGGAGAGGAGACAGACAAGTTGAAGGGGCAGGGATGGAGCCTGCAGAGATGAGTAATTGGAAAGGAGATGTGTCATGAAGGTGCAGTGGAGTTGATAGATGTCCAATGCTAACTTTTGTTAACAGGGACAGTGAGATTGTGGGTAGTCACTGCCCTTGAAGCATTCCCCAAGGAGTTGGTAACTTTTGTCGAAGATGATTATCTGGAAGAGAAGGGAGTGAGCTAGAATTGCCAGGTAACTGCTTTGATTTTCAAATTGGGAATTTCAGCTACCCTCGAGTTTCTTTATAATCCATTGGTAGAATGGAAAACAGTGAATAAATAAGGCAGATTATGTAATAATGACATGTTAATGGCCGCAAGTAGGTATCTCACTGTTTACTCGCGAGATTCACAACTCTCCATTCAACAGGTAATTGGAGAATCAGACAAAAACTGAAAGAACTGCAGATGCTGTAAATGAGGATCTAAAATGTAAGTTGCTGGAAAATCTCAGCAGGTCTGGCAGCATCTGTGAGGAAAAAATCAGAGTTAATGTTTTGGGTCCGGTGTTCTTCCTCAGAGCTGCTGGTAGCTGGGAAAACATCAGTTCATATGCAGAAAATAGGGAGGGGTGTGGGGTAGGGAGTAAACAATAGGATAGAGCCTAAAGAGAGAGTACCGTTAGACAGACCAAGGAATTGATTACAATCTGACATGGAGGGTGAATAGTTGTTAATGGGGGCTATAAGTGACGAACAACAGGGGGTGTGTAGTGGCAGGGTGTGTGGTAACAAAGCCTGATGTGTGGGGTGTGCTGGGACAGGGGAGAGTTTAGGCCCTAAAATTATTGAACTCAATATTGGGTGTGGACGACTGCAGGGTTTCCCAGGCAGAAAATGAGGTGTTGTTCCTCCCAATGCCACTTCCTTCTTAACATTGACATACTCTAGAATATCAGCAAACCTCTCTCTAAATTTATAATCATCCATGCCCTTCTCCTGCGTTGGGCTTTACTGGAACACAGCAGCAAGCCTGAGGCAGAGATGTTGGCCAGGGAACAGAGTGGTGTGTGGTAAAGTGGCAGGCAACAGGTAGTTCAGAGTCTTTTTTGAGAGCAGAACATAGATGTTTTGGGAAGTGGTCACCCAGACTACGTTTCATTTCCCCAATGCAGAGGAGACCATACTGTGAGCAGTAAATACAATAGACTAGATTCTGGGAAGTGCAGGTGAAGTGTGTCACCTGGAAAGGATGTTTGGGCCCTTAGGTACTGGGGAGGGAGGAGGTAAATGGGCAAGTGATGCACTTTTGCTGGTTACAGGGGAAGGTGCCATAGGGCTGTGGGGAGGTGTTGGGGGTGAAGGAAGTGTGGACCAGGATGTCCCAGAGGGAGCAGTCCCTGCAGAAGCTGGACAATAGAGGGGAGTGTAATATGTGTCTGGTGATGGTGGAGGTGGCAGAAATGGCAGCTGATGATCTTCTGGATGTGGATGCTGGTGGGATAGTAGGTAAAGACAAGCAGAACCCTATTGCTGTTGTGGGATGGAAGAGAAGGGGTGAGGACGGAAATGCGGCAGATGGGTCGGACCCAGTTGAGGGCCCTGTCAATAATGGTGTTGGGGAATCCTCGGTTGAGGAAGAGGGTGGACATTTTGGAGGCTCCCTTCTTGAAGTTGGCCTCATCTGAACATATACAACAGAGACGGAGGAACTGAGAGAATGGCATGGAGTCTTTAAAGGAAGCAGGGTGTGAGGATGTGTAGTCCAGGTAGTGGTAGGGGTCAGTGTCGAGAACTAGACATTTTACTCATCAGCAAGAATTGCAACACTGCCATCTTCATCCCATTTTCCAACCTTCTCACCGATGTCCACGTTGTTTGAGACTAACCCTAACCCTAACTCTATCGCAGATTCTGCCCATAGCTACACAGGAAGCAAGAATTGCTGGTCAAAACACTATTAAGTTCCAATACAGTTTCTATTTCACTATTCTACTATTCACATGATATTAAGATATTGTCTCTGTTGACTAGTGATAGCAATCAATAACTATCAATTCTTCTGCCGAAGACAAGGACATTGAGTAGAGAAAGCCCATTTTAACTCCAGGAAGAATCACGAATGGTCAAAGACATTCCCTTAAAGCAGCATTGGGAGGCATTCCTCCTTCCAAAATTCAACACACACAAACCTTTTTATTACAACTTGCATGCCAGCTGAGCTGCAAATATTGCACTCAGTGTACTGCCCTGCCATCTCATTTTCCACACAAACTATTGATTGTCCATTAATTTCTTTACTCAGAGTAGTAAGGGAATGGAATGCTTTGCCTGCAACGGTAGTAGATTCGCCAACTTTAGGTACATTTAAGTCGTCATTGGACAAGCATATGGACGTACGTGGAATAGTGTAGGTTAGATGGACTTGAGATCGGTATGACAGGTCGGCACAACATCGAGGGCCGAAGGGCCTGTGCTGTGCCGTAATGTTCTGTGTTAATATAATTTGTGCTTCAAAATGCTCAGAGCCTTCTTCTGTAACAATCTAGTGGATCAAGGTGAAAGGGGTCAATCTATGGTTCATGCATTTTTCCTACTGTATACCTCAAATGTAGAATTTCCAGTATATCTTGTGTTTGTTTTTAAGAATATTGACATGCGAGGGCTGGACAAACAATATACACAAGGAAGGATATCTGGCAAACTGGTGCCAATTTCCACATGGAGATTATTTTAATGAATACAAACACAATGTGCTCTTTGATAAATCTGGCTTTTTGTAAATTGCACTCCAAAATGGGACAACTAGTGGAACAGAATGGCAAATTTCATTAGCATAAGGAATATTTGAGCATCTCCATTGGGTATGTAGGATTCTGTGTAGTTTTATATCAAGCTCACAAAATCACAGAATTTTTACTGTGCATAATGAGGACATTTGGCTCATTTTTTTTCAGCACTGGCTAGCTCCAAATAAGTAATTCACTTTCAGCATCAAAAACATAAGTTGCTGGCAAAGCTCAGCAGGTCTGACAGCTTCTGTGAAGAATTATCAGAGTTAATGTTTCAGGTCCAGTGACCCTTCCTCAGAACTGATGGTAGCTAGGAATATGTCAGTTTAAATGCAGAAGATAGGAAGGGGGAGGGGTGAGCGGGTGAACAGTAAATAATAGTTGGTATAGAGCCCAAAAAGAGACGAGAGCAGTTGGATAGACAAAGGAATTGATGATAATCTGGCTGGGGTTTGGGGTGGGGGTCAATAGTTGTTGATGTGGACTATTAGTGACAAACAATAGGTTGCCTGTAATGGCAGACTGCGATAACAAGTATGTGGGCTACAGGACTAGGACATGGGAGAGTTTAGGCCCTAAAATGATTGAACTCAATATTGAACAAAGTAATTCACTTTGTTCCCTGCTCTTGCTTTCTTCCTGTTAAATAATTTTATTCTTGCTTTTCCAGTTAGAAATTTATCCTACCATGAGGTGGGCAATCTGAGCAGCAGGTAGATGCAATCACCTGCCGAACTGTAAACAAATACCCTATTTTAAGCAACAGTAACTGCAATGAACTTTTCAATCGCTGTTGAGGAGCTCATTACTTTTCGTACTTCTAAGAAAAGCATGTTGAGAATGTTGGAATAATCTCACATTGTACATTAAAGGGGAATTCAATACACAAGGAATTTAGTGACATATCTGGGTCTGAAAGTACATTCATGAGGGTCCCCCTTTTAAATCCATAAATCACATTTGCCTTTCTCTAGACAAAACGTGATGAGGTGAATAAAATTAACAGTAAAAGTATTAAAATATTGATAACAATCATTCCACGTTCATGCTTTACCAATTAATTATTAATTTCACCTTGAATGGAGTTTGAGACAGGCTTCATTTTATCTTTCCTGTTCACAGCAAGATGTTTGATGCCTTTCACATTGTTGTCTAGCACTCACCAACATTTTGACTTGTAATTATGGGAATCTTTTATGCTGCTTTGTTGGAGGGGAGTTATCCGTTATTAGTTTTCTATGGAGAATGAATTAGAACTTCATCTTTCTTTCAATATCAATACATTATTAGTCCTTTCCATGAGAAGAAATGAATTTGAGAGCTATTGGTCAAGGCAGTAAAGGAGAGCAATAAATTGAGTTAAAGAAAACACCCGCATGACACATTCATATGTTAAGAGGCAAATTGGTGCAGATAAAGTGTGTTTGTGGAGTGCTGCTCAATGTTGACAGCCATGTTCCCTAAGTGTTCTGATTCTGTGATGGTCGTTTGCTTAAAGATGATGGGCCAAAAAAGGTAGAGTCACAGAGATGGCCCCTTTCTCTGAGACCCTAATGCCACAATAAATGATTCACAATAAATGAGTGCTGATACATCAAAAACCTGGCTATGATGTCAGAAACAGTTCAATGGACTACCAAAATTGCCACGGTTTGATTCCTCTTCAGAACTCTTTGGGTGTGAGTTCAGCCCTGAGTTTCCCCCTGTACTATCAACTTTTCTGGCTCTAATTGTAGAGGTCATATTTCTAGTCACAGCTGACTCACTACTACACATTCTTCATGGCATTGGACATCCACTTAATGCAAGTATAGCTTATTAAACATCTCTAACAATGTCTCCTTTTATAGATTGGAAAGAGCAGTAACTTTGACTGCAAAGATTGGTCCATGCCTGGTTATGAAACTTATTTTTGGAGGCAAATTAGGTCTGTACAGTTCCAGGAGAAGTGCACAATCTTAAATACTGCTTTCCTGGGAAGTGAACGGATGTAACTTTGGGCCTTTACACTCTATGAGAAAAACTGAGATGTTTGCCAACTGTTTGAAATGGACTCCTTGGCTCAACAGCTCCCAGTGATCCTTTCACCTCCTGCTGCAACTCTTTCTCTGACAGACAGAATAGAATGGACAAGAAGTGCCGTTTTCAAAAAAATGAATTTTGCCACTAACACTTTTGTGAAGGTTGTCCATCGTAATAAGCAAAAATACTGAGATAGCATACAATGAACAGAAAGGGTTAATGTCTGCAGTGTGTCAGAAACTCCTCCCATTGTGATGTCAGAGATGACATAGTAAGAGAATTTGAATGGACTTGTGTGTATATTGTGATATTGTAAATAGTTTGCAAGTAAGCATCAAACTGGTTTCTGTTAATATATAGTAATATCTGAAATCTCTGCTGGCCCAAGCCTCCATTCAAACCCTTACAACAAGATTGTACATCCTAACACTGCAAACAAAACGTTTGCCTCGTGTTTTTAGTCATTTAAGTTAGAGTAGGTACGTATCTCTATCACACTGTATACTGCCCATAATTTGTTGGAGTGTTCAGGAAACAGTGGAGGTAAATATTGATTCACATAACATTGATATCAGGGTTCCATGACACAGTAGGATTCAAAATGAATCAGCTGACCACCTAACTTGAGGGCCCCTTTTAAAAAGCTGGCCTCCAGCATGAACTCTGGATTTTACTGCCACACTGATCGTGCCCAGTAACAGCAGAGTAGACAGCAAAAAAAAATTCAGTTCTTCGGTTTTATTGTTTGCTTGTAAAACTCCAGGAGTTGGCTATATCTTTCAAGAATTATTCAGGCTGATTTTGAAAAAAACTTGTCAGTAATGCATTTTACATGGAAAATTACATTTTAAACTAGATCGTTCATCAAAGTATTGATGAACAATCTTGTGTTTGTTGTGGACATTATGCTAAAAGGCTTGATTTTAATTTTAGTTGCTAATGGAAGACAAACATTAATATACTAACAAAAGAGAAACACTCATCTCTTGAATTATTTTGCTGAATGGATTTTTTTATATCTTAGTGATAACCCCATATCTGTTGCATCTAATATAGCTGTAAATTTCATACTGACTACTTATTACAATGACCATATCTTCAAGTCAGCATGAAATTGTGATGCATTGCTGCACAACTTAGTGAATGGGGTGGGTTGCATCTTTACCAAATCAGTGAAAGCTAGCCTGCACCTTTGAAAGGAAAGGAAAGTTTTAATTATTGTTGTAGCATGTGCTGGAAGTCCGCATCAACTGTTTCTGACTGTGAATAGAAGCATCCATTAGAGTCACCATGACCTCCTGAAGATTGGCTAGCCTTGATCATGGAGAGGAGGAAACATGTTGCACCTGTAACAATGGGGTCCTGCTGGAGTCTCTGCTGGGGCCTCGACTCTTTATGATTTATATCAATGATTTAGATGAAGGAATCATGTGCTTGGTGGCTATTCTTGTGGACAACCTAAAGATAGGCAAGCAAGTGCGTTGTGAAGAAGGCATAAGGATGTACACTGATAGAGAGAGGTTAAACAATCAGACAAAAATCTGACAACTAGAGTATAATTTACAAAATGTGACAGACTTTGACAGGAAGAATGAAAAAGCAGTGTATTGTTGAAATGGAGAATGACTTCAGAATTTTGAGATGTAGAGTAGGTTTTACAGTGTGTGTGTGACTCAAAAGTTGGTATCCACGTACAGCATATGATCAGGATGACTGATGGAATGCGATCCGTTGCAAAGGGAGGATTAGAACATAATAATGAGGATGTTATGCTTTAGATATACAGGGCATTGGTGAGACAATGTGTCAGATACTGTGTGCAGTTTTGATCTTCTTATTAAAGGAAGGATTTAAATGCTTTGAAAGTAGCTCAAAGATGGTTTACAAGATTGACACCTTAAACAGGAGGGTTGTTTTATGAGGATAGGTTGCACAGGCTGGTTTTGTTTTCACTGGAGTTCAGAAGTGCAAGGGGCGATTTGATTGAAATGTATAACATCCTGAATGGGCTTGACAAGATAGATGTGGAAAAGATGTTTTTACCCTGTGTGAGTCCTGAACCAGGGGGTGCTGTTTTAAAATTTGGAGTTGTCTTTTTCAGGACAGAGATGAAAAGAATTTTTTTCGCTTAGAAGATTATAAGTCTTGGAGTTCCCTGTCTCAGGAGAAATGGAGGTGGAATCATTGAACGTTTTTGTGGTGGGGGTAGATAAGTTTTTGTTAGGCAAGAGAATTGAAGGTTATTGGGAGTAGATGGGACTGCGTAATTCTGAGCACAAATAGATCAGCTGTGACCGTATTGAATGGCAGGGTAGCTTGAAGTGTTGAATGGACTACTTCTGCTCCAATTTGTAATTTCTGAGGGGGACAGGAGGTCTTTCGGCCACTCAGATAGCAAGAACTGCAGATGCTGGAGTCAGAGCCAATATAGTGTGAAACTGGAGGAACACAGAAGTCAGGCAGCATCAGAGGAGCAGGAAAGTCGATATGTCAGGTTTACATCCTTCATCAGGACTTTGAGGCACATGCTTGTAAGACAATACAAGTATATAGCCTGGTGATCAATGCTAAGGCATTTCTTAATAATGCAAGGTCCTATTTAAATGTGAGATAACAAAGTGTGGAGCTGGATGAACACAGCAGGCCAAGCAGCATCTTAAGAGCACAAAAGCTGATGTTTCGGGCCTAGACCCTTCATCAGAAAATTGGGGTGGGGAGAGGATTCTGAAATAACTAGGGAGAGAGGAGGAGGTGGACGAAAGATGCATCGAGAAGATAGGTGGAGAGGAGAGTACAGGTGGGGAGGTAGGGAGGGGATAGGTCAAGATGGCAAGATGAGTTAGTAGGTAGGAAATGGAGGTGCGGCTTGAGGTGGGAGGAGGGGATAGGTGAGAGGAAGAACAGGTTAGGGAGGCGGGGACGAGCTGGGCTGGTTTTGGGATGCTGTGGGGGGAGGGGAGATTGCCGATGGAAGTCCGCTCACTCGTTGTTGTAGTGAGCTGCCACTTGTGTTATCTTTGTCCTCTGGCCTGCCTGCCCAATGCCCAGTGACTCTATATGCAAGTCTTATTTATGTGATGTTCTCTAAATTAATGCTTCAGTATCTGAGCTGGTGACTAGACAAATCAGGAGGTGGTATTTCTTTCTCTCTGTTCTGTTGTGCAATCAACACTATCTGGCCAGGTGACAGTCCTTGGGCATTTGGAGAAAACCACAAATGACAGCTTGTGAGGAGAGGGGAAATGTAATTGGGTTATAGTTACATGTCTGCACCTTGCAAATTTAAAAGAGATTGTGGAACTCTGTGTGGGGAAGAGGAAGATTAGCTATGAGTACACTTCTGTCCACAATAGTCATAGCCCACATTTTGACATTGAGTCAGCAATGGCCACTCTAATGATGGCCAGTATAACCTCCACCATGGAGCGGGTGTGTACACACAAGTGTGCCTGATCCCTTTGGGTTAACTGCTGCCACCTTGCGTTATGTGCGACTCTGTCCTGAAGAGAGGGATATTTGGCAGTTAGCATGGGTCAATGTTATGGCTGTCAGGGTTGAATAGCTGGCAATGCATGCAAGTCCTTATTACCATCCTCAGTCAACATCCTCAAAGACATTCCTCCAGTTATGCCCACAATGTAGTGATTAGTACCCATGGACAATTTTCCTTTGTCAAACCCAGGACAATTCCATATAGCAACACAACTGTAATCTTGTTGACAGCAACCAATCAAGTGAATATTTTGTTAAAAAGTGTGATTCTTACATCTCAGTGTACATAAATTTGTTGCTGACCTTCACTGTGAGTATAAATAGTCAATTCATAAGACCACTGCAGCACGAGTTATATTTGGCCCTTTCTATCTAAATATTAGAATCATGCAGCCTAAGCTATTTGTTCAACAATTCTGCAATAGCAAGCTTTGCCACATAAGACAGTCAAAACCATTTTCAATTTCTTGTGCAAAGCAGCATACAAGCATCATTCAGGGCAGGAACTATGCATGCTTTGTTCATATTTTCAGTTGAGGAGTTTGATAACTGAAACTGGTATAGATTTAAATTTGTTCTATCTTGATGAATGAATTCAGAAGTTGGAGCAACTGAAATTGCATTTCTGATGAACGTTTCAACTGAGTAGCTACATGTTATCTTTTGAGGCCCTCAGCATATAGTTTTATATTTACGAAAACAGTAAGTAATTATCATCTGAACTTCATTTAATGAGGTGTTTAAACAGTATGTGTGTCATCATTAGTCCCACTCATAAGAATAAGATTATTGTGATTATAACCTCTACAAACAGTAGAGTGATCAGAAAAGTAATAATTTTGAAAAGGACACTTTTCTTCAGTGAAATTTTAATAATATTTTTCAGTTAGATGTTTATGAAAAGTACATGCTGACATTTCTCGGACTTTTTGCATTTTGACTGTTAAATTTGTTGTTCACATCCTGCACAAGACAGCTGTATAAAGAAAGTTGGCTTTTTCAATTGCTCCAGGAGTAAGACTATCAACAATGTGAATATAGCATTAATTTTCTTTGCAGTATCATTATTTTTCTGCATTTTAATATGAAAGCTGTCCAGTGAATATCTATCTGATGATATGCCTAATACAGCAAAGTAAGTTATTCTGTTTGCTGCTTAATAAAGAAGCAGAAAATACAGCTCAGCACAAAACACAAGCTAAAATGATTTCACTCAGCAGGCCATTCAGCTCATCCTGCTAGCGCCAGTTCTTTGATAGAGCTACTGATAAATCCACTGTTTGCCCTTTGCTCACATCCCTGTAAAATATTTCCTTTGAAGCGTTTCTCCAAATGATTTCTGATCTTTTTCTAATTCAATGAAGAAAGTCCTTTTCAAATCTGATGCATTCTCCTTAAGAAACTCCACCCTGTACCCCTTCATCTTTAACTTCCATTTCCTCTGAAGTGGTGCGACCTTTCTAATCTGTTTCACATCACCCCACCAATCTGGTTTCTGCCCCAAACACTGTAGCGATAGAGTCCCAAAGTCAAAAGTGATGGCTTACTTGACTCCTGTGGACTATTTCTCTTCAATTTGCTGGCAAACTTTGACATGGCTCATTATATGGTCTTTCTCAATGTTTTTTCCATTGTCCACTTGGTAATGGCTGGCCTTGTCAATTCTCACCCATCACTTCATAAATAGATAACCTCCTGTCCTGGTTTATCATTTCAATCCAATGTAATTGCTTCTAAGGCTCCAGGACCTAACCATGCCCTATGTCCCCTCGTAATTTTTTACTCCTGATCTGACCACCAATGTTCCTGTGTGATAGTGACTTTGCAAACCAGAAGTCAATGTTGGCAATGGTGGTGAGAGTCTGGTTCGCATGCTCAGTCCCTCAGAACAACTTCTGCACAACATCAAAGGAACAAAAACAGAAATTGCTGCAGAAACTTGACATGTCTCACAGCATCGGTGGAGAGAAAAACAGAGTTAATGTTTCCAGTCATCAGCTTCAAGTGAATGTTGTCCATTGCACCCTTCTACATGATACCTAGATCCTGCCCTTCAGCAACATGGGTGGCATGGTGGCTCAGTGGTTAGGACTGCTGCCTCACAGCGCCAGGGACCCAGGTTTGATACCAGCCTCGGGCGACTGTCTGTGTGGAGTTTGCATGTTCTCCCTGTGTTTATGTGGGTTTTCTCTGGGTGCTCCAGTTTCTTCTCACAGTCCAAAGATGTGCATGTTAGGTAGATTAGCCATGCTAAATTGCCCATAGTTTCTAGAGTGGGAAATATAGGGATGGGTCTGGGTGGGATGCTCGTCAGAGGTTCGTTGTGGACTCAATGGGCTGAACGGCCTGCTCCTACACTGTAGGGAGTCTGATAAAATCACATAAATTTAACTTCAGGTTTCACAAGGCTGATGACAAAACTAGCTAACTCATTGCCTCGGATTCTATGGGATCCTTATCTGTCACCTAATATGGGAACTTTATGCCAACAATTTCCTGCATTCTGAACTTCAAAAATTCCTCCCTAAAAATTACGGCCCCTCTGTCTTTCTCAAAACAAACTGTTTGTGCAATACCATCTACCAAGCAAAATGCCCTAAAAACATCAACAAGAAAAATGAACGCTAAGTCATGAGAAATTGGCACAAGCTTTCTGAAGGCCTGGTCGAATTTCCATCACTTAAAGAGAAGTTGTGAATGAGGATCCTGTGGAATTCACCAAAAAAAAGGGTGGTATGGTGGATCAGTGTTTAGCACGGTTGGAACAAGGAATTTTCTGGTGCTGTGGTAGTACTTCTAATCCAGAAGCTTTAAAGTTGTATTCCAGGACTTGATGGCAAAGGAATGTGTGTCTAGAACATGGTCAGATTGAGTGGCAACTTGTAAATTCTTTCAACCATTGGCTATCAGATTCTCAAGGTACGGCACTGAAGCCACAGTTATATTAAGCAATATAGATATGAAAGACCATAAGACACAGGAGTAAAAACAGGCCATTCAACTCATCAAGTCAGTTTCACAATTCACTAAGATCATTGTTAATTTGATAACCCAGAACTCCCATTTCCCATTAACCTTCAGTAGCTAATTAATCTTAAAGCATCCATAGTAACCTCAACTGTTATGGGAATTGACTTAACAATAAAACAAGTTTATTATGCAAAAAGAAATGAAGATAAAATAGAATAAGCCAAATTGTCTTTTTTTTTTGCTTTGCTTCCTCTTTACACTACATTAACCTAAATCTCTGTTATACATGTAACAGAAGTTTAAAGATTTAGAAACATATGGAAAAATAAAATCCCCAGCACTTCTTCACAGTGCTTACACCAGGGAGAATTAGCTTGGTTGGCTAGATGGCTGGTTTGTGATGCAGAGTAACACCAATGATGTGGGTTTAATTCCCACAACAGTTGAGGTTACTATGGACGTTACTATGGGAAGTGGAGTTCTGGGTTATCAGATTAGCCATGCTCTCATTGAATTGTGGAGCTGGCTTGATGGGCTGAATGACCTGTTTCTACTCCTATGTCTGATGGTCTTTCACATCTATATTGTTTAATTTAACTGTGGCTTCAATGTGCCAGCTGAGAATCAGATAGCCAATGGTATTTATTGAAAGAATTTACAAGTTGCTACGCAATCTGTTTGACCATGTTAGAAACGTACATTCCTTTGCCATCCAAAGAAGTAAAACTTTAAATCTTGTGGACTAGAAGAATCACCACTGCACCAGAAGACTCCTTGTCACAACATCTACATTAGTTGTTGCTAAGTCCAAATTGAATACAGCCTGTTTAGGTTTTGCAGGCACACTTCTCAAGTCCAATGTCTAATGGAAATCCTTTCCTGCCAGTGAACCATCCTCCCATAATCACAATATTAGGTGGCCAGTACATCAATCATATGTCCAAGGAAGCTAGCAAGTACAATCCACATCTATGATATCTGAGTCAAAATCCTGGAACTCCCTCCTTTGTGGGTCTACCTACATCAAATAGACTGCAGTGTTTCAAGAAGGCAGCTCACCTCCATCCATTCAAAGGCAACTAGGGATATGCAACAAGTGCTGACTCAGCCAGCAACATCAATAATCCCTGAACGAATATAAAGAGCATCTTCTTATACTTTGAAGTAAATGAATACCCAATAATTAATGGAAAGATCAACTTCAATGAGTTATATTAGGCTCAAGCCACTCAGCTGCTGGCTGATAGTGAGATGTAATTTTTTTATATAAATGCATCTTTCTTTGGTTTGAATTCCAATCCTTCTCAGATGAGTATTTTACTTCTATAAAGTTGAGTTCATGTAAACTGACGGGTGTATCAGTCTGTACTCGTGATCATCAATTAGGGTTATAATTAATGAAGTTGTAAATATACACAAATTATTTGCCACATTTTCCAAAGTACTTAAGCAGTCAAAGAATGCACCTTTAACAAAAAAATCACATTCTAACTCAGTAATTTTTTTGTTATATCTGTAAATGATTTTCCAGCTTTGAATTTTTGACTTACAGCTGAAACAAAATGTTCCCAGTCAATTAGTGATTGTGGTGAGGGACTGACAAAGTAATATTTCAGGCAACCTTTTTAGTTTGATCCACTTCATTTCTGGCAAAAAAAAATAAGCATGGATTAATTGCTGGCAACTGACAAAAGGAGAGACATGGCTGCCCTATTCCCAGGTCTAGCCAAGATTGGGAATGGATGAGGGCTGGCAACAAAATTCCAGCACTCACTGGTGTGCCTGTTTCCTGACATTAATCCCAGAACACCAGCAAGTATTACCACAGTTGGGGTGAACAGCCCTGAGATCCTGCCATGTTCTATTATGAAAAAAAAAATATTCTTAAGGAGTTCACTGAGAGCTACGTAAGGGTCATTTTCTTATTTTGAGAGTGGTGCATATCTACGTGCACTGTCTGGAACGGTGGCAAGCACGCATTATTGATGTCCATACCATGTTTAAGCCCACAAAAGGGTGGTGTATAATGGGCTTAGCCATTTGGAAACTGGTAACATTAGATCATCACAGGTTGTGTAGATTTTGGGCAGAAAATACTTGTGTTGTCATTGTCCTGCTGACACCATGGAGACACATGAGAAGGGAAAATGCCACCAAACAGCAGTTCATGGCTTTTTAAAAAATTATGTCATAGGCCTAATTGCAAAGGGTCAACCACAGATGAGGATCTGGAGTCACATCTGCCGGAGAAGGTAAGGATGGCAGTTTCCTTCTCTAAAGGGCTTTAGTGAACCAGATGGAATTTTCCAATAATTGATTCATGGTCATCATTAGACTCTTAATTCAAGATTTTTTTTATTATTGAATTCATATTCCACTGTCTACTGTGGCAGAATTCAAACCCGGGTCCCCAGAGCATTACCTGGGTCTCTAGATTAACAGTCTAGTGATAACACTATGAGGCCATCATCTCTCATGGCTGTCAAAGCATAAAGAAGGTTGCAGCTCACAATGGTATCAGAGATGATAAGGAAAAACATACCCTGTCAGAAGTATGGATACTAGAGGATGAGGAGGGAACAGACACGAGGAGAAGAAAATGGCTGTACCCTCAGTGTAGAATTTGTTGGTAGTGGGGTATGGGATTTGGGCATCGTCAGCTGGCCAGCATTTATTACCCACCCCTTGCCTTTGAGAAGGTGATGGTGATCTCCCTTCATGAACTATTACAATCTGTGCACTGTAGGTTGACCCACACTGCTGTTAGAGAGCAAAATTCCATGACTTTCGCCCAGCAACAGTGAAGGAAGGGTGATATATTTCCAAGTCAACATGATGAACGGCTTGGCGGGTAACTTTCAGGCAGTGGCGTTCCCATTTATCTGCTGCCCTTGTCCTTATAGATGGAAGTGCTCATGGGTTTGGAAGGTGCTGTCTAAGGATCTTTGGTGAATTTCTGCAGTGCATCTTGGAGATAGTGCCCACTGCTGCTAATGATCGTTAGTTGTGGAAGGCTTGGATATTTGTGGATGTGGCCAATCAAATGGGATGCTTTGTCCTTGATCATGTTCTGTTATTAAGTGCTGTTGAAACTGCACTCACCTAGGCAAGTGGGGAGTATTCCAACACTCTTCTGACATGTGCCTTTTAAATAGTGGACAGGGACTGATTCACAACAATATTAACTGGGAATGAATCAGAGAACTTCCATCACCTAGGACATGTGTAAGAACCTGTCATGGTCCTGTTGAACCACATCGATGAGCTCTTCTGAGCAACCAAATGTTTCCATTGTCTTCCAAAGGGCCACATGGTAAATTGTGACAAAAGCTATTGTCAAGTCAACAATCATGCAATAAAGATCCATGGTCTCAGTATTTCTCCTGGAGCTGTCTGACGGTAAAAACCATAACCAATGGCTCGTTGACCTTTTCTGAAAATGCACTGACTCTGACAACAGATCCTGTTTGAGATATTGGCCAAATGATTCAAAGGAAAATCCTGGCATTGAAGAGAATTTCTCCATGGTGAGATTCCTCTATGATTTAAGAGCAGGGAGGTGATGTTGTAACTGTGTAAAATGTTAGTTTGGTCACATGTAGAGTGTTGTGTGCAGTTCTCAATCCATATTATAGGAGGGATGCGATTGCCCTGGAGAGAGTGCAGTGAAGATTTACCATGACGTTGCCAGGGCTGGAGGGTTTTAGTCATGAAGAGAGATTGGACAGACTAAGCAAAAACTTAAAGAACCGCAGATATTGCAAATCAGAAATAAAAACAGAAATTGGTGGAAAAGCTCAGCAAGTCTAGTAGTATCTGTGGAGAGAAATCAGGGTTTACATTTTGGGTCAAGTAGCTCTGATTTCTCTCCACAGATGCCAGGAAACCTGCTGAGCTTTTCCAGCAATTTCTATTTTTGTTTGTGTTGGATAAACTGTGTTTGTTTTCCTTGGAGCAGAAGAGATTGAGTAGGCAAGTGATAGAGAAGTATAAAATTAGAGAGGAGAATAGATAGGGTAGACAGGAAAAATCATTTTCCCTTGATGGAGCAATCAATAACCAGGGGCTATTTATTTAAAGTAAGGAACAGGAGGTTCAGTGGAGATATGAGGAAAAAATATTTTCATCCAAAGGATGGTGAGAATCTAGAACTTGCTGCCTATTAAGAGCGGTTGAGGCTGACACCCTCATAAGATTTAATAAGTATTCAGAGAAGAACTTGTGATGCCAAGGCATGCAAGGCATGTGCCAAGTGCTGGAAAATGGATTTAGAATCGTTAGATGGTTGTTTTTAACTGGTATAGACTATAGACTGGTATAGAGAAAGATCTTTTACTATGCTGTAGACGTTTATGACTCTATGATTGTTGCAGATTGTTGAGTTCCTTTCTGTCTGTAAAGGTTAACAAAGACAGTATTTTTGTATTCTTGAAGGATATAATTCTTGCTCCCTGATAGACTAGAAGAGTTCAATGAGCTGCTTGACTAGGAACTGACCTCCGGCTTCATAAACTTCAGCTGCGATAACATCAGCTCCAGGGAATTTTTGTTAGACAGAAGGTTGACAGCAATCATGATTTCTAACAGTATGAAAGGATCATCAAGACAGCAGTTGATGGCAGCCTTTGGCAGCAGGATTTGCTGGATGGCGGTTGATTGAGGATAAGTTTAAATGTCATGAATTTGGGCTTTTTTCTAGCAGTGGTGTTGATCTGTCAGCATTGAGGATTGATAGTGAACCAGTAGATTGGAGCTGTAAACACATTCAAACAAATATAAAACCTTGTATGTTCTTGGTGTCTGTTTATTGTTGAACGTTGTTTGCTTTCTGATTCAGCCAAGTATCTGCATTTCTCTGAACTTGTATTGCGATGGATGTTTCAGGAGGCATCATGGTTAGGTAGCGATTACTCATCATTGAGGTAAACCCTATCCAGGTAATGATTGTCCTTCAGTAGTTTTTGCAGTACCTTATTTCATCAAATCAATCTCGATACTTATAAGGTATACAACTATGCGCTTCTAGGTCAGTGGAAAGCACTACTGTGTTAGCCTTGACTCAAAGAGATTACACAGTTGAAGGACTTCAGTATACATGTCTTGTTTTGCCTCCACCAGTCTGCCTGGTGTGTGCAATTTGCACAAACAGAAATCAGTTGCTCTGTTATATTACCAGTTTTTAAACTTTGAATGTGTTTTGTTGTTTTCAAAAAACAAAGCCACAGTGTTAATGAATCCCTGAAGAGTCATTGTTAGAATATTTTCATTTGCATAACATACACGAGATCCCCAAGAGTCACCGAGACATCCTCAGTGCAGTTTGTGTCCGCATTTGCTATGCATGGCCAACTCTTGAGCTTTTCTGAAACATGTTTCTGTTTGAGCATTGGCACTTTGGGCTGTCTCTGGTCCTTCATGCCCTGGGTGAGGCGCGGGAATAGATCTTGACGTTTAGTTTTGAAATTACAAGTCTGGTAGTTATTGCTGCATATGGTTTTAATTGCAGGCATGTACTGCCTGTCCCTCTGTCTGGTAATGTAACATTTGATTGGGTGGCACTGTAGCAATGAGGCAGTGTTCTGGGTATGTTATTGCTATCTGGGTGGCAGAAAACTGTTGGATATTAAGAGCTCAGATCAATACACATCAAGAAAAGACCAAGCAGCATCTTAGGAGCAGGAAAGCTGAAGTTTTGGGCCTAGACTCTTCTAGGCCCAAAACATCAGCTTTCCTGCTGCTAAGATGCTTCTTGGCCTGCTGTGTTCATCCAGCTCCACACCTTGTTATCTCGGATTCTCCAGCATCTGCAGTTCCCATTATCTCAAGAAAAGACCAGTGATGTTAAAATTGCAAATCATATTTTTGTTTGATTACCCCTATTCACCCCTGGTTGATCTGCACCATCTCTTTTGTTGAAGTCACCATGAATCATTAGCCTATTTACCTTTGACATGGGAATGATTAAGTATGAGGGTTCATGAGACATTAGCCTTGATTGCATCATGGTTGATCCTGGTAGGTACGTACATACTTATGAATTTTGCTTACTTGTTGCGGTGTAGGGGTTGGTTTTAGCACTGTTAGATAATCCATAATATCTTTGGCAAGGCAAGTAACTGGTAAGATGTTTGTGGCGCAAAGCCTACGCCAGCTTTGTGCCAATCTACCTTTCCACAGTCACTCTCATACAATGTGTAGTTTGCATCAATTTTGAACTGACATTTTCCAGGTAAGTGAATGTTGCTGAAGGTGGTGACCTGAACCATGTAACTAACCATCCTCCTACAGACAAAATCAAGTCCATTCTCCGTGAGAAGCATCAATGGTCACTGTTACCACCTTTACTTTCTTTTTTGTGACTGTCTTATTTATGGCCATGTTGGTGGGATTCCTATTAGCTGTGGCTCTACTGGAGGTGAAGCAGAAATATTCTGGGCATGTTTTCTAGCCCCTTCCTAAAACTGGTGACATGCACAACATGGTGCAGAAAACTGCTCAGTCGCTGGAGTTCAAAATTCTACTTCTGCTACTTTCTGTGAAAAAGACCTCATGGCCTGAGAAGCCAAAAAGCAGAATCACAGCGACAGCTCAGTTCAGTCACTTACTCATTGCCGCAGGACATGTGACAGATAGATGAAGGGTGACATGATAGAAAGCTGATGAAGATGATTTGTGTATGAATTGGATTGCAGGGAGGATGAGTTGTGCATTTTCAGTCCCTCTTGTTCTGATCTGTCTTGATCCAATAGCAACACAAGTGGGGACAGCTGCAGATAGATTCAAATACAGTGGGTAACCAGGAGTTTAGACTCATCTCAGTTGCCCAGTCCACTGGAATTAGTCATGGCATACCAGGATAGGCTAATCACTAACTCTCCAAGGAGAGGTCCCAAGAGCCATAATTTCTTGGTTTAGCCTATCCATTGAAGTGGTGTATAAGGGTGCAGTTGTTGTTACATATGAACAACAACTTGCAGCTGTAGTTGAGAGCTTGGTAAACATGAGCACCAAAGCAAAATGAGCCAGTCCAAAGACTACATTTGTGAATGGTGCTGCCCTTCCATTACATTCTTATATTCCTATGTCAACATTACTGTGGTCGTTAAATGTCTTGCTTTTGGCTGAGCTGTGGACCTTGGTGGCATATTGTAAACAGGGCACTCCCACTGCATCTCATAGGTCACTAGTTCTCCAGCTGTGTGAGCTGGACAGTACATTCAATTCCACACAGATGGAACCTCATAGACCTCACCTCCATCACTAGATTCCCCCAGTACAATACATCCTTGATTGTATCCACGTCACCATCAAGACTGACTTACTTGCTGATGAGGTTCATTCACAAGAAGACCTTCCACTTTCTTAACTTTAGCTGGGCTGCAATCACAAGATGAGCTCCTTCCACGTGTGTGTATATGTACCAGGACAGCTTCACCTTTTACCACAGCAGGCTACTGGAGCTCTTCCCTATCCCTTCGCCCTCATCCTCCAAACCCTAATGACAGATTTGAATGTATAAGGGATACTGCTTAAAGTGATGGCTGTACATTCATCTATTGGAGTCTGATACACAGGCTCAGAGATGACATAATGGAAGCTTTCTGTATACTAAGAGCCATGCATTCAAGTATCTGATCAGCACCAAATACAGGCAAGACAAAAGAAAGCTATCGATCAGGACATCAAGAAGTCCTGCATCAGTTCTTCCCTTTAGCCAGTTTCACTTGGGCAGTGGAGGAAGCAGGTCCTAGTCCTGTTTGTGTGAAGCATTCATCTGGCAATGCCAAGTCTATTGCAACCTGTCGAAGATAAGAGTTTTACTTTTCAGGGAGGTGACCAGACTTAGCAGCTGTTAGCCCAGAAGGAAAACCAGCAAAAACCCAGTGACACTTGGAAATGAACATTATTGGAGTACCATTTTGGACTATGCAAGTTATGCTTGACCAGAAGGTTTTACTGTTTTTTTTCCCTTCTGGGAGATTTTACATCAGCTAGATGGATTCCTGTACCATGCATTGGAAGCAGAAATAGGTTAAGAAGTAAATAAACTAGTTGTGAGATAACAAGGTGTAGAGCTGGATGAACACAGCAGACAAGCAGCATCAGAGGAGCAGGAAAACTGACATTTTGGGTCTGGACCCTTCTTCAGAAGTTGAAATAGTTGTGCCTTCTTTATACTTCACCATGAAACGGTATGGCAATGATTCCATCTGCATTCAAGAAAGTGAGTTATGACAGTATTGTGATTAGAAGATGCAACTAATTTAGACAATGTGTTTGCCAGATTATTATTTCTGCCAAGTAGCAAATGATTAAGTAAATGTGGAAAAGATTCAAGATGAATCATAAGTAATTTACCTAATTGCTAAAAAGGTGAACTCTATTTCACTCTAACACAAGGGTAATTTTGGACAATATCCATATACAAAGCTTGAAATTCGCCCCTGCTTCAGCCAAGATAACTTTTGAGTCAGAAGTTCTGAGGTCTGGTTGATTAATTGGAAAGTTTTATGAGCTGTTGACTGTAATTGAATTATCTAATCACTTCCTCTGCCTCTGGCACGTTCTCTTGCACAGTAAATTTGATGATGGTCACCCACCATTGTTAACTGCATGTGGGGACTGCCAAGGTACCCGTGCCTGTGCTAATGGAGGGTAAGCTTGTAAGGTCTGTCAGTGTTTCTTCTGAGGTCTGCTGCTTTTCTGCTTGGCCCAGTGATGTTTCGGGAGTTAGTCTTATTGCCTGAACTTCAGCACCTGTGGGAGGCACCAAAAGAGGCCATGAGAATCAGCCTTAGAGAGCAGATTCAGTGGTGAATCTTCTGAATATAACTCTTTGGTAAACCTTTGGGTGGGTAGAGTACAATCCCAATAATAAATGCATTTAATTCTCTAATCACCATCACCACAATGGATACCCATTTCACCAATATATATTCCTCATTGTCGACAGTCCTAGTGTGTTCATGACTTCCTTCTCCATGGCTCTGATCACTCCAAGATAGGAAATTCCTGTATGAGTCTGGGCTCTCTTGTAGGCATTATGTGTCCATTTCTCTGTGAGGATAACAGAGTGTGTGACATGGTACCCTAACCCTAACCCTATCGCAGGTGTCCGTGACCAATGCCAGCTTCTTGTGCTAATTAGAACCTGCATGCTTCAGTGCTGGTAGCTCCTCAGCAGTGCTAAAGCTGTGAGCCATTCTGACTTGTCAGTAAGTGAGCTGGACACATACTTCTCCCATGCTCGCAAACAACCTGCATTTTGAGATTGGTCCTGACACATGGGGCTGCACTCACAGTTATTTAGGTCTGTAAGCCTTATCTGACTTAGAAACCAGTTCGTTTACACCACATTCTTGTTAATTGTCAGTTACCCAAATCTTACACATGATGCTTTCTCTACCACACATGCCTGCCTACTCTTACCTCCCACAGCGTGAAGGATCCTTCTTCTCCCCCTTGCATCCAGGAGGGTATCCAGCAAACTGAGGTATTTGCCTAAGCTGTATTTCAGCTGTTAGGCTCTCCTGACTCATTCCATGTTTCTCTGAAAGTATGATTCGACAAAGGGACAGTACAGCAAGCACCTGGCAGCCACAGTCATGTGCAGTTGAAATTGACCTGCACTGGAGTGATACTTCCTTAGTTCACGTCCCTGCAGCTGCTACCTGCTGCTGAATGTCTATTGGGGCCTCTCTGTGTGTGTGTGTGTGTGTGTGTGTGTGTGTGTGTGTGTGTGTGTGTGTGTGTGTGTGTTGAGGGGGAGGGGAGCTGGTATGACATCTGTGGCAATGTCAGCGGGCATGGAAACTGTCCCAATTTCTAGTTTTCATCCCTGGATGAAAATTTCTGCTCATACCTTTTAATGTTCATTGTTGTTTTTTCACAAATCCATTTTTTTTTATAGTTTGTAAATTGATTTCAAATATTACTTTTGACCTAAATCAAACTAATATATCAGTGGCAGTGAAATAGAGTTGTATCCCATGTTGTATATTTGGGGCTAGCAATTGTCACAAAAGTATACTGCTTGAGTCCATGGTACTTTCTGCAATCTGGTTGTTGGCAGTTTCTTCTCCACACTCATTCTCTTTACGTGATGCTAGAGCCTTCCAGCTCTCTGTTTCAACATGCCATTCTGACATCACCTTGTATACGTCCGGTATTAATTCCCTTACTCTACATCTCCTGCAAGTTTTTAATCCTCATTATTTTAATGCTTTATTGTCTTCCTGCAGAGTCTCAGACTTCACAGGATTAGTTTTATTCTACTTTAACCAATCTCTTTGGTTTGGTTTTCTTTTTGAAGTTGCAGATATTCTGTGTTTGTCCATCAGTTAGTGTGGAAATTTTCTTGGTGAGTTGTGGGGATTTCCTTTTACCTTTCTTCAGAGTAATAAGTCCACACATTTCTATTGGTTTTTTGTTTAATGATGTCAGTGCATTGCAGTTTCTCTTTATGGTCTGATTTATTCAAAGATGATCATGATTGTGGTGTTTTCTTTTCCACTGTTACACATTCTCTCTGTTGGATCTTTTAGCAATACTCTATGCCAAGGGATTCTTGCACTCTGTACCTTTTATAGAGTCTTTAAAGCTTATTTGACTCTTTGCAATTCTTCTTATTGTTTCAATCTATTATGGTCATTCTCAGTGCTGTTTAGTTTTAACATATGAACTACAGATGGAAGTTGCATTCTCAATCTCCTACCCATCAATAAGTCTGGTGATAAGCAATTCTGCAGTGGTAGGGATTGGTAATTCAATACAACAAGATTTAGGACTTAATTTATCTCCAGTAGCACTTTTATTTTTTGCATTCCTGTCTCAGCTTCTCCAGTTGCTTGAGAATATTCAGGTGAATTGGTAACATGAATGAAGTTGTATTCGTTTGTAAATCTCTTAAACTGCTACAATTTAAACTGTGGACCATTATCTATTGCTACAATATCTGGAAACCCCATGCGTTAAGTAAATTATTTTGACTGGCTGTATTGCTGCTTCTATTGTGAGATGCTGCAATATGTTGACTTAAATCCATCATGAAAACTAGTCAATCACATCAATGATGATTTTTTTCCTGTGAATGCAAATAAATCCATTTGCTGGTGCTCCTACATCCTTGACATAAAAAGTAAAGGTAATAGCGGTTTATTTCTGTCTTGGCTGTTTACAAAACAAGGAATGCAGTTACCAAATTAGAGAGTGATATCTGGTCACCAGACTGATTGTTGCACTTTTGTGTTGCTTTGGAATTCTTTTGAGAATGTCAAGTCATGGAGTTCTTTGTATTACTAATTTCTCATTAAAAACTAGCAATGACTAATCATCGATGGTGAGATGTTTACGCTGTTAAAAGTTGTAGTTGGATTGTGGGTACAGATTACTGTATATCCATTGTTCTGGATAATTTTCTAGATTTGAGGAAATTCTTCATCCTGTTCTTGAGCTTTTCTTATCCCTAGCATTTCTTTGCAATTTTCTTTCCCTAGCTAGTCAGTGCTTAGTAATTTCTGATATGTGATCTCCAAACTCCTTGATAATGTCTAAATACTCTTGTCTTCTTCAGTTTGGTAGTATCCCTGACAGTCTGCTGTTGTTTCATACTTCTCTTGTAATCTTGCTTTATGAGTCTTAATATAAATTACTGAATCACACGTAACATCTTAATGATTTATTTTGAGTTCAGAAGAACACCCAAATAATCTTGGGTCGTGCTGTGACACAGAGAGGTCAAGGGGTTCAAGTATATATTCCTTTGAAAGTTGTCACTTGTAGACAGGATGGTTAAGAAGGCATTTAAGATGAGTGCCTTCAATGCTCAGACAATTGACTGCATGAGTTAGGACATCATGTTGAGGTTGTACAGGACATTGCTGAGCCAAATTTTGGAGTACTGTGCATAGTTCTAGTCACCCCGCTATAGCAAGGATATTATTACATTGGGGAAGGCTCAAAAGATTTGCCGGGATATTGCTGGGACTGGAGGTTTTGAGTTATTAGGCTGGATAATTGGGACTTTTTTCACTGGAGCGTAGGAGGTTGAGGGGTGACCCTACAGAGATTTATGAAATCATGAGCGGCACAGATAAGGTGAATAGCAAAGGTCTTTTCCCAAGGGTAGAGGAGTTCAAAACTAGGGGGCAATTTTAAGGTGAGAAGTGATTTAAAAGGGACCTGAGGGGAAACTTTTTCACATGAGGGTAGTTTGAGGGTGGAATAAACTGCCAGAGGAAGTGGTGGGATGCAGATACAACAGTTAAAAGACATTTGGACAGGCACATGAATACAGCCAAGTTGGACTAATTTAGTTTGGGAAACTTGGTCAGCATGGATGTGTTGGACTGCAAGATCTGTTTCTGTGCTGTATGACTATAAACGTGATTCTGTCACATAATTTGAAAACCTATCATACACCTAATCAACTATTAATTGCCGTTTAAGTTCTGTCACAATTTAGAAGCACTGTAGGCTAGTCTATGCTTTCCATCTTTCTGCACCTTAAGGAGTACCTAATCCAAATATCCTCAATCCTTTGGGTGGAACATCTGCCCAAAACTTTCTGAAGACACCTGGAGTTGTATGATTTTTTTCAAAAACACTTTCCTGGTCAAAACTCCAAAACCATTGTTGCCCCCACCTTAAGGTTTATCTCAAGGACTTTGCCAAATTCTGTCAAGATTTGCCCTCTTGCTTGATAACACTGAGACTTTTTTGAAGTTCTGGCATTCCTAACTGGTGGAAACTTTTCCTACTTCTCTTTTAATGAACTGTCATTCCATTTGATTGAATGCCGTGTTCAAGAAATTTAAGCTTAAGGTTTGAAAACACACACTTTTCATTTAAGTGTTATACCTGTACTTTATAGCATTTTTATTATTGTTCTGACACTTTGGTCACATTCCTCCTATATGGGTCTGTGCATCAAACCATCATGCATGTGGCAAAATATACCATCCATGCTTTTCAATGTGTTAGACACCATTCACCGAAAAATTCTGGAAGAAACAGTTCCAAAATGTAGCCTTTTAAAACAATGCTACGAAGAAGAAGTGATGGTTGTATTCAACTTTCTAAAGTCTTCATTCTGAGATAATTTACAAAATCCACTGTTAGCATTCAGTTTGAGGAACAGGGTGCTCTAGACTTTCATCTTCTGAGATCATTGAGCAGATCTGATGTTGCACAGCTTTGTTGAATCCGCACCAATTCTCACAGAACTGTTTGGTTTTATAATGATAACGTGAAGACCATGTTGTTGACAATGGTGACTGGTGAGAGAATTCCTTTATGTAGCATACTTTCTCTATCTGTTATCAAGGATGATTGGAGGATCTTTCTCTGAGTGAATAAGCAAACTAGTTTAGCACCATTTTGGAAGACATTATGACATTTAACCTTTAATTTCCCCAGTCAGAATCACTGGAATGTTTACAGTTCAAAAAGAGACCATTTGACCCATTGTGCCTGTACTAGCTCTTCAAGCAAGCATTGCTATCTAGTGCCAATCTAATGCTTTTTCCCATACCTTTGCAGACGACTACTATCCAAATGAACATCCATGGATGGTTCGCTCGCTGAGCTGGTTCGTTAGTTTGCAGCCATTTCATTTCCCTGCTAGGGACCATCATCAGTGCAGCCTCCAATGAAACGCTGTTGTGTTTTCCCGCCTGATTTAAACGCTGGGATCAATTGGAGTGATTACCTCATTTCTTCTGATTTTTATTTGCAGTGCTGTGTATTTAAGATCTAATTCTGTCTTTATTGATGGCCTTCTCGATGGAGAACCAGGACATTAGAAATGCCCGTGCTTGTCTCTGTTTCGCTTCTCCCAGGATCTTGACGTTGTCCCAATCAAACTCCTTGTCTGTGTGTATGGAGATGAACGAGTATCGATTGTGTCTTTTTGTTGTTTGTTGGTGTTCATGTACTCTTGTAGCCAGTTTCCTTCCTGTCTGTCCAATGGAATGTTTGTTGTAGTCCTTGCATGGAACTTTGTATAATGCGTTGGTTCAATCCATAGTGGGTAAGGGGTGTTTGGTTCTTGTTAGCAGCTGGAGTAGGGTTGATGTAGGTTTGTGTGCATGCAAGAACTGCAAACCAACCAACCATAGGATCCACAACCCGAGCTTCAAATCTGCTCAAGAACCTTAAATAATCATCCAATTCCTCAATTGAACCAACCTCCACTAAATTTCCAGGCAGTGAGTTCCATACCCGAACAACTGACTCCATGAAAAAGCTTTCTCTTACATCACCCTTGCTTCTTTTTCACATCATTCAAATTCTATGTTCCATTGTTCTCATTCCTTTTGTAAGGGGAAAAGCTTTTCCCCATCTACCTAGTCTGATCATGATTTTAAAGACCTTGATCAAATCTCCTCTTAGCTTTCTTAACCCAATTTCTTCAATCTATCTTGATAACTGAAGTTTTTCATCCCTGGAACCATTCTTGCAAATCACTTCTGCACTCTCCCCAGTGCGTACACTCATACCTACAACTGTGGATCATCATAGAACAGTGTGGAAGCAGGCCATTTAGCCCATCAACTCCACACCAACCTTCCAAAGAGGTTCTCATCCAGATCTAGTCACCCTACCCTATCTCTGTAACCCTGCATTTCACAGGCTGAACAGCCCTGGATACTATGGCAATTTAGCATGGCCAATCCACCTAACCTGGAGGAAACTAGAGCACTGAAGGAAGTCCATGCAGGTACAGGGAGAACATGCAAACTCCTACAGACAGTTCCACAAGTTTGGAATCGAACCTGGATCCCTGGCACTGTGTCAGCAATGCTAACCACTGAGTCATTGTGCTGCCCCTGTGCATAATACTCCAGCTGAAATCCAATAAGTTTTTTTCATACAAATGTTCAATGTCACCTCCTTGCTGTTGTATTGTATGCCCCATTAATAATACTGAGAATAGTATATGCTTTATTAACTACTTTTTCCAACTAACCAACCACTTTAAATTATCTGTGTGTATATATATACACCCTAGTCCCTCTACTCATACACTGTCTTTAGAATTGTACCCCCTACTATATATTGCCTTTACATATGCTTTCTACCTTACACCCCTTTGCTTTTAACTTCTTCTGCCACCTGTCTGCCCACTTCTCTATTTTGTCGAAGTTCCTTTGAAGTTCCACAGCATCCTCATAGTATACAATTCTTTCAAGTTTCGTGTAATTTGCCATCTTTGAAATTGATCCCCCTGCACACCAACATCCACATCATGAATGTATACATCAGGAAAAGCAAGGATCTCAATACCAACCGTACTGCCCATTACTCTATTTTCTGTCACTCAGCCAATTTTGTATCCACTTTACTACTGTCCCTTTTATACCATAAACTATAACTTTCCTCACAAGTCTGTTGTGTGGCACTGCATTGAAGACCTTCTGCAAATCCCTTCAACAGTGTTACCCTCATTGAACTTTCCTATTTATTCTTCAAAAAACTACAGCAAATTTAGTAAATGCATACTCCCCTTTAGAAATCCATGACTGTTCCAAATTAACCCACCTTTATCTCTGTGAATATGACTTCTGTCCCAAATAATTGTTTCTAGAAGCTTCTCCTTTACTGAAATCAAACTGACTGGTCTGTAATTATCCTTATGATTTTACTTGAACAAGGCTGTGATGTTTGCAATTCTCTAGCCCTGATAATGATTTCAGGAATTCATTACGAAATTCATTTTATTTGCATCATCAGTATCATCAGCCTTGCGGATTAATCTTTGTTTTAAGCATGCTCTTCTTCTGACTAGAAAATGTTCTTAATTGTGAACAACATGCAGAGATTCCAAGATTCTTCTTTTTTTATATCTGAGCTTCAACATGAGCTGGCCTTTTACTTTAAAGTAAGTTCCCCTTGGACCTCGAGATTTCACAAATGATCATTACAATTTAATTATTTTACCCACTTAATTTGATCTGATCATACCACTGGAATAGTGATTCCATGTCGAACTTAAGTCCTTCTGGGTATCCAATTACTTCCAGTTTGACACTCGCGTATTTGTTCATCTTATCATTAATTTCTCCTAAGAAGGTTTTTCTCTGTTCCTGAGGTATTTTTTTAACCTCTTGAACATGGTCTTTGACTGCATGTTATCTGCATTGGAGGAACAACAGACTGCTTTAAAATGACCAATTTCTACACAATTTTGCCCCTTTGCTCCCCCTGCTGGACATTGTTCATGTGTGTATTTCTTGTTCCTGCCAAGTCAATCAACTTTCTCCTTTGTGGATTACAAACTAAACTGCCTCACTCAAATTTTTCTTTGGACCAACATTGTCCCATTGAATGAGTAACCTGACTCTGTTTCCAAAATTACGTTGTTTTAACAATCCCTAAAGTTAAATCTTTTGTGGCTGGCAATGCATCTGATAAGATCTTAACTGCAACCTTGACTTTTTCCGCTCATCAATCATGAGCACAGTTTCTTCAGCACAATTCTCTACCAGCCTACAAAGATCACTAATGAATAAATCCATAATTCCCAAAGGCCTGTTAAGTTTTGCCCAGTTCAAAAGTTGGATTTTGGTGAACACCTGAAATATACGTCAAATGACTTTAATACCTCCCCACATGAGACTGTACTCTGTCTCGCAAATACATCATTAACAATTGTGCACATTGTGCAAAGTAATGCATTGATCTGGTTGCTCTAACCCTTCTTATCTCATCCTGAAGCATACTGTACCTTGTTAAACTTAGAATCAAAGAATCATAGAATCCCTACAGTGTAGAAACAGGCAATTTGATTCATCTGGTCCACACTGCCCCTCCAAAGAGCATCCCATGCACACCCACCCTATTCCCAGGCTAATCCAACTAGCCTGCACACCCCTTGACACTATGGGACAACTTGGCTTGGCCAATCCACCTAACCTGCGCATCTTTGGACTTTTCCTTCAATTTTTCAATTCCTGGGTCTGGGATTGCCCTTCTGTTGCCTTAGATGATTACAGGGTTGCTGGGCTGGGTTACATGCTTCTCCTGAGCCACAGTGCTATTTCTGCACTTTTGACTGGCTCTGCTTGCTGCTTCAGGTTTCTGCTCACTGCTATCTTGTCCCCGGGGGTCCATATCCAACCTCTTGCTGCTGCACAATATCCCCGATATCCTGTCGAGTTTTTGGCAAAAAGTTATGCCTGTTCCTCTGGACCTCAAGGTTCACTTCAACTGACAACTTTGTTGCTTCTCATTAGCTATTCTGCTGCTTTTTTGTGTGTTTGGGTCTACTGCACCCCAAAAGGATGCTGTTTGAGTTCATGGTACTTTCTGCAGAAAACCTTATTTATTGCTTAAGCTGTACACATTATCGTCACATGAGGTTGGAGTATCTGATACTTTACAGATCTCATCATTTAGCCGTGTGAATCTGACATCACTATTCTGTACATTTCTGATATTAATCCCATCACTGTACATTGAGTGGGATAGTACCTCAGGACTGAATTGATACTTTACCACAAGCAGGGATGAAATGTTTTAGTCATTCAATACATGATAGTTTTAAATTCTGCTAGAATGCAGTGTGTTCATTTTTGGTGAAAGTGTAACTAGTTTATGAAGCACTAGCTTTGAAAAACAACCCCTCTCCATGGACTTTTCCTACAGAAACAGAATATCAAAGCATTTGGTGTCTCTGTGATTGCAGTAGCAAATTGTGCCTGCAGGGGCTAGTCTTGCCTACAAATAATCGCTGTTTCTTATGCTTTGCGAATGGTGCCTGATAGACTATGAAAATAATGTTTGCATTATGACAGAAAGCAGTTAACTTGTAATGTTAAAGGCTATTTAGAGCAGCAGAGAAAGAGGCTGGTAATTACTTTAATAATCTACACTTGCTGACCAGTTTGCAGAATCATAAAACCAACAAAGAACTGAACTGGATGTCAAAGATGCAGCAGGTATATTTAAAATAAATGCAACACAGCACAACAGGAGCACACCAAGCTGTGCAAATCCATTTTGTTTTTGTTTTATAAGGTGGCACTTATGTGTGAAACAACAATGCACATGGCAATGGCTTTTGCATGGAGATGGTTAAAAACGGTGTGCCTATTGGAGTATGAGTGTACTTTATCTTTACTGACAGACAGTTTGACCAGTGTTAGGTTATCCTGATCCATTCAGCATACCTTCATTGCATCATAAATAAATCAGACAAATGACTTTTTTCCTAGGGTGGAATAAGCACGAGGGGGAAATCTCTCCAGACGCTCTATGAATCTCCTGATGGCAGCTGTGAACAATGAGTGAACTGCAGCCAACCAATTACCCAGAATCCTTCCTTATCCAGACAGAGAAATTATATTGCTGTATGATGGAGTTTTTGTATATTGAATTCAATAGCCCAGAGAATAAAAGACAGACATAATAGGGGCAGAGGCTATTCAGATGAGTGCCACTTGCTGCATTGGGCAGTTGTACCTTGATTATAAAAAAAATTTACTTTAATTTTTTTTCCCCTTGAACCCTTGGTAGCAATGGAAATGAACAGAGCACCCTGCATTAGCCAGCAGTAATTTAAATATTACATTAAAAAAACATTAGTGCTGTTCTTTCTGTCTAATACAATAACTATAATTTTTGTTTGTATTTTCTGTTTAAACTTCATATCATGCATATTGTAATTTAATGAGCTTGCTGCCATCTTCTAGTAACTAAGTATTTGAGAGAATATGGTCAAATCTCATCATCATATATTTCAGCAGTCCTTAATATTTTATACTTATCATCAGGGACAGTTATGCAGTAGCCATTATTTTGAAGTACATTGATTGAAACAACATAACTACTACATGTTTATGAGACAAATGTATGTGAATTTCAGAGAATAGTACATTACAAGGCATTAGTGACTTTATGTGTTAATGTGGAATATTTATGCGTGAAAATAGGATTTTTAGGCTTGATCTTGCAGTTAAGGTGTTAGCCATGAATGATTATTCCATTTGATTACTATGGTAAATGTGTCATCCAGATGAGAAAAAAACACTTTAAATTGGCATTTTAGGGTCTATGGAATTTTAAGGTATCCCAAATTGATGCTGTAAGTAGGTAGAATCAGTATAAATATGTATTATATTGTAATTATCTTAATAACTATTGTTTAACTTACAGTTTCTTCATGTTCCTGAAGCCACTGAAAAGAAAAATTTGAAATTAAAAATAAATAATAAAATGTGTCTGAAAAAACGCTGTTTTTTTTTCTGGGTTGCCTCCCAAATATATTGTGAATACAGCCAAAGCATAACCGTGAAGAACTGTGATACCTAATGTTTCCTATCCTAAATGTTATTGTTGAAATGGCTGAAGTATTTAATAAAACAGAATTTTGGGTTAAAGTGTGTCAGAGTGAAATAAATAATTATCTTAACAAAAATAGACTATTATGTTTGTTAGTATTTAAGTAAGGAGCAGGTTTAAGTGTGATTCATGGGACATTACTTGCTGTGATGATTAAAGTAAAATCATCTTTGGGTAAAATAATTGATGCATTTTCAATAGTCTACTGTCTGCACACGCAAATCATATTGGTGAATGTAGGTGTAATCGGAGATTTTAGTTAATTTTGAAACAACCCCGAATTGATTGTATTTTGATCCCTAATGGAAAACATTTTATCCTCAAGTTCAGAAGGACGTAAAGTTTACAGCTTTGTTTACATTGACAGCGCACAGGATACTCACAAGAGTAAAATAATTGTGTTGTCACACAGAAAGAATTTAATACACACTGTAACCTTTTGCAACAATTGTATGCAGCTGGCTACAAAGTGGAATTTCTCATGCTAAAGTCTCAGACAGAAAAGATGCTGAGCTGTAAATAACATAGTCCCATACCTGGAAAGAATAAATTGCTTGTGTTGCTACTGCAATGCACTCTAGATTTAATGCCCAGTTAGTAGATTTTAGAAAATTGGTGAGAAATGTGTTAAATTACCATGTAGATTGTTGACAATATGTAGTTTTGTTTTACTTAGTTGGTGCAAAGATTCCAAAGTGGTTCCAAAGTGCTTCAGTAATCAACCATGTCAAGGAAAAGGTGCTTAAGTAGTGCTGAGATAAGATGGACTGCTTGCGAGCTTTAACGGCATATGAAACCTTTTTAAATATATCATATTACTATTGTGTACCTCATGTGCCAGTATATAAGAAATCTGTGGAACAAGACAGACAGCCCAGTGTAAATCTGATGATGAATACTGTGCAGAAACAGAAGTCCAGTATATAACCTATAATTGATTAGGTGGTAGATGAATTAATATCCTTAATCTTTTCCATATTGCATAAAGTGGGCTTGTGTGCCATCTTAAAAGAAGTGTAAGCCTTTAATGTACTGCCAGATTTAAAACCGTGCTTAATGTCCTCAATCCATCCAGTGTATTTATCCAATCCATGTCAGCGCTCTCATTTCTCCCCCCTCTTTTACTAAGTGTTTACTCCTTTGGCAAGGAGAAAGCATTTAAAACTGATGTTCATGGTCTGATGCTTCAGATTCCTTCACTGCTGGTTTAAAAGGTTCCCTGTCTGAAATTCATCTCTAGTTACCATACACCAATCCCCTGGGTCCTCCCGATATTTAGCAAAAAAGGAGCCCTGCAACCACTTATGAGCGGGGTTTAATAACACGCAAATGTGTTTCTTATTTTGCATCTTGTTAAGAAAGATGCATGCTACCAAATAGTCTCCTGGTGTAAGGTTTAGTGCAGTGCCTGCAAGTGTAATGATACTCTGTTAACACCAGTGTCCCATGACCACTTAAAATCCCAGCTGAGCTGAGACAAAATTACTTCATTTGTGCACTGGGCTGAAGATTGTGGAAGTTCTTCACATCAAGTCTTCTGATTTGTGAAGTATTTAAATTTTGAAATATTGAGTGTAGACTAGGATACTGTGCTACGCAGTACATGCAACTGATGGATGCAAGGGCAGCTAGCTTCGCGTGTCAAAAACATTATGTTGATGTGTCAGATTTAACGGATTACTTAAATTTGATGTTGCATTGTGTTGAATTAAATATTCTAAAATAAGTTACCTCTGTTATGGCAATATTTCCTGCTTAATGGCCACCTTCATTGACATCTAAAATAATTCAGCTAACAGGAACGTAACAGTCAATAGAAACTTAGATTGTTTTTGGAAACCATTGACCTTTTGCCAAATGTAAAGTATGCCCAACGGGATAGCAGAAATAGTATTCTCTCTACATGACCCCTCCCTGTGCCACTTTCTAATCAGCTGATCAGACAGGTGCAGAACTTAATGCTTTGCATTTACAGCTATGTCCTCATTAGTCTTGAGTACAAGGTAAGTTGCCAAATGCCTTTAAAAAATGTTGTTCACAATTCTATGACCCTGTCAAATTAAAAGATGAGATTTTCAAAAATGCTTCCTCAAACTGCCCAAGAGGAATCATCTAAAGCCACATGTTTTCCTTTCAATGAAAGCAGTAGGACGGTATTACAATTGGCTTCAGCTTGTCTCTGTTAAGGGAAGCAAAATTGCTGGAGTCTCTACTGCTTGCACTGTGGCTGGAAGTGTGCATGTGTGCAGTGTCTGGTGATAGGTTGGTTTGTGATGCTTCTTATGACCAAATAGCCCAGTCTGTTCTCACGTTTGAATTAAAAACAAGATATGGAAAGGCCTCTGGGCCTGTGGACTCATTTCCCTACAAACAACAATCTCCTTCATAAGGAATGTGAAGAAAATTGATAGATTATGCTTTTTCTATTAACATTCAAAATACAGATATAACACCAGATCAAATTACAGAAATATTTCTTCATTTGCAAATTGCATTGTTATATTTATGTTTTCATTTGCAGCTGCATCTATGAATGGTTTATAAGGTCCTACTAAGTTTAACGAGAAAAATCCATTCAGTAATAATTTGCAAAGGTGAAAAAAGCTCATTTTTCTCTTAGCTTTATTTTTAATCACGCAGAGAATGAAACAGGGGTCCAGAATATGATGGCAGATGACTTCACCCTTGTATTCACAGCAACACTGGGAGGGGAATCTTGCGGTCAATTTGGCTGTGCGAACCCTCCATTTGTGGTAGCACCATGGCCAAAATAGAATGCTGCTGACGCACATTGCTGATGTCTTTGGAACAGTTCTTTAATTCATATCTTGCAAATGCCATAAATAATTACTGGCTTGACCAGATTTTATTCACATGATGTGGAATTTTCTATAGAGTTGACAGAGATTTAAATTATGTTTTAAAAGAAATGTTTTATAGATTGTAAACTTGAAAATCCCAAAGATGGGCCATTATCAAGTTTAATATGAAGAAAACTGCATGGTGACTGATTTCATTATTTGTATTAAAAATATTCTAAGCCATGACTATCATTTATTTTTAATTTAATGCATTTTACTTTGTACCTAGCGATAAAAAAGATTATTTGATTGAAATATTTCTGCTTTCCATTAATGTCTTTATAGCTTTTTGCATTTTAATCTATTTTATTTGTGTGTTTTAGGATTTATAGATTTGCCTTAATCCTTTGTCTAATAGCAGAATATAAGTAAAATGCATTGAACAGGCAAAGCTTAGCGCTTCAATTTAAGAGTAGGCTTGCAACATTGTACTACATATTAAACATGGGAAATATTTTCTAACTTGTTTTTATTTTTTTTCTTTTTCTCTTCGATTTTATGTATTCTGCTGAGTTTGTTGAAAATGTGTATTTTGATCACTTTATGAATTAATGTCATTGGCTTGTGTGAGAAAAAATTATGATTCAAATTAAATGAATCTTCAAATATACATTAGCATTTACTAACATTTATTTTCCTATCTTTAGCAATAAAAACCATAAAGAATAGTTGAGTTTGAAATATATTGAGCTTTTAAAGTGTAAACAAAAAAAGGCATGTAGTTAATTTTAAAATGGTGTTCGTGATGAATGTCGGCACATCAATGAAGCTTCCATGCAAATATAAGAAGCTATAATTCATGTCGCATTCAGTAAAATATGGGCTAAAATGCTAAAATAATAGGAGGGTAAGGAAAAATAACAATCTCTGAAGGGCAGCTGTCTCACGCCCTAGCTTGGAGAAAGCCTGTTCAATAGGATTACTGTCCTCTCTCATAACCTATCAGTCTGCTGATCAGAAATTCATAATGCAGGCCATCTATTTTTCAGCTCCTGCAAGGTTGCATGATTGAATTTAAATGAGCAAATGCCAGAAGTGGGCTTTGACATTCACTCCTCATACTGTCTTTTTCTTTCCCCTGCTTGCCACCATCTCAGAGCATGCAAATAGGAAGCTGCGATGATCACAAAATGGAGGATTTCAGTAGAGCGAGGGAAAGGAAGAAACAAAAAATAATGTAAATGTTTGCTGACATGCTGTCAGCGGAAAAATAGCTATCGTTGAAACTACTCGTGTTGAAATTAGAAGAATTAAAATTATCTCAGAGCGTCTTTGGACTGTCCTCCATTTGAACCAGCCATTTGCAATCTCTGTTTGATGCTGTTGATAATTAGCTTACAGAAGTGTATTGTGGCCAAATTGTCTTGGAGTGTAATGATATATAATGCTGCAAGAAAGAGTGAATTTAGATCCTGCTAGTGAATAAATTGACAAATTCTGCAGGAGAGCATAATGTCAGTGGTGTCGCTTATGGGTGTACCTTATTAGTTCTAACAGGCTGGTTAGCATGAGGTCACCTCCACAACTGCTGCTTGCCACAGCAGGGTCATGCGTCTTCAGGCTAAAACCAGGGGAAAGCAAGCTGAAGATTCTGTCAGATCAGTCCAGCATGCAAATTTAGTCTCCCCCCCCCCCCCCACCCCCCTTTGTGTCTCTAAGTGCATGTGTGTTTTTGCCTGTGCATGTATGGTTTTTTTCCTCATTCTCTACTCTAAACTCCAACTGCAATACCCCCTCCCCCACCCACCCCCTCAACACAGCAACCCATAGTCCTTGCTCACTATCTGTAGCACCATGTGATGCTGTTCTGGGCATAGTAGATAAAAAGAAGTACATCAACAGAAAAAGGAAATAAGGGACAGTAGCTTGCATCTTGCTTTATTTTTCTCCACATTGCCTCTTTGATTTGGAAGAAATTACGCATTTGCATGTACATTTTGGGTGAATTAAGCCAAGTTTTTCCCCTGCTTACATATTTGTTAAAATTAACAATTTTTTTGTTTTAAAATTTGGTTTACTCTCAACATGGTTGACTTCTTTTAAACATGAGTAACATCATCCCTTGGATATCTTATTTTGGAATTACATTTTAATCAAAAATAAAATTTAGTTTCCTTTGAAAAATGAGAATATTTTAAGCTATGGTTTTTGGTTGTAGCTGTTGCCACTGTCATAAATGCTTTCATCAAATTCAGTTGCACTGAAGAGAGTCTCTAGACATCTGATTAAACTCTTTCACTTACAGCATGTTCAATCAATCCCAAGTCTACCCCTTTACGTGACATTTTGGTCTGAATTTGTACCGTAGACTATTTATTTATTTACTGGTTATTTTTGTACCGAGAGAACCCAGTTTTGAATATATATGTGCGTATGTGATTTTTGCTTTTAGTTTTTCTAACCCCAGGCTTATGTTTGCATTGTGGTTCTAGCCCCAAACCACCAACTCCTCAGAGCACCGTCTGGAAAAGTGACTCTTACAAGTTGTGAAAGCCTTCAGGTTTTCCTTTGTAAAGCGTTTAACTGTGACCCACCCCTCCTCTCTTCCCTCCCCCTATCCAAGGCTTCATGATGTCTTGCCTGCTGGCTTAACATGTAGTTGTCTTTTTATTTTTTATATACCAGTCACAACTCAGGGAGAGGAGGGGAAAGCAAAACCTTGAAGGATGGAGCTCAAAATTCAAAGCAGCCACAGGGAATTCCAAGGCAAGAACACAAGGCAAACAAGCTGAGGTAAGGCAGTTCTATCCCTTACCTCGTTTTATTTATGCCTTCAGAGTGAGAGACTTTAAAAAACTTGTACTTCACTGCCAAAGGAGATGAGCATGGAAATCATGTGAATATGCAAAGTAGGCACAGAGGCTGCGTTTGTGACACGTGTATGTGTGTATCCATCTCCCCACCTCCTTGCCTCAGCGTCTGATCCTCAACAGATTGCTGTTGTTTCTTCTGATCACAAGCCCTGTGTGCAGAGGGGGGCTTGAAGCTCAGAATCATGACATGATTGCACTGTTTTTTTAATGTGCGCTTTTCTAGCTCATTTGCATGTCAAAGCGACGGAGGTGTGAGGGCAGAGATTAGTATGGATATGACATAATGATGTAATGAATTGAATGTGATCGCTTATGCAAGTAAGCAGGAGAGGATTTTTGATTTACTGTATAAGGTTGATTAGTGCCAGGGGCTGTCGGAATGCATTCTTTATTAAGGCTGATTTTTTAAAAAATGAGAGTACTTTTCAGTTTTATTTGTTTGCACTTCATCATAATTTTTAAACCTGATCCAATTTACGTGGAGTTTCATTACACACGAAGCTTAACTTGACATTCATTGCTGAATTTTATAGAAGCTACAATTGTATTTATGTGAACAAAAGATGCTGCATTAAGAAATATTTATACTTCTATTATTGTTTTTTTTTAAATTTATAAGTATGGATAAATCTATAGAGTTTATATTTAACAAATCCAAAGCTAAGTTATAATACTGCCACGAGTGTCTAAAACAGACGTGTGTTTGTAATTAAAGTCTGGATTGTACAAAGGTTCTGCCCAGCTCCCGATATACATATTTGTTCAGAGTTGGCAAAATTCAATTTAAATTTCAAAATTATTGTTATTTTTGTTGAATTTTAAAATTCCCAAATTTTAATTCTTACCTGTTTTTTCTGATAAAATAATTTTAAAAGATAAAGCATTGCCTACCATTTAAAAAAAGCAAAATTTACAAAAACAGGAGAAATTCCTCGTTTTACACAGATATAATGTCAGATATTTATTCATTTTTATATGTCATAAATCAAGTAAAATAAGTTTTTGTGTAAAGAATGAAACTCTTTTTTCCTTACCTCGTGTTTTAACTTGTAGAATGTTTGCTTTGCAACACACTGCAAGCTTACAATTGTGACTGAGCTCCCACCGAAACCCTAGTCTGTAGTGCCACCTCCACATCAAAGAAAGGCAGAAAAGAGGATTATTACTATTGATCCACCCAAGGGGATCATTAAACATCAGTATCAATCCACAAATCAGCAGTCTGTGGTAGTTGCTTGGGCAGTCATTGGCAATTTGTCCCTATTAGATGGCCTTGCCCGGAGGTGTCGATGATGAGAGTGTGTCTTTATCAGAACTTCAGATAGTAATTTTAGATTTCTTAGGAATTTCACTAGCTATATCAGTATGTGAAAACGCAATACTTTAGCCTTAAAAAGTGACATTAGATTAATGCATGCATTGCAGTATGATCTTCCATGAACTCCCTCCCATCCCCCCGCCCAAGTTGCTCTTCTTAATAGCAGTGGATGTTTTTAACTTTGTGGTTTATTATTGGTTAACTATAAAATTCATCAGTAATTCCCCTGTTACCAACAGCAAACATCACACTGTTATGAGATAAAAAAGTGAAAACATGTTACATCAATTGAGGGATATATACTATATAGAAGGAAGTACTAATCTGATTTCATTAGTAATTTACAAATCAATAACCGATATTGACCTTCCGTAATCATAAATCCATGGTGGTTATTTCTGAGTAGTCCCGTACTTTCAGTTTTCGATCATAAGCGATTTGGATGCCTCAGATGCAGTGTAGTAAAATACTTTCCACCATGTATTTTATTCATTTAAAGACCTTATTGTGGTATATTGATTTAGTGTTTGTCTCTACATGAACTTGACATAATTCTTATATTCATGTATGCTCACTATTAAAAACATGACTGGTTATGTCTTTTACAGTTGCTATGCAGTGAAGACATTTTCTTTAGAATGAATCTATAGTTACTTTACTATAAAGGTGATAGCAATTGTTCTGTATAATCCTTATCTGTTTAAAACTCCACATGATCATTTGGGCTTTTTCAAATTATTGACTGATTTAGTAGTTGGCTGTTAGTGGCAACTTGTTTTAAACAATTAAGTAATGGAGCTGCTATTATATAAAATACAATAGTTAAATATTAGGAAATTTCAGTAAGGTTGTTATTGTTTATCATGGCACAGATGATCGCGTTCATGGTGTCATCACTGTAAAATATTAAATAGCTAAAATTAAATTAAAATATTGTTGCGATGAAATGAATTGACTGCAGTGAGTTAATTGAGGCCTATTACTGATTAACTAGTTTATTTTCACATGTGCAGGCTTTAATAGTTAGCAAAATACATAATGTGATGAATGCTTATTCTTGAACAATTGTTGCAAGTAGCATAAACTACGCAATTTACACTTTTTAACCAATTGTGCACAATTTATGACATTGAATATTTTTAATTATGTTCCCAAAAGACTTTGGTAACAAGGATTTTGTGAAGAATTATTTATAATTGGAAAAGCAGATCAGAAACCTGAATCAATTCAATATAATAATATAGCTATTTACAATTTTGCTTGATGTTTATTTATGACAAAATGCATGAAGCATTGATTTGAGCATAAACAGAAAATCAGAGTGTTTCTGTTGTGTGTTATCTTTAATGGCTAATCAAGCCACTGACTTGTATTAAGACAATGTTGTAGTTCACCTGTACATCGTTTTTAAATTTATTACTTATGTGTGTGACATTTTCAACTGACAGAATGGCTTGATAATTTTCAGCAGCTGTATGCATCGTGCGCACAGAAAAATAGTATTTCAGACTATCCAGCATTGATATGTAGTTGCTATGTTTTGGTAAGTTTTTTTCAATAATTACAACATTAGAGTTTGTTGGTTTTGGTCAGGCTGAAAGATCCTTATTTGCTTTCTAAAGCTTTGTCTTCTCCACAATCTTCAATGAATATTTTTGAAGTTAAGCTGCTTAACGCAAATTGCTGTTTTGTTTCTTATTTTTACTCTTTGTCAATAAGATTGGAAGTTCCACACGTTTATTGTTGATCACCCATGGGGTGGACCATTTTTACTGTAAAATTGGGCTGAACTGAAAACATGCTACTGCAGAAAGTTTAAAGTTACATCTTGACTAAACAATTCAGGTTAGTGACAAAAAAAATTGTCTGCAAGAGCATTAATGTAAACAGATGCACAAAAATAGCAGGAGGAATAACTTCTAGAAAAACAGAGGCAACTTTAATAAACCTGATGCCTCTTCATTTACAATATGCCACATATGCACATGTAAACCTATTCATTTCCCCTTTCAGGAGCTTATTTCTAAATCTAATCACCTGTAATCATTAACATTTAAATGAACAAACCTTTCAATATCATTCAGTTGTATATTGGAGCACAGTTGTCAACTAAAATATATTCCTAGACTAGTTTCAAATTTTATTCCATTGTTTTGCATGTTTAGTACATGTTCATGCATGCTTTAACCATGAACAATTCGTGGAGTATATAGTAATTTTCTTTTTAATATGGCTGTATAAAAAATCAACTCATACTGTGCAGTTTTCATAGATTTTTATAATATTAATTATAACTTACAAATTACTGACAAGATCAGAAGTAATTCCTTAATGCTGTCAAAGTCTTCATTTGTCTGTGTCAATGATGGATGTAGCAGAAGTGGCTTCCTGGATCATTAATGTTTCTCATAGCTTTTGAGTTTTATTAAACTCTGCATCTTGCACACTAGTAGTCACTTGCGTTTCCATGACCATGATTACTATATTACCATGGAATAACATAGGATAAGCCTTTTCTTGAGTACAAAAATGGTACTACGTAAAAAATAACTGAAAGGAAATTAATACTGACTACTAGTCTGGCTCGGCCAACCCCAACTGAATACCTTCCAGATTTTTCTTCCTGCAACCTCTTTGCCTTCCTCAGTTACAGTATAATGACTTAACTCTTTTGACCCTGGGTTTTGTCAGTGAACGTTAACATATATTTGTAAGGTACTTGTATGCCTTTGGAAATTCGTATTTAATGATTGTTTCAAAGCTGAAGAGCACCAGCAATGTTGAAAATGAATGCACAAAATCCTGTTCCTTCAGTTGAATCAATGAGCTTGATTTAGGCTCATAATATTTTGTGCTAAATAATAAATTTCAGCAGACTGTTAAATGCGAAATCAATTTATTTATCAAACATTGATATATACAATGCTTTGTATTTCCATCATAAACAGTGTTCAACTAACAACTACACTCCCATTGAAACCATTCTGTTCACATTTCCGAGAAGTAAGAAATACAATATAAGGAAATATTAAATTGCATATAATTAATGGATGTCTTTACCATATAATTATAAATAACTACATCCCACACTTTTGTTTTGTGAGCAAATAAGATTAAATTTTCAAAGACCTGAGTTCATGATTTTAAACGGCTGCTTTTGCAAGTTAATGCCTGTAGATGGCATTGCAGTCTATCTTCTCTGCTTTGTCAAATCTGATTTTAAGGCTTTGAGTATCTCACTATTGTGTAAAATGAGAGCTTTTTAGACAAAGGATTTTTTTATTGGAATCTAGTGATATATTGGTATTTTTCTTAGTTTTTAAACCAGAAGAAGGCAGTGGCATATTTGCTCTATTGTAAATGTTCTTTGTTTATAGTTTTAATCCTAAAACAGCAATAAATACAGAAGGATATTGTATTTGACTCATGCAAACAAAGGAGCATTCTGACTATTATCCTTGAAAGATTTTGTAGTTGAATGTATCAATGCATATGTATGATACATACATTAGACTATTATTTCAAATACAGAGACAGCTTCATAGTGCCTTTGACTTTTTCAGAAATTAACTGTTTTTCCAATACATTTTTATGAGGTTTATTTTTTTCCCAGGGTCCAGCTAATTGTGTTTGTGTTCAAAATTTGTGCCTTTTTTCTTGCTATTACAACCTTTTATTTAATGGTTTTTATGGTAATATGCAGGCATTACTTTTAATTCTTTTCAGATTTTTTAAACAGAATCACAAATTTAGATTTGCTTAACCCGGAAAAGCAATGCCTTTTTGTCTAATGTCCTATACTATGCATTTTTGCGAGCATTACGTTTGGTTATCGAATCCCTGAAGAATCATATTTACATTAGATGTAAATGAAACAAAGAATAGCTCAGTTAATGTGCTGCATTTTGGTAAATGAAGATAGATTTTTTTTTCAAAATAATCTCTAATTTTTTTACTACTATAAAAGAAATGTTGATTACTTATGAATTAAGTAAGCTTTATTTTTATATTGCCTGTCTCCTTGACGACTATTGATGTCAGTTCAATTCTTGACATTTTCTCATTTGGTAAGATTTCAAAATTGCCATCATCCTGCCAACGTGTCATGAAAAAATTGTATGAAAAATCTAATGGGTGTCTGCTCTGATCGCCTTCACCCGTGGCAGGAAAGACAAAACTGATGAAATGTGAAATGTATTCAGAGTGGTTTGAGACAACAGAGTGTCAATAACCCCTTTCGTCTTGTTATGCTCAATGCAGCATATATGCTTGTCGTGACACTTAGGTTTGTAGAATTTAGATTAACATTTTTCACATTCACCTAATGTGTTGATTTATTTCTAAATGAAAGTACTAAAAATATCTGGCATATACAATGAAAATAAAGAATTCTATCATAGTTGAGGTTGCTGTTAATTTTATTTTGGTATGTATACGATTTCAAACAATCTATGTACAGAATGTGTTACTGGATTATGGGATGAGGGTAAAAAAGCATCTATCTTTCCCACTCGTTAAGTTAAAGTAATTTTTATGTGATAGATTTTTCTGTCTAAGTTTTTCCATCATTAAATCAGAAATTCTCGATAAACGGTCAGTTAGCATTTTGCGATATACACTGGATGTCTTTGGTATTAGTAGGAATTGTCCTATTTACCTAGCAATAATTTCATCACTTGCTTCTGCATGGCATGCTTTATTCTCAAAGAAAACGCATGTTCTTGTTATCTACTCCGCAGTGCTTTTTTCTACTTCTCTTGTTACTAAACTTGGCTGCTGCAATCATTCTTTTGTTTAATGCCTATCTGATATATTTCTCACTACCTGCATGAGGTTTTATTCTAGTTGGCAGGGTTTTTTTGTAAACAATCAGGCAAACCCTAATAAATATTTAAGGAAAGGCTATCTTTAACAATGAATATAAAATAATGTTTCCTTTATTTAACTTGCAATAGAGAGGCATCTTACAAAATGGAGGCACTGACATTTGTTCCTAAATGGTTATAGTGCATCTATATCATTTAAGAATATTCAAATTTTTACTTGTATTAAATTGTTTGTTATACTAGACATCGACTGGCAAAAATAAATTAATTTAGCAATTTTAAGAAAAGAAGTACAATAGTGTCTTTGCAGCAGAATAGTGGTTTATTATCTGACAACTACAGATTCGCTTTAGAATTGGTGTTGCATAGTATTTATTTTTAGGTAAAATATATTTAAAGTCTAATTTTTGCTAAGTTATAATACTTAAAAATTAAAGTGGACATCACGAGATAAAACATTTCTGTTAAAAGCTTTGTGTATTGTGCTGTAATGTGACATTTATAACATGGGTATTTGATACAACATTTTAGTTCTTCAGTTTTATATTTTGTGAGACTATTTAATCACTCATCGATTTAGTTTGATTTTTTTTATTGATGCAATGTGCACTCTAAATTGAAAAAATATATTTTAATCAAAGTAATTTTTACATTTTAATTTATATACTTCATTTCAGGACTGAAGTTACAAAAATTTCATTGTGGATGGAATAAATTGCACTGTATTTAATGGCTCACATTTGTTGCGCTCGTTCTAATTAGTCTGAAAATTAATAAGTTTGTATACAGTGGTCGCATTCATCCCATTTTTTTTCATGGATCTAGAGAATGGCCTGTGAAGAAAATATGACAGCTGAAAAAGCATTTGTATTTTTTTTCTAAAGAGTGGATCAAATTAGAGTATTTGGAGGAAGAAGTGCCAGCCCTAGGAATCATAAAGAAATGAGGGTAAAAAAGACTAGTGCTGAGACCAAACATGCGTATAGTGCCTTCTAAAATATACCTTCTTCATATTTTCTTTGAACTCAGTCAGGGGTATAATTGGAATCCAGACATCAAAGAATTCCAACACTCAATCTATCTCTTTCTTTCAGTTGTTTTTATAATTCTATATTAATCTTATATTTGCCAGATTCTGCCCTTAATTTTTCTCCAATTCATTTTGTTTAGTAATTGAAATACAGTTTTTGAACTATTTTGTTCAATATGAAGCACACCCAGTAGAATGTAGGATGCTGTATTGAATGCGCGTTGCTTAATGTGTATGTCTAAAAGCACCCTGCTTTTTTATATTGCACATTGATATATTTCTTAAAATAAATGCTGTAATTGGTTAGAGGTTGCCTCAGAAATGTAACTGCGGTTGAGTCCTGGACATTATTGCATTCAAAGAATGCACCTATTTACAGTAGGCTCCAATTGTCTATTTGGTCAGTAAGAGAAATTAGCTTTGTAAATGATTAAGAAATATCAAATCATCAGTTTAATGTGCATATTATCACCAAAATAATATTGCCTTTATTTTATATATTAAGGTATTACTCTTTCGTGCAATAATTAACATGTAGCATCATTTTGTTTGTTTATTATAGGTACCAGCTTCTTCTCTGAAAAAAGCCATTAAAGTACATTTCACAAAAACAACACCAGTAAAATGCAAATGCATTACACTACAAGCCTGTAGTTCTGCAAAGTAAGTGTGAATCGAAGCAGTAGTGACACTAGTGGTCAATTTTACTATATGTCCTTTTATTTGAAGCAGTGTCTTAATGCGATGCATGAAATTTGCAGCATTGAAATGACTCCTTTCCATTTGAATGTGGATTTCCAAACAAAGCGTTAAATATTGTATCTGATATAAAAGTATACAGTAACCAGATGTACTTCTCCTAATTCATTAAAGCTAATTTGACTACATCATACTCGCAACGAGAATAAAATATTTCTGTCGCTTGGGGCTATTCTTTTCTTGGGAAGGGGCACAGTGTACTAGTTACTTTTATCATTCTTACAGTGAGCAGAATTTGAACTTAATATTCCATGAAATAAGGCAACACCATCAAGTCATTGTAATCACTTCAGGTTAATAGAAGAAGTAAAATTGTCTTTCTCGCACAGATTAGAGCAAGACAGCATTATTAAAGTTTTGTGGACAGGCAGTTAAAATATATCCTCTGTGGCTGACGCAAGTCTTTTCTGTTTGGATGACAGCTTTTCAAATCTTAATAGGCTGCTCATTTCTGGTCTGAGAGTTTTCAGCACTTCTTTCGAATGTGGGCTGTAACAGGAGGTAAAAACTGACATAACGAAGTGTCATGTATTGCAGAAACCTTTATTCAGTAAGTGCCCTGTGATAAATTGGTGTCAATAAGCAAACAATTAGAAATAGTTTGTGCCACCCTTAGGGCCATTTTCATGATTTGATTTCCAAACCCTTTTCGTACTCTTGTTCGTTATTATGCAAAATAGAACTGGTGTGCAGAAGCAACTAATATACACAAACACACATTTTAGATATATGTATTTTATTTGTGTGTAAATATATACAAATATTAGTTGAATAAACAAAACTATTTCTTCTGAATAAGCTTATCACATTTTAAAAAAAATGTGATCTCTCCGTTTCATGCATATTTGCACTATCATTAGTGTATACTTGCAGGAATTATGGTGAAGACTGACCTTATTATAAAAGAAATCCTCATTTCCCTGAGTAATTCTTTTATATTCACAAGCAAAACAACAGTTTTTTTTTAAATTTACAAAAGTAGATGACTGTAAATAAATTATCACATGCAGAATTTAAACAAATAGAATGCAAACTAATGAGTGCTGATTTAAATTGTACAATTGAACTGCTTATTTTTAATGCCAGCATTTGGTTGAGATATTTATCTCCTTTGCCTGTTTTATTATCCAGCTATGTATTACATTGTTAGCAGTTTCCTTCCTGATCTGAAGCTATTACAGGTTTGTATATGTTTTTACTTTTTTTAAGCTTGCAAGCAATATCTTCGCTGAATATCATGCCCTCTGATATTAGTATGGATGTGAGATTGTATACTATGCAGGTTATAGGTCAGAGGCTTTAAATACCAAGCAATTTTCTACTCAGAAATGCAGTAAACCACAGTTTAAATGTGTAAAAGTACCAGCATCAGAATGGAATAAACTTCTCTCTGAAAAACATTGGCTGTCACATTTCTGGCTGTATCCGTTCAATATTAGTGCACAACCAAAAATGGAAAGGATAGCTGTTGGATACAAGCATACATCAAATATGCATGCGTTAAGATCACAATGCACAAAACTGCTGTCTTACTCTCAGCATGCTGAATTATAATGTTCTGTGTTTGAACAATTTATAGACCAAATACCACAAAATTAATATTTTGATATGATGGTGATTTATCCTTTAGGCTTTGCGAAGATGCATTTTTTTATTTTATTTATCAAAGTTACAGGATTAGTACATTCTAATATGGATGAAAAATCAAAAGATATCTGGACACTTCAGATGTATCTGAAGAAAAACAAATTTGCTTAAAATCAGGATGTAATTATTCAGGCAAAGAGCGATTCAAAATAAACATAAAATTCTAGCAAGAAAAATCAAACTATAGAAATGGCAAGAAGATATGAAAAAAAATCCTTGTATTGAAATGTAATCTGACTTTTTGGTACATCCTACGAATGATGTGACACTCGTGAGCAGCCAAAAATATGGTTAATTCTGGAAGATTGGGGCTTTCTCACTGTAAGGGGTTGGTGGAGGATTCTTGGTTCTATATTATTACAGCTCTGATGCTGCAATAGCCTCAGACAGCATTCATAGCGAAATAGCAACCTTTTGTTATTTACAGCATTCAGTATTTGAAAACTGTGCAGAAAACCTCAATGTAATAGCTGTGATTTTGTTTCATCAAGCAGTCAAATCTCGTCCAATTAGAGGAGCTTTTTTCCACAGGATATATATTTATGAAAAAGGATATACATTGGTATCTTGATGGTAATGAAGTTCTTGGCTCACTTCACAAAATATAAACTTAAAATACTGTTGATGGCTGCTTCTCTTGTGAGAAAGTTAAAACTACCACAACAGCCACAGGGTGCATGATGTTTTGTGTGGTTATGATTAATACAATCTAGTCAAAGAGTAAAATATGTAATTTTGGTTGGAACTTGCACTTCTAGTAATACAGTTGCAACATTCAGCTTTTCCATTAAGTAAAATTGACTGAATTGAAAAATGTTTTGCAGTTCTCGGGCTGATATTTCAGTATCATATCTTTACAATGTTTGTTGCTGCAGGTTAAAGAGCCTTTAAAATGTAAGCCTTAAATGACCACAATTAAAGTGAAGAATTTATAAAGAAACTGTTAGTGGGAATGGAATAAAGTTGGCATATTACTTGCATAGTCATTTAGCTATTATTTCATTGGTACTGATATGCATTTCTGCAAAAATATATCAAAGCAACTTAAAAATGCTTGCACAGACTATCTTGCCTTTCAACCTGTTTATGATTTCATTCATAATGCATCATTTTAGGATCAGTAAATCATCTCTTTAGCAATAAACAGTTTCAAAAAAGAATAAATCCTGAGATTTTCTAATGTTCTTGCAATAATGTCAATCACTAACACATGGAATGATTTATTTAATAGATTGATTATTTCATAGCAGGCCTTTCTGGGGCCCAAAAAGCACTTGAAAGAATAAATTTAATGTGGCCTTGTGCTCCAGGAGCTGAGGAGGTGACAGAAACATGAAATAATTTATATACAGTCTTCTAACTGTTTTATATCCTGCTTTGTGGTCATCCCCTGTGCAGCATTCAATTCTTTCAGCGAGTATCCATCGTACTTTAAAGTACAGTTTAAATTAGCAAAAATGTAAATTGATGGTTTACCATGCAATGTCTTATCATAATTTATTTATGAGATGTGTCATGTACATTGCAGAAGAACAAGTGCATGCAGAAACCCACATAGGTACGCGAGCAATACTGCGTGTGTGTTGTGATTAGAGGTATGATATTTTTTATCCTCCAGCAGAAGGGTTGAGTTGAAGCATGGTGTGTAACATTAAACATTTAGAACCTTTTTCATTCCAGTGCACAAAAGTATATTTGTGTTGCAGTACTGAATGAAATTAAAAGGTAGTGCCTTAAAACACTGTGTTTTGTTGTATTTTTCATGTATCATGAACCTTATCAATTGAATATCTATGTCATGTCTTATTGGTATCTTTTAATGTAGATGCAGTATATGCTCAAGCCATTCTGAGACTACCAATGCAGCTGTGTTAATAACAAACCCCCAGAATTGTGCGTCATTATAGGCCTCTTGATTTGGCCATGACATGTCATTAACTTGATTTTCCTCTGTATTGAGAAACTATTGGGACAGTCTCTTGTCAGAGAATTGCACATTTGCACTGTGCAGATTTTAATATCTCGGAACTTAATGACCTGGCCTAGTAGCATACGTCAGCGCTAAACCGCAAAGTAGCTACATCTGTTTCGGCTTTGTTCAAGATACTGAGGGAGGGGGGAGCATTCCATGGTCAGGGGCCAAACTGCATGTCATATTTCATTACCTTCATTAGCTATTACAGAGGGCCCATTATGAAGATAGCAACCTCTGTTAAAAAAACAATTTCAATGTAGAAATCACAAAGTCAAGCACAAAATTGTTTTGTTAATAGAGAGATTATTTTTGGAAAACTGTTCGTTTTTGTAGTAACATTACGATGATTTGGGTGTATAGTTTTAAACCTAGGAAGGAAAAAATAATATTGCATCCTTTGATTTATATTGATAAAATAATACTATAGACCCTTACATTTATTTTCCATTAGTATATGTAGTAACGCACATCCTTCTAATTTAAATAATAATTCACTATCCAAATAAGTAATTAACCTTTTGATTTGTGAGGGTAGGACCAAGAAAAGAGCTGCAACAGAATTTGAAAGCAATTGATAGAAATTGCTTTGTACACATTATTTTGACTTACGTGATAATTCTGAAAAATCCTTATTGTTATCATGGGGCTTGGGACATCAAAGAAAAAAGAAACTAAACACTGAATGACTTGCTCCGATTTACAGGTATTAATGTTTTCCAGTCAATTGGACATTTGCAACAGTCTGCACAACTGGGTTTACCATGTCGATCTGCTCACCCAACCCCCTCTGCCACCTCTCACCTCCTCCCAACCCCCAACACTCTTATTTGATTGCTATCCCCTCTCTTTTGATGTATGAAGTTTTTATAACTATCCTGCCAAAATTCATCACAGGCACAATGTTGGACATTTTTCTCGTAATTTATAGCAGTCGTCTGTATGAAGCAGTTGTGGGAATGTCCATTACTAAGTTGCTTGTTGTTGTGGTTCCAGAAGAAGGCAACACATCAATCACGAGCTCTAAGACCCCAGAAGTCCATCAGATTTACAGTGTAATAAAATTACATTCCTATGAAACTACCTGTAACTTATTCTGTAACTTGCTAGGCAAAAATGCATGTTCAATACAATATAGACATATCTTTATTCCATATGTGTTATGCAGTTGCGATTGGAGAACTGAATACATCTTTGAAATCAGCTACAAGAGCCATGAGGCACAATACTGTGTGCATTTTTATTTAACTGTGAAACTGCTTTTAACAGAACCTTCTAGCTACTTGGCATTTGAGGGTTAAACATCTTGACAGGGATTTTCTCCCAAGCATCAAAATTCCTGTTGTTTTGTAAATGAGATATTTATGATTATCAAAGTACAGGGATAGGTGTCACAGTGGAAAAAAAAGGAAAAAAAGTATTTTCGATATTGATTGCTTTTTTGAGCTTAGGCACCTTAAGGACTGAAAAGGATCCAGGGAATATAATAAGACAGGGGACATCAGCAGCACAAGGGGCATGACCTTTATTTGCAATCATAGCTGAGATTTACAGTTTATTACTGATAGCTTTCATAAAGAGCCATTCAGTTCCGAGGTGAGTGGTTTGTCATCTGGAAATGCAATTAACTTCGTCCTTATCCCAATCCCTGGTCTAGATGTGAACAGTGCTCCAATAACACCACATTTTCCCTAATTTCATTTTATTCTCACGGATCTATCCTTTGAGCATTAGTGGAATTGCATATTATTATCCATCCACAGTGCCTAAAAGGCACTTGTGAATATTTTTAAAATTGATTACATGATTGTTCAGGGTCGTTGTGGCATGCACTTTGCCTTTATGTGACAAAAAAAGGGTGAATCATGCTTAGAGTAAATGCTTGGTGAGTTAATTAAAAAATGCCTGGACAACTTAGAAAAAAAAGTGTCTCAGAAAAAGAAACAAAATTACAGTGGCACCATTTTCATGCAGCCAATCTACAATAAGACTAAAGTTGATGTTAAACTGTGTCCTCTTTCATCTTTGCATTTGTAATTAATTGGCAGATACAAACATATTATTTCTTTAATTTTGCCAGAGGTGAAAAAAATTGTACTGGAGTAAGACAGTGATATTATTATCTAAATTTGTTCAAAACATTCTTATAAATATAATTGATCATATGAGAAACTATTAATTAAAAATCAGAATTCCAAACTTTTTTGAAATTTTGTAAAAAGTTATATGGATGTAGGACTTGATTGTATTTTTCATTGTAGCATACATTTGTCAATATGAATATATTCTGTATTTTATAGTTAAAGTTCAGTAATGACTCAGAATTTTCCTTTATGTTTAATAACGTTGCTGAAGTTTCAACACCTCATCCAATTAAACATTAAAATGGCTGTACTGCAAATGGTTAGTTGTCTGAAAGGCAATACCATAAGATGTGATTATAATTTGCTAACGTTTAGGTAAGTTGAATGAAGAATATATTGATAATTTGATCCTTTCCTGATGTTATTTCTGAATTTTGGTAGAAACCACAATGATATTCAGATTTATGAAAACCTTTTGTCACAAGGTGGTGATTAAGAGCTGTGTTTCAAGACACTGGTAAATATGAATATTAATTTTAAACTAACTAATTTGTAGATCATTGAAGCATTCTTCAGTTTGCTAACTTGCATTAAAACTTTTAAATATAACAAACTGTATAGGATGTATTCTAAACATAACTCTATTTTCTATATTTTTCAGTTATTAAATGTTGCAACTACTGTGCATAGTATGTGCCAGCTTTTTCATGGAAATACTTGTAGTGATATAAATAGAAGGAACCAATACATTAAACTCAAATGGGTGAATATTTCATGTTAGAAATAATTAATCTGTATATTTTAGCAAGTGTTAGCTTTCTTTCATTTCTTTAATTATGCACTTGATTTTTTTTGTAATTTTTTTCTCATCCTTTGCCTTCCAAGCAAGACCACATTCTCCATGGCTCCATCAGGTCTGCTGTTATGATGATCTATTTAGTGATCTTCGCACACCAACTTACTTGCTTTTCAAGTTGTTTTACTGTTGGTGTTGCTGCTGTTAACAGCTGATAGGGGAATGGTTATACCTTGTGGAGCTATAATAAGCCACCTCAAAAAGATTATTGGCTCCTTTAAGAGTGGTAGTGCTGCTGCATTCATATAGAGAAAGATCGCTTTCTTCTCCATCCATCCTCCTATTTGTTTGCATTGACACCTTGTGGCTATCAGTTCGTATTTTCTACAGATCAGTTTGCTTGGAATTCCCATTAGTTTATTAGCGCTTCATTGAGTTTACACCCAGATACCAGCCAAATATGTGCTACTTTACTGTTACAGTTGAACTCATTAGTCCCTCAAATAAGTTCAGTTTCCATTTTTGAAATGGGTGGTAGCTTTAGGTAATGCTTGTTTGGAGATTAATGAGTTCTCATTCTTGAATATTAAATTCTTTTCACACATTTCAAAATAGATACCTTTTAGTAGGCGGCTTTTTCCCAAATGGAGCATATTGTACAGGCATAAGTAATTACCACTAAGAAAGATGCAAAGTGAGAAACATTGGGTGGAATTTTTTTGAGGCCAAACGATGTGGGAGTGATAGAACTTGTAGCAGAATTGTGCAGAAGTCCTGGAAAATCTGTCTGAGCATTGGTGGAATTTGCTGTATCTTCTCTACACCTGCTAAACAGCAAGACACTAATGAAGGGGAATTAAAGCCTGTTAAACACCTTATTAACAGTGCAACTTGAATAAGTAACTTGCTATCTTACCAAATGTGCTGAGCAAACTAGACACTGAGAATTTTTGACGTGTCAGAGCAGGTACCTGGTACCTTCAGCTTGTCACTTGCCGTGTTGAGTCTGCATGTTGCTCAGCACCAAACAGCATCTCAGGGCAAGGTCCATACACACGCATCCCCTGTCCATGTACATTGGTATCTCACATTTGCCACAGCCTCACAACCATCATGGCACCTCTCTGATACACTTGTAGGATGCTTGGGAAGCACAGACTTGTATTGCTACTACAAGCTACTAGAACTGATATGCTGTTGTGAGGGCACTGCACACCCAGACACCCATTCACAAATTGTATTCACATATTGGACCACTCTGCATGTCAGGGTCATGCCTTCACTTTCCTTGTTTTGGTGTGCCATACTTATTAATATCTTGGCACTTCAACCATACTTAAAAGCTTTCTGTACTGTCATATTCAGGTGCTTTTTTGCAGACCAACACAGATGGGCTGCTTTTTAGTAGAAGCCTATCAGGGTGAGGTCCAACACCTTTCTGTATGGCATACAGAGACCTCAATCTACCATCTACAGCATGTGCTAGCAGCATGCACGAAAAACCTACTGCACATTTATTTGACCAGATGGGCGGGGAGGGCACTGCCCATCAGGCGTTCCTGGTATTGTCAGTCATGGGCAAAATCTGCACACAGTCCAGGGGTTTGGCCACGGTCATTCATCCTTTTGGGATGTTCATACTCAGGGGACTTGTCCAAATACATTCTGGGATGGACAACAGCCGATCATGCAGGGCCATTAGCAACAGGAGAATCGCATATTATCTGTTGGCATTTGCAAAGAAAGGAGTTCAGGATCTGGTCAGTCAAGTAGGGGCTATTTATCAAAATTGTTCAGAGGTCTGTGGTGAATATTATGCATCCTGTAGAGTCTGAGCAGAGTGCGAGATAACACCCTGGTGTACTGTGCTTTACAGAATTGTAGCAACCAGTGAGGTGATGTGAAAGATGCCGAGAGACTGGGAATTGGGAGCAGTCTTCTGAGGATAAGGACATTGGTGAGAAGGGAGCCTCCTCATTTTTGATGGAACTCAGCAGTGTCAAGCATTTCAACACAGACAGGATCTGATTAACACCCAGTTAAACACTCTAGCGGAGGAGGCCTGGATATAACAGGCAGCGAAATAGTCATTTGTGATTTGATTTGCTCTTTGGGGGAGAATTGCAGCCTCAATTCATTTTGACTTCACTTTTGCTGGCTGTCATTAAAACCTCACGTTGGGAATTGTCTGATTGCTTCTCTGCATGTGATGATCCCCTCAAGACAACGATAGTAGGCACTGGGGACAGTCTCGCGATGATTTAGAGTTGAATGTCAAGATGGAGTGTAGCTAAGGCCAGGGAAATGGTGAAACAGTGATTAGAGTTGAGAATGAAGTTGAAAATGCCAAGGAGTGTCAGCCATGCCTTTTATGTGCTTTGAGCAGCATGGCTTTGTGGCTGTTGTGCTGTTAAATTGCTGGTGAAGGTAAATGTGGGATTGGCAATTGTCGTCCGAGTGTACTGTAGTTTGTTAAAGATGGATGGGTGCAAAGGATGCTGGTCCTGTGGAGGATATTGTTAGGTGGGGAGTTGTTCCAGGAATTGCCTGAGGTAAAATGGAGAGAGAGAATCAGATTGAGAGGGTGCCATCAGGCTCAACAAGGTAATTAATGAACAATGATAATAAACTGTGAAGCTGGATGAACACAGCAGGCCAAGCAGCATCTCAGGAGCACAAAAGCTGACGTTTCGGGCCTAGACCCTTCATCAGACCCTCTGTGATGAAGGGTCTAGGCCTGAAACGTCAGCTTTTGTGCTCCTGAGATGCTGCTTGGCCTGCTGTGTTCATCCAACTTCACACTTTATTATTCTGGATTCTTCAGCATCTGCAGTTCCCATTATCTCTGAATTAATGAACAACGTTTGGTAAAGTATGAAAGAAATCTGGCTAGACCTCGTGACAAAAACAACTCCAAAAAACTGAAGCATTTGCAAACATTTTCAGTGGTGACAAGTCACTGATCCACTTGTTGCACTTCTGGTGATCCTCAATATTACAGATACCAGTCTACACACAATTCGGCTCACTGCAATGATATCAAGAAATAGTTGGTAGCTTTGGATACTGCAAAGGCTCTGAACCCTGACAACATTTTGGCAATAGGAATAAAGTTTTGTGCTCCAGAGTTTACCATGCTGTCCCAGGACAGACACAACACTGGCATGTGATCAGCAACGTGTAGGTTTGCCCTGCTATGTCCCGTACACAAAAAAGCAGAACAATTTCATCCCAGCTAATTACTTCCCCATCAGCCTACTCTTGAAAATTAGTAAAGTGGTGAAGGAGTTATCAACAGTGCAGTCAAACAATATTTGCTTAGCCATAAGCTGATCATCATCACTCAATCTGGTTTTTACCGGGGCCACTCAGCTCCTGACTTATCACAACGTGGTCCCAATTTGGACAAATGTCTGATCTCCAGAGATGAGATAGGAACGACTGCCCTCGATATTAAAGCTTCATTTGACTAAGTATGGCAGCAGGGAACCTGAGCAAAACTAGAGTCAATGGAAATCAGGGGGAATGCCTTTTTGCTGGTTGGAGGCATACCTGATATAAATTAAAATGGCTGTGGTTGTTGGAGGCCAGTCATCTTGTAAATCTCGACCCCCGGTGGGGTCTCTCGATTCCGTGCTCAGTCAATGACCACTCGCAGTCGGTCTGGCTGTTTAAGACTTTACTCTTTATTTCTTCAATTGGCTGGGTACAGATCATCCGGAAAAAACACTTCTGTATTCCTCGGAGGAGCTGCGCACACAACTTAATACAAAGATATTTTTATACTTTTCTTAAAGCAGGGTACATGGCGTGATCGCATAGTGTATTCAAACAGTTACCAATCAATACATGATATTGCTTCATTGACAGTTACATAATCCAATAGTATTAACTGGTAAACAACTTATGTCACAATGCTGAGGTTACTTTTTGTCTCGCCATACAGCGCCATAACATTTGCTACTGAAGGTCAGCTAGAATGGTTAGTACTGTGTTATCTTATCATTACTGCTTTATTTATGCAGCCCTAGCAGAACTCAAGAGTTCCCAGGCTAAAAGAGCAGCTCTATCAGAATTTACAGTTCCCAGGCTGGAAGCCATTTTGTTGCTAACTTGCACGAGCAGCCATCTTGTGCCTGAACCCAAATTTCAGATTCTTAATCTCAGTTCCAGGATATCTCTGCAGGAGTTTCTCGGGTTGGCATCCTCCGCCCAACCATCCTCAGTTGCTTCATCAATCACCTTCACTCCATAAGGTCAGAAGTTGGGGATGTTCGCTAAGCGGGGAATGATTGCACATGTTTCAAGCACCATTTGTGACCATATCTTCAGATACTGAAATAGTTGCTGTCCAAATGCAGTAACACCTGGACAATTTCTAGGTTTGGACTGACAAGTAATATCAAGTGGCACTGGAATAGATGTGTAAATATTTGGCCACAAGGGCAGATCAGAAGCTAGGAATCCTGCAGCTAATAACTCACTGGACTCCAGATAAACAAGCATCCACTCCCTTCAACACTGATGTACAGTGGCAGCAGTGTGTACTAGGTGCTCTGGAGAAAGTCGCCAGGGGTCATTAGACAGGACTTTCTGAACCCACAACACCTCCATCTAGAAGGACAAGAGCAGCAGACACATGGGAACACCACCATCTTCAAGTTCCCCTCCCAGTGACTTGGATATACTTCATTGTTACTGGGTCAAATGCTGGAATTCCTAACCTAACAGCATTGTGGGTCTACCTACACTAAATTAACTGCAGCAGTTAAAGGACTCAGCTCACCAGCACTTAGTCGAGCATAGTTTGGAATGGCCAATTAATGTTGGCACAGCCAGTGAAACCGACATATTTTGAATGATTTTTTAAAAAAAATTATGGATCTATATAGGTGAAAACCTTACTGCATTCCCAAGGCGAAGAAAAGAAAATGATGGCAGGTGATGGCAACTGATAGTATAAAGCAAAAAAGGATTTTGTTAAAAAAGGAGAAATTATCTCGTTGTTCTCCACTTGAATAGAGCCAACACTTGACTCAGTTGAGGTTATAAATCTGTTAATAGCAACATATGATTCACTATTATAAAGAAAGTATTATTAGCAGACAAATTAAACATTTTATTATGTTAGACAATTAGAAACTGCAGGTTTTTCTCAACATTGCTACCATGTATCAATGATTATAGGTATATGTGAGACATCTGCAGGGTTCCTATTGTATCGCTTGTGTGAGATGTATAACATAAGTATAGAGACTGTTGAGAGACAATGAAGAGGAGTGGGTTTCTCTCTCAAGAGCCCCCTTTTCATATTAGCTGCAGACCAGTCTGCCCACAATGAGTTTCAGAGATAGAAGGAACTGTAGATACTGGAGATCTGAGGTAACAAGGTGTAGAACTGGATCCACAGTGAATGCTCCCGAGCTCTTCACACTGCCTCACCATCAAGATTCCCACCCCTTTCTCATCCACCTTACCACCAACTCTGCATGTCCCTCCCCCCAACTCCCTAATAACCTTGATAATGAAATGTGAGGCTGGATGAACACAGCAGGCCCAGCAGCATCTCAGGAGAACAAAAGCTGACGTTTCGGGCCTAGACCCTTCATCAGAGAGGGGGATGGGGAGAGAGTTCTGGAATAAATAGGGAGAGAGGGGGAGGCGAACCAAAGATGGAGAGAAAAAAAGATAGGTGGAGAGGAGAGTATATGTGGGGAGGTAGGGAGGGGATAGGTCAGTCCAGGGAAGACGAAGGTGGGATGAGGTTAGTAGGTAGGAGATGGAGGTGCGGCTTGGGGTGGGAGGAAGGGATGGGTGAGAGGAAGAACAGGTTAGGGAGGCAGAGACAGGTTGGACTGGTTTTGGGATGCAGTGGCGGGAGGGGACGAACTGGGCCGGTTTTGGGATGCGCATCCGAATTCCAGTACCTCGACCCAGTGACAGTGAAGGAACAATGACAGACTTTCAAATCAGGATGGTGAGTAACTTGGAGGGGAACTTGCATGTGTTGGTGTTCCCATGTATCTGCTGCCCTTGTTCTTCTGGATGGAAGTGGTCTTGGGTTTGAAAGGTGCTGTCTATGGATCTTTGATCTGGATGTGAGTTTGCTCGCTGAGCTGGAAGGTTAGTTTTCAGACGTTTTGTCACCTTCATCGGAGGTTCACTGATGATGTCACCTAGAATGGTGACGAAACGTCTGAAAACTAACCTTCCAGCTCAGTGAGCAAACTCACATCCAGAACCTCAACCTGAGCTACAAATCTTCTCAAAACTCGCATGGATCTTTGATCTTGCAGATGGCACATACTCCTGCTACTAAGCATGGAATGGATGTTTATGGATGTGGTGCCAATCAAGCGGGCTGCTAGGTCCTGGATGGTGTCAAGCTTCTTGAGTGTTGTTGGAGCTGTACCCATCCAGGCAAGTGGGGAGTATTCCCAAACACTCTTGACTTGTGCCTTGGAGATGGTGGACAGGTTTTGGGGAAGCGGGAAGTGAGTTAAATGAGCCTATAAAAATACCCCAATTTTTAAAAAAATTGTGTATTCTAACAAAAAAAAGCTCCTAAACAAATAAGAAGATAGTAGAGCAGATGACTAAAAGTTTGGTCAAAGAGATACATTTTACGTAGAGTCTTAGAGGAGGAAAAAAGACGTATATACTGAAAGTCTCAGGGAGAGGATTCCAGAATATCTGGCCCAGATAGAACATAGAACATAGAACAATACAGCGCAGAACAGGCCCTTCGGCCCTCGATGTTGCGCTGAAGACATTTCCACTACTGGAAAGTTGAGCATGCTTAAGAGGCAACAATTGAAGGATCTTTTGAGATCTCAGATGAGCAAAGATTTTGGTTAGGGGACTGTAAAACTGTAGAAACTATCAAAGATACAATGACCCAAAGCAAAGGAGAGTTCAAAAGAAGAATGAGAATGTGAAAACCATGTTATTACTTAACCTGTAGCATATGTCAGCTATCGAACTAGGGATGTAGGAAAATGTGAAATGGACCTGACTTTTTGATCCTTATCATTTACTGTTAAGCAGCAAAGCAAGATTTTCACATTGCATGGCTCCATTTTCATGCAATTGTAATGAACAAACCAAGTATGAACAACTTTGCCCAGCAACCAACTGTCTAAGCCTTCCCAGACAGGGCACATTTTGCTGCAGATACTGAAGAGAAGCAAAGAAGCACACAATAAGCCAACAGACAGAGCATTGCCAAAGCAGTGCATAGGGCAGAGTGCAATTTAGAAATCCAAATTCTAATACTTGGATGCCATCAAAGGCTTTGAAAGCAGTCTAAATCAAAAGAAATCATTACCGATACATTGCAAAAGAAAGGAATTCAGTTCAGACCAATGTACAGCACACCAATCGTGTATGAAAAATGTGAGAAACAACATTTCATTGATGATGACTGTGTGGTGATGCTGACTGACAGCAACCAGCAGCAACATAAGCAGGTTATCAAACAAATACGTCAAGAACAATGCACACCTCTTCAGATGAGAACACGATTACCAGATCAGGGTGAGTTGTCAAACTTCCAAAGAATTATATTAAAGTTTTCAATGCTCAACATGAAATTGCTGTTTTTCCTGTTTGCATAATTATCTCATTGACACATACCTGTATAGACAATAGGTGCAGGAGTAGGCCATTTGGCCCTTCGAGCCAGCACCACCATTCATTATGATCATGGCTGATCATCCACAATCAGCATCCTGTTCCTGCCTTATCCCCATAACCCTTGACTCCACTATCTTTAAGAGCTCTATCCATCTCTTTCTTGAAAGTATCCAGAGAGTTGGCCTCCACTGCATTCTGGGGCAGAACATTCCATATATCCACCACTCTCTGGGTGAAGAAGTTTTTCCTCAGCTCTGTTCTAAATGGCCTACCCCTTATTTTTAAACTGTGTTCTCTGGTTCTGGATTCACGCATCTGCAGAAACATGCTTCCTGCCTCCAGAGTGTCCAATTCCTTAATAATCTTATACACCTCAATCAGATCCCCTCTCATCCTTCTAAACTCAAGTCTAAACAAGCCCAGTCGCTCCAATCTTTCAACATATGGTAGTCCTGCCATTCCGGGAATTGACCTTGTGAACCTACGCTGCACTCCCTCAATAGCAAGAATGTTCTTCCTCAAATTTGGAGACCAAAACTCCACACAATACTCCAGTGCGGTCTCACCAGGGCCCTGTACAGCTGCAGAAGGACCTCTCTGCTCCTATATTCAATTCCTCTTGTTATGAAGGCCAACATGCTATTAGCTTTCTTCACTGCCTGCTGTACCTGCATGCTTGCTTTCATTCACTGATGTACAAGAACACCTAGATCTCGTTGTACTTCCCCTTTACCTAACTTGACTCCATTGAGATAGTAATCTGCCTTACTGTTCTTGCCACCAAAGTCGATATACCGCACATTTATCCATATTAAACTGCATCTGTCATGCATCCGTCCACTCAACTAGCCTGTCCAAATCACCCTGTATTCTCATAACATCCTCCTCACATTTCACTCTGCCATCCAACTTTGTGTCATCGGCAAATTTGCTAATATTACTTCTAATGCCGTCGTCTATATCGTTAATATATATCGTAAACAGCTGCAGTCCCAGCACCGAGCATTATGGTACCCCACTGGTCACTGCCTGCCATTCCAAAAGGGATCCGTTTATCACTACTCTTTGCTTCCTGTCAGCCAGCCAATTTTCAATCCAACTCAGTATTTTGCCCCCAATACCATGTGCCCTAATTTTGTTCACCAGTCTCCTATGCAGGACTTTATCAAAGGCTTTCTGAAAGTCCAGGTACACGACATCCACTGGTTCTCCCTTATCCATCTTCATAGATACATCCTCAAAAATTTCCAGAAGATTAGTCAAGCACGATTTCCCCTTCGTAAATCCATGCTGACTGTGACCCATTCTGTTACTGCTATCCAAATGAGTCGTAATTTCATCTTTTATAATTGACTCCAGCATCTTTCCCACCACTGACGTCAGGGTAACCGGTCTATAATTTCCTGTTTTCTCTCTCCCTCCTTTCTTGAAAAGTGGGACAACATTTGCCACCCTCCAATCCGCAGGAACTGACCCAGAATCTATAGAACATTGGAAAATAATTACCAATGCATCCACAATTTCTAGAGCCACCTCCTTAAGTACCCTGGGATGCAGACCATCAGGTCTCGGGGACTTATCGGCCTTCGGTCCTAACAGTCTATCCAACACCATTTCCTGCCTAATATAAATAACCTTCAGTTTGTCCATTCACCTGTTTCTGACTTCAAGGGCCCAATTTTAGTCTTAGCCATTTCCTTTCTTTTCACATACCTAAAAAAGCTTTTACTATCCTCCTTTATATTTTTGGCCAGTTTGCCTTCATAGCTCATTTTTTGTCTGTGTATTGCCTTTTTAGTTATCCTCTGTCTTTAAAAGCTTCCCAGTCCTCCGGCTTCCCACTCATCTTTGCTATGTTATACTTCTCTTTTATCTTTATACAGTCCTTAACTTCCCTTGTCAGCCACGGCTGCCCCCGCCTCCCTTTAGGATCTTTCTTCCTCTTTGGTATGAACTGATCCTGCACCTTCTGTATTATATCCAGAAATACCTGCCATTGTTGTTCCACTGCCATCCCTGCTAGGGTATTGTACCACTGAACTTTGGCCAGCTCCTCCCTCATAGCTCCATAGTTCCCTTTATTCAACTGCAATACTGACACTTCCGATTCTCCCTTCTCCCTCTCAAACTGCAGATTAACAAGGTATACCTGTTTGGGATAAGTTTTCATCTTTTTACAAAGAGGCATTTTTGGAGACATGCACAATATCTCACTACTTTATCATAGTGTGTGAATTGTGAATAGAACAATTTCACACTCCATTTGTCTTGGTTCACTTGAAGGACGACACATTGTTGATCATTTGCTTGGGCCAGGGGAGCAGAGCTGCAGCTGTGTTGATGGCAGGATGCAAAACCCTCCATAAAATCCAGCCCTGTGTTTTCAGATGGTGTCACTGACAGACGGCAGGTAGTTGAGCACTAGATAAGGGCAAAGGGATAAATCCTTGGACGATACCAGGGGTAAGTCCAAGAAGAGTAGCCATTGAAGTGACCCTCTGGCTGTGACCTGATAGGTGAGAATAATACTAGGTAAATTTAGTCCACCCATGTTGAATTTTAGCAGTGAGGTGCTGTAGTCAACTGTGTCAACAGCATCAATTGGAATAATTTTCTATCATAGTCTTGGTATTCCGGAAGAATTTTCATTTAGCTGATGTATTTATGTGAACAAACTATTGTGTATTTGGTGGATTGTGCAAAAATGATTACAATATGCAAAATTAAACCCAGCTATTAGTGGGTATGTTTGGAAAAATAGCATTGTTTACCACTGAAGTATCCATTACATAAATTGCAATACTGAAGAAGGTTTGATCTATTTTCTGTGTGAAGTAACCACTAAGGTACATCTTAATTAGCCCCCAAAAAATAATTTGGGTTATTTTATGCCGTTCATAATATTTAACCATATTTACTAGCATTGTCATAGCCTCCAGGACTATGAGCCAAAAGCAAGAAATTGGGATTAATGTAGTCAGATGATTGTTGACCAGCCCAGATACAAGGAGCCAAAGTTCTCCTGTGCTGCAAAGATCTCGAAGTTTAAATTAATTCCATCTCTTCATAGGTTCAGGGGCAAGAGTCAAACCAGAGTATGTGTAAAATATAAAGTACTTTTCCCTTTATCTTTGGACAGAATGTATCTTATATGTATAGTATATTAATGTTTTCTCTCCCTTCTCCTACCTCTTTCCAGATTTTTTTAGATCCGAATGCCATTACTATACTTCTATGTGCCAGGCACTGCATCTTGATTTCCTGGAATATTTGCACCGTTCTACTAATACCCTCCCCAAAACCATAGAAGTTTTCATTAGTTCTGCTCTCTTTAAATGAGTTGAGTTCAGAGTGTTATAGATTTCTGCCAGTTTTCTCACTGTAGCCACTTCGGCTGAAAAGTAATGACTCAGGTGGGTCCTTGATCACCTGGTACCTGTGTGATTTATGACTCTTGTGATTCTCAGCCATAAAAGATGTGGAGTTTCATCTCTGCAGATTTTATGTGTATATAGGCTTAGACGTTCTACAATCAAAAATAAGTTTTCATTCTGTTCAATTTGAAATAGGGCTTTCAAGGTAAGCACTAAATCATTAAATCAATTTATTTGAACTGTGGATGCACTCAATCCTTAAAAATAATTGATTATGAGAAATTAAAATCTCTATTCTTTCTTGATACTTAAGTTGTGACATACAATGCAAATGCTCTCACGGTTTTTGTTAACTTTGATATAAGAGTACGCAGGATGTTGAAAACTTAAATTACTGATATTGCAGTTTAATTAAATGGTTTGAAAACTCTAAGTGTAAATTGCTGAAAGTGCCAATGACACAAATTTCTCTCAGTGACCAAGTTTGTTACAGTGAAACATTCTGTCAAATGGATCATACCAATATTATTTTGTAGCACCAGTTTGTTGCCACAAATGCAGTCAGCCATTGTTCTTCTAAGAACTTTAACAAGTAGTTATATTTAATGCTCATATGCAAATAACACACAGGAGCTTTGGCATTCCCAGCAGGATGATTGGAGTTTGAAAAGGCATCCTTTGCTCTATTTGTTGCAATTGTGCTATTCCTGGAATATCTGGGGTTAAAAATCTTGCTGAGATCCCATTCCTGTAAACATAAATGTTCAATGCCAGCATTAACCAAAAAGCCTTGATTGATTCCTCCATTTTGCCATTTTGTTTAATATATAGTATTGACATATCCTTTCAAATGTTCCCCATTAAATGTGAATTAAAATGTCACAAACTTATTTTTGATTCTCTTTGTTCACCATTTGTTTGTCATTCCAAGTTATGAGACTGTCTGCAATTAAACCGAGAACTCATTATGCAGTTAGTTGGTACCATCACTCCATGACTGTTCAGTTAATATTTTTGAGAAAGAATAATCCTGTGCTCAATAAAACAAGAAGCATATCTGATAAAATTGTAATGCAATATATCACCAGGTGGAACAAAACAGTGGTTCTGCATTCTCTTAGTGAACTTCTTAAAATGCTATGAATTGGTTGCAAGCTTGGCCTTTCATTTGTGACTACAGTTTAAATTAATTCAATCAAGCTAGAATGCAAATATCCTATTTGATTTCAAATACATTGTGGTGTAATGAAACTGAAAGAAATGAAATTTGCAATTCTTTTACATCAGTTTGTGCCAGTAACAAACTTGATTTGCCCAGATACCCATCAACTATTACATTTCCATTTGAGTTTAATTTTAATTATGATAAAAATTATAAACTCCTGCATCAAATTAGTTAGATCAGTATATCGAGTTCACCCCTTGGCATGGAAAAAGACTTCAGCTCATTTTGGAAAGGATAGTTTGGTAAGTGGGATTCTCAAAGAATTTTAAACCTCTGCCCCGTTACCATGTGAAACAGCATATCTGATTCCCAATGTTGATTCCCTTACTGGAAATCTCTATAAGGTTTAAACAGCGATGTTCCACTCCTATGACGGAGATGAAAGCATTGGATTTCCTGTTCACCATAAAATTTCAAAGTATACAAGTAACCCTGTTTAAAACAAAGAACAGCAGATGCTGGAAATCTGAAACATGGATAGAAATTGCAGGAGAAACTCAGCAGGTCTGGCAGCACCTGTGGAGAGAAAGCAGAGTTAAAATTTTGAGTCCTGTGACCCTTCTTCTGAACCTTTTTGAAGAAGCATCACTGGACCAGAAACGAGGACCTCTGGTTTTGTGCTATTTGCTTTTACTGTTCTTTGTGATACAGTGGTGAACAGAGCACTACTGTTAAGTAATAATTAAAGTTTTACTTTCAAAATTAGTTTCCCACCAGGGTAAACTCACCATTTGAGATAATTTTTGATTTGTTATATGTAATGTAAAGCTACGTTATATGACTGACATCCTTCGGCCTTCATAAAGTCAATCATAACCTTATGCAACATTTTCTTTGTTCAGAACATAAGAATTATTTGTTCATTAAAGTTTTTAAAAAAGAAGACTCTGAACTGCTAAATGTTGCTATTTTTCAATTAATTTCACAACTCACATTATTCACTTTCTTGGCAGTGCACTTTAAAAAAATCCTCAAGCTGTGTTCATGTCAGTGATTTGTAATCTGTGTATTTCACTGAATGTCTGACCTAGACGTTGCATTTACCTGCAGTTGGTTTTAAAGGCAAAAAGCTCATAAAATGTAGCACATTGTATTCCTTATTTCCCTTGATATGTCATTTGATGGCATAGTAAGGTGTGCAGCCCTGCTCATGCCATTATGTTTCTTGTGGCACTGGGTTGGTCCATGCCAATCATGCAGCCTGACCACATTTAATAGGCAGATGTTGGTCACGATGGAAAGGTTTAAGTAATCCCCTGCCACGCCACCACACTAGTCATACACCCCGCTTAATCATCAACAAACCCCACCCCAACCAGCTTCTTCTTACTTTCAGTTGGAACCTGACATTTGGCCCTCACTGACACCCCAGTCTTGCTTCTAGTTGGGCTGGCCTCACCTCCCCTTTTTTGGGGTCTGACATTAGCCCCTGCATTGCTTGTCTCTCAAACCTGCCACTGTTGAAACTGCAGAACTACAGGGCAATTAGATTGGCTGGCAGCTCTCCAAACTGGGACTACCTGCCTGGACAGGTGGCATGTTGGCTCAGTGGTCAGCACTGCTGCCTCACAGTGCCAGGGATGTGGGTTTGGTTCCACCCTCAGGCGACTGACTATGTGGAGTTTATATGTTCTCCCCGTGTCTGTGTGGGTTTCCACTGGGTGCTCTGGTTTCCTCCCACAGTCGAAAGATGTGCAGGTTAGGTGCATTGGCCATGCTAAATTGCCCCTAGTGTCCAGTTATGGATGTGTTGGCCAGTTGGGTTAGCCCTGCGAATTGGAGGTTTACGTGGGTAGAGCATGGCGGTGGGTCTGGATGAGATACTCTTTGGAGGGTCGGAGTAGACTTGATAGGCCAAATGGCAGGATGCAATGATTCTATTCCATGAAGCTAGATGGAGGGTGGAGGGTTGGTGGGGGATGTTTCACTCAGCTAATTAATGCCTGACAAAAGGAGATCAGGCAGCTGGCTTTTTGGTGAGTGGGCAGTTGAGCAACAATGTAATTGGCAGTGAGGAACACAGTACTCAGTAAAATCTAACCCTCCATTTTCAACAGTCTTATGGAAATAATACCTAATACAATCAAGCCTACAATAAGGAAAGTAGCCATTCAGCCCACTAAATTTGCACTGACTCTTCAAAGAGCATCCCTTCTAGACCCATCCCTGTAACCCTGCATTTCCTATGGCTAATCAACATAACCTGGAGAGTGTGATGCTAGGAAGAAAAGATAATTACAGCACAGGAACAGGCCCTTCGGCCCTCCAAGCCTGCGCCGATCTAGATCCTCTATCTAAACCTGTTGCCTATTTTCCAAGGATATGACTCCCTCTGCTCCCTGCCCATTCATGTATCTGTCTAGATACATCTTAAATGATGCTATCTTGCCTGCCTTTACCACCTCCGCTGGCAACGCGTTCCAGGCACCCACCACCCTCTGCGTAAGGAACTTTCCATGCATATGTGCCTTAAACTTTTTTCCCTCTCACTATGAACTCACGACCCCGAGTAATTGAGTCCCCCATTCTGGGAAAAAGCTTCTTGCTATCCACCCTATCTATACCTGTCATGATTTTGTTTACTTCAAACAGGACCTCCTCAATCTCCATCTTTCTAATGAAAATAATCCTAATCTACTCAACCTTTCTTCATAGCTAGCGCCCTCCATACCAGGCAACATCCTGGTGAACCTCCTCTGCACCCTCTCCAAAGCATCCACATCCTTTTGGTAATGTGGCGACCAGAACTGTAAGCAGTATTCCAAATGTGGCTGAACCAAAATCCTGCACAATTGCAACATGACCTGCTAACTCTTGTACTCAACACCCTGTACGATGAATAAAAGCATGCCATATGCCTTCTTGACCACACTATCGATCTGCATTGCCATCTTCAGGGAACAATGGACCTGAACACCCAGAACTCTCTGTGTATCAATTTTTCCCAGGGCTTTTCCATTTACTGTATAGCTCGCTCTTGAATTGCATCTTCAAAATGCATCACATCACATTTGCCTGTATTGAACGCCATCTGCCATTTCTCTGCCCAACTGTCCAATCTGTCTATATTCTGCTGCATTCTCCAACAGTCCCCTTCACTATCTACTACTCCACCAATCTTAGTGTCATTTTCAAACTTACTAATCAGACCATCTATACCTTCCTCCAGATCATTTATGTACATAACAAAAAACAATGGTCCCAACACAGATCCCTGTGGAACACCACTTATCACAGTTCTCCATTTTGAGAAACTGCCTTCCACTACAACTCTCTGTCTCCTGTTGCCCAGCCAGTTCTCTATCCATCCAGCTAGTACACCCTGGACCCCATGCAACTTCACTTTCTCCGTCAACCTACCATAGGGAATCTTATCAAACGCCTTACTGAAGTCCACGTATACGACATTTACAGCCCTTACCTCATCTATCAACTTTGCCTCTTCCTCAAACAATTTAGCTATTTCGCATGGGCAATCCATCTAACCTGTACATCTTTCATCTGAGAGGAAACCAGAGCACTTGACAGAAACCTTTGCAGACACAGGGAGGATGTGCAGACTCTACACAAACAGTCACCTAAGGATGGAATTGAACCCCAGTTCCTGATGCTGCTGAGCCACTATGCCACCCACTTATTGCAATTATTAATACTTACTGCATATGTTTTCGCTGTACATTAATCCTGAACAGTTATTAAAAGTAAACAACCTAAAATGGAAAGGGACCTGGATTATACATTCAATGGCTGACAAAGATTCTATCAGTAGCTTAAGTTATTCAGAGATCTTTTCTCAGTGTGGCATAAGAGGACTTGTTCCATGCATTAGTAAACTAAACACTAGGTATGCTATGCAGGTAATGAGGCAAGTTGAGAAGATAGCATGAGAAAACTCACCAGGCCTCTCAAAAATAAACCCTTTATGGAACTCACCAAAAATGACACTTTGCTGATTTCTGGTGAGATTTAGCTCAATATCTTGAACATGATGCACAGGTTTTGGTTTCCTTTTTTTTAAGGAGACGTGTAAATGAATTGGAGATGGTTCAGAGGAGATTTACTAGATTGATACAAGGACTGACTGGGTTGTCTTAGGAGGCGATGTAGACAAGCTGGGCTTGTTTCCACTGGAATTTAGAAGATGAGAGATGATTTGATTGAAGTATACAAAATCTGGAATAGTCTTGACAAGGTAGACATGGAAAGCAGGTTTCCTCTTTGGGTGAGTCCAGTGGTAAAGGGCACAGTTTTAAAATTAAGGCTAGCTCATTTAACACAGATTAGGAAAAGTTTTGCCTCTCAGAGTTATGTGATTTTAGAACTTACTGCCTCAGAATGCAGTAGAGGTGAGGTCATTAAATAATTTTACTGCAGAGGTGAATAGATTCTTGTGAGGCAAGGGAATCAAAAGTTATCATGGGTAGATGGGAATGTGGTGTTTGTAACACAAACAGATCAATCAAAATGTCAACTCTGCTTTCTCTCCTCTGATGCTGCCAGACCTACTGAGTTTTTCTGGTAATTTCTTTTTTTGCTTCTGATTTCCAGTTCTTCTGTGTTTTTCAATGATCTTACTGAATACAAGATGGGTTGGATGCTCTATTTCTGTTCTTATTCTGTGTGTTTATATGTTTGTATGACTTGCAGCTTTCAGGGTTTTCTTCTTTATGTCTATGTAAAGGCCTATGTAAACAGAAACCAAGAAATAGTAGCTGAGATAACCATCAGCACAAAGGGCCTCATAGTCTTCTCAAAGCTAGCTTTTCCAGCAATTAAGAGCTATAAAGCCTACTTCTTATCTCTGTAGACAGGGTCAAATATCACATGACACTAGATTATAGTCCAATAGGTTTATTTGAAAATGCAAGCTTTTGGAAACAGTGGCATCTCCATATCTTATCTCTGTAAAAAGCTTTCTTTTGTTTTTCCATAGCCATTTGAGCTTCTTGAAAGAACAGTTAGATCACAAAACATGTTACACTATTGACCACATTTTCTAAGAAATCATGTGGTTAAAAACCCTTTTTCCGTGAAGAAACTGTCCAAACAGTTCTGTTGCTTACAATTTTTCAAATCGTCCATAAATATGTATTCCCATCATAATACCATTAGAGGCTATATACAACAATCTGAAATGATGACAAATTTGCAAACATGAGGGAATATTGAACTAATTTGGTTCTTGCCTTCTTCAGCAACATAACTCTACAGGTATTGAGAAATACTAAAAGGTTCTATTTAACTGACTGTTTCAGTTCAGCTTCTGTTTGTGACCAAATTCAAAAGACCTTTTAAAACTTTTTTTTTATTAGCGCATGTAATTTTTGAGTTCTTGCTGGATGCACATTACTAAACGTAGCAGCTGTAGCAATTCAGATTTTATTACAAAATATAAATATTTATAAGTGCCATTTAATTTGTCGCCCAGGTAACATGCTATATTTGACAAATAACCGATTCCTGGAATACGGCAATTATATTGTTTTGCAAGCAAAGTTACGTTGCAAAGAGTCAATCTCTGTCTTTAGGGACATTTTTTAATATTAATCAGGAATATCCTTGTTTTTGATACTTCCTGTAAAAGGTGCAAAGTTTCATCAAGTTAGTCAGAAATAATTTGCAATAAAAAAATTATTTGAAATGTTCAGATTCTTTAATATCATGAATAAAACTGATTAATTTTCTCTGTTAATGACACAAAATTCTTCTTTGTAATTTTATGAAGTATAAAAATATTGCTAAATGCCTCCTAACTATCAGTGATAATCATAAAAATAATCTATCTGGTTCACTTCTGAATTTTAGGGGAGGAAATCTGCCATTCTTAGCTGGGTCTGATCTGTGCTATGGCTCTGGAGTTACATTATGTGGTGCATCTTAACAGATCTCTGAAATGGTCAAGCAAGTGACTATGTTCAAGGGCTATTAGGGATGAACGATAAATGCAGTGGCACAAAGGACCAGAGGGCATAGTCCAAGTAAAAAGTATTGCCAACTTAAGACTGAGATGAGGAACAATTTCTTCTCTCAACGAGCTCTCTTGTTCCATGGAGGGATGTGGGGTTGACAGGCAGAGTCCTTGCCAATATTTAAAGCAGACATAGATTCTTGTTTAGTAGGGGAATCAAGGGTTATGGGGAAAAGGCAGGAAAGTAGATGTGAGCAATGTTGTGTCATCCTATCGAATGAGGAGCTGATCAGCTTGCTTCTTTCCTATTTCTCATGATCTTGCGGATGCCCACAACCTGTCTAAAGACAATGATAAAAACTTTGATGAGAAATAATCACTTAATTTAAAATTAAAATTTGTAATTTGTTGAAATGCAAAAAGAGTAGATTACTTAATTTCAAAGCACATATCAAGGATAATTATGTCTTTTACTGTGAGCAAAAACAACACAAAAAGGACCAAAAGACATTCGAAAATTATCATGGTACAGTGATGTTGGGGAAAGTTTATGTATTCAAATCCACTACTGGAACTTGTTTGGGTTATTAAGTTAATTTTTAAGAAAGACATAGAAAACCTTGGATTTATTGGGAAATTTGGAGAAGTTGCATTCTCAATGATTTGGATTTTACAATGATAGAAAACAGTGATGCTATCAGGACACACTATGTGGTAAATTTAGACAATGACTGTTGGAGACTGTTGGTTTTCAGGTCCTTGTGGAGTCAGGAATGGGATTGGAAATCTCCAAAACCTTTACTTCTAATAATTGAAATTGTACTTAGAGAAATAGATCCGTACCATCTTTCCATATTCAGGAAGAGGTTGAGGTTAGGTTGTGATCTCACATGCACTTCCTCTGAGTTGCAACTGACAACCTCACTATGCATGTTTATATTTCGCATCCCTCTTTACTTTCTTTGATTCAGGTGGTTTTGGAAGGATCCTGAAAAATCTGCCTTGTTTGAGAGTTAGCGAACCTGGGCAGAAAGCTGCTCAGGAGATAGAACATTCCAACTAGGAAGTCTTAAATATTTTGGCAATTCCAAATGCCATTATTAGATGCTGTACTATAAGCTGGAGGTGCTTTTGCTGCAATGGTTTATACATGGAAAGGAGAACAGTACAGCACAGGCATGGGCCCTTTGGTGTACCATGTCTGTGCTGACAGTGTAAATGTCTGTCCTGAAAGTTTTTTGGCATTGCATTGATCAGTGTTGAGATGCATGGTGCAATGAGTCAAGGTTCCTTGCATGCAACCTTCATTGTCTTGCTGTCGCCCATCCCAGCTCTCCACTCCTGAACTATTAACCCTGCTTGACCTTTGTGCTGCCTACTCCATCACTCAGATCACCTTTCCCCACCTTCACTAGCACTAACAGCTATGCCAGAAGCTGTCATCTCACTCAGTCCCTCCTGTTGACCAGTTCAGAAGAAATGAGCTCCCAACAGAGTGGAGAGAGCCAAGATGGGTGGTGGGTTTCAGACATTCTTCTCTTCACTCCCAATGTGTAGAGATTCCTGGGCCTGGCTAAAGAGTAGTGAGATTGCTCATTGGGTAACTCCTCACCAAGTAAGAAGCATTATGCATTTCTTTGCCACTCCTGTATTACTCTGACAGTGAATATATTCTTCACATGGCTGAAAATCTACCCCATGCAGTCTCTCTCTTTTTGCTCCTGCAGGTACAAGTGGTATCTGCAAACTCTATGCACAATGATCTCTGTATCAGCCCAAAGGAGTGGCTCTGCAACACACTTCCTCTGTCTCTGAGGAAGAAACCACAGCTGCTTCAGAGGCAGCACAAGCAAGGCTGCTTCTGACACCGTCCATTATCTCAGATACTGACACCTCAATGCCAAGAGCACATGTTGGCAAGCACAACACTGCTATGCCTCTGCAGTTGTTTGAGAGAGATTTGTCCTAACTTTTTGGCACTTGAAGATCTGTCAGAGGACAGGTACCTGCTCAACACCAGGCATGATATGACTGTATGATGTTGGGAATTCAGAACTTCATAGAAATGCACAAGCAGGCTAAGGACCAGCAGGTAGGTTTTCTGGTTGGGAGTGCTGGGCAAATTAACACAAAGGTTGGAGGACTCCGTGAACCTTATTTGCACTGTGTTGCCTGTAGCATTTGAAGGTGTGGTAGCCACCATGGGAAAGGTTGGCAACTGTCATAGACATCCAGACCCAGCACTCTCAGTTCCTACCAGATCAAGGTGTGGACCTGCATTCCATTACTCTGACCAATTAGTGCTCAGTACCAATGACAAGGCTACAGGGGTCAAGGGATCTTGACCTGACTCCAGGAACCTCTTCCTAACAAAGAGACAGGACAGTGCCATTAGGCTTCTATGTGAAAGAGGAATCATAGACACGCCCTGTCATAGTCTCCTCTCAGGACATTGCTGAGATGTCTGCACCTTCCATCTCAACTGTGCCCACCGCACTCAGCCGTTTGGGATTTTGAGCTGAAGAGCCTCTGGGCAGGACATATTCAGCAAGTCTGGGCACTGTGGAGACAAACAGCCGCTGAGTCACCCAACCAAAACTCATACGGCCAACAGTTTTCTCTTAATGGGAGGCTCCCTCCAGCCTGGCTCTGACCCAGAAATGTTCCAAGATGCAGTTGGAGAGGAAGGTAGAAGAAGATCTTCTGAGAGCACACAGGAAGCATGAGTAAAAACTTGCTCACATTTGTAAATGTTCACTGTTCATCAGCTGTGCAAATGAATGTCAGTCTAGCAACAACTACGAGATCGAAGGTATACAGCCCACTCACCCTTAGCACTGCATGAGGCTTTATGATTTGAGGTGTGAAAATGAACAGCCTTTAAACCATGTACTGACTGTGGGAATTTAGAAGGTGATTGCTTTATCAACTAGGGCTAGTCATTCCAGGCCACAATACATTGTTTGTGTATTGCATTGGGTTTAATTGTCAATTCTGCAAAATGTGGTCAGGAATGCTTGCAGCTTGGATTTGGACACCACACAGAAGGTTAACACCTAAGGTTCACATGTAACTTGTAGCCCTCACTGGGTCTTTCACCTGGGTGTCTGTGAAATGCTGGCACCCTTTGAAAGGTCTCACTCTGTTTAAAAGTGGAACACCTTCTCTCATAGATTGAAAGACTTATCCTGCCCAGTCCAGGTGCATTGGCAGGCATTTTCAGCTCTATTGTGCACTTGCTATTTGCATTATAATGGAAGTAAAAAGTGGTCACAGTGAGTCTCAGACTCAGCCTCTTATCCTTAGTGACGGCCCAGATGTACACATTCCTTTCTTTGTAGATCTCCCCATTCCCCACCCCCTCAATTGACTTTCAACTTCCTCATGATTCCATCCAACCTGCCCATGTTTAATCTTTATCTTCCCTTGCTATCCCCTCAGCCCCAGCTACACTGAGTGGGCATGCTACATATAGTAATGCCTTTTATGCTCCATCATCTCCTCAATTATGTTGTCAGTTGCCTCATTCACAACCATTGTCTCCTCTGCACCCTAGCATGCTCCATTATTGGGTTATCCAGCCTCCCTGCCACAACTGATAACTCCATTGCCTTTTAGTAGTGGACCCCAGGACTGGCCATGGTCCACTTTCTTGATGGACTATCTATTATTACATTCCTAGTTTGCCTTCCTCTCTCAGTATCATTTTTTGGAAGGTTAATAGCTGTAATATTAGCAGAATGGAGCACTGGGACAATATTTAATGAAAGCTGTAGAGATTGTGTCCACTTCTTGGAGAGCTGTTGAGAGTCTCACGTCCCCTCTTTTCAGGATGGCCCACCAAATAGTGCCATTCCAGCAGCTCAGGATTAAGGAGTCTTAACACCTGAAGCCTTGCCTGCTGAGAGCCCCTGGGCAATGAGAGGTTGTGAATTCTTCAACAAGGGCAGTGGATTGTAGCTGGTCTTGTCTTCACATTGACTGATTTGTGGGGAGAAGGGGTTGGCAATAGGTGCAGAGGAGTAGCACCCAGTGTATTTGCCCTTCCTCCCTTGCTATTGCCAGGTCTCTCGATCAGTCAGTGAAAGCCTTCGAAAGGAGGAAGCATCCTCGGAGTCTGCAACAGATTTTGCTGTGTGGACTTTTTGGATGGCAATTTCCTCCCCCACTTATTTGGGGCAGTGGCAGAAAGAAGCTGAGCTTGTCATTTGCCAAACTCTTGCCTAATTAAATGTTCCCTGCCACCAAACCCACAACAGAAAAAGAATTAAATTCCACCTCTAAGGTCGGACATTTCAATCTGAGTTTTCTTTTAGCAGAATGAAATGTTTGAAGTAGCTAAGTATGTTCACGAAAAATGCATAGATTCGATGGTGTCTGTGGTCCGAAACATCTCTGTGGAGAATAGCAGAGTAAGACAGATCTGGAGTGAGGAAAAAGCTGACAATACATATTAAGCATTCATAAGTCTTGATGTTTTTAGCCGTGTTTTTTAAAAAAATTACAATGCTGTGATGGCATCAAATCCATCGGGAAGCAAACAGACGTAAATAAATAGACAAATTGTGGATAAAAATTGGAAAAAAAATTAAAATTTTGAAGAATTAATCCAAATGTAATGTGTTGTTGCAACTACGTTAATGTAGTTTAGATCAATAAAGTATTTGAGATTAATAAAAGACAGATTAGGTTAGCAGAACTGATGAAAAAATATGCATCAAATTATTCAACCTTTTCTGTTGTGTAGAACTGATAACAATTCTTCATTGCATTGCATGCACTGTTTTTAAAGAAAATATTGTTCTGTTTTTTTGATCTGAAGAAGATTAACATTTTTATTGGATGAAGTGACTTCCCTCATTCTATTAATTTTTTCATATAGATATATGATCATGCAATAATTTATCTGGCAAGTTCCTTTGTCGGCTTAAGCATCTGATAACTGCAATGTGAAACTTCAGTTTAAATATGGCAAATACATTAAAGAATTTTAATGGCTGTGCTCCACTCTCTACGTATAGTGATTCAATTTACACAATGAAAAACTTTGTAAGATAAAAGATACTTGTTCAAATGCAGTTTAGCAAAACAGTTGCGTGTTTGCAATATATTTTAATGATTTTTTTTCATCCTATGTTTGAAGTACTTTATTAATAATTTCTAAATCCCCTCAAATGGAATTTTCCAGTCAAAATATAAAGTTTATATCCCACTTAGGTACAGGCTATGATGAAACTTCTGTTGCAATGAAGCAGGTGAAATTAAGGACAACTCCAAGATGCCAACAGTACAATTGTGTTATTTAAATAATAAAGTGACAACTTGTCCTGTGAGCTAGCATGTAACTATTTATATAGAAATAATTTAAATACTGTATAACTGAAGTCTAATGTTTTATAAAACTGTGATCTTACAAAGCACACCTTTGTGTACCAGATCTGCTTAATGTTCGGCATACCATTTTAAAGTTATCTGTATTAGTAGCTAAGTGATTGGCAGGAACTGGAGTCAATCCAGTTCATTTGTTTCAAAATGCATCATGTTGTCCATGATCTCATTTGAGAAACAATTTTATATAGAGCGACCATAAGCTTTTTATGTATTTTTAGATGTGTGTTTGAAAGGATGTATGATTAAACTTTGGAGAATATTTCTTTTATTCCTTTCTTTTGAAAAAAATCCTGCTTCATCCTCTTTTCAGGCTGTTGACCACAAAAGATTATCCTCCAGCCAGGAGACTTGGTTGTCAGCGCCAGTCAGCATGAGAGAAAATTCACACAGGGCACGCCGGATCATTTTGGTTGTTCTTTACCCTTGTGAGTTGCATGGTAGGCAATCTGGACAAGAGCCAGTCAAAATTAACCAATAAAGGTATGTGAAGTTAAGTGGCAAAAATCTTTGGAGCTCAAATCCACAATTTTTAGTCAGGGCGGAAGCATTCCGCTACTTTGGTACTAGAAAGTCCAATTTTCCAGTTTCAAAATGAATGAAATTAATGGATTATTTGGAAAATACCTTACACTGTGCATGTAGATGGCTAATATTTAGTGATGCAGAAATCATTGCCCATAGTACTAACAATGTCATGTCGCTCATGTTGTTAGTTTTCGTATTCTACAGCAAAAAGTTGCTCGGGATCATGATTATGTATAGAGGGAGATGATGAGAATGGCATTGGACTAATAATCTGGAAACTAATCCTAATGCTTTGGAGACATGAGTTGTAATCCCATTGCATTTGGTGGAATTTATATTCAATTAATAAAATCTGGAATTGAAAGTTAGTCTTAGTAGTGACGACCCTGAATCTATTGCCCGTTGTCTTTAAAAAATGTTGTTCACAAATATCCGTCTGTAAATGTGCCATCTTTTCTTGGTGTGGCCTATATGTGATTCCAGATCCACAGGTACATGGTTGACTATTAACTGGGCTCTGAACTGTTCCAGCAAGTCACTGACATCTAGTTTGGGTTCTGCCAGGGCTACTCAGCCTCCTGACCTTGGTTCAAACATGGACAAAAGAGCAGAATCCCAGAGGTGAGGTGGGAGTGACAGCCCCTGACATCAAGGCCACTTTCGACTGAAGGTGGCATCAAGGAGACCTAGCAAAACTGGAATCAATAGGTATCAGGGAGCAAACTCTCTGTGGGTTAGAGTCAAACCTGGCACAAAAGAAGATGTTTTTGTTTGTAGAGGTCAGTCATTTCAGCTCCAGGACATCTCTGCAGGAGTTCTGGCTACTGTCCTAGGCATAACCATCTTCAGCTGCTTAATCAATGACCTTCCCTCCATCATAAGATTAGAAGTGGTGATGTTTGCTAATGATTATACAACGTTTTGCACTGTTCACGACTCCTCAGATACTGAAGCAGTCAATGTTCAAATGAAACAAGATCTGGACAATATCCAGTTTGGGCTAACAAGTGGCAAGTAACATTTGCACCACACAAAAATCAGGTAATGACCATCTCTAATAAGAGAGAATCTAACCACACCTCCTTGACATTCAATAGTGTTACCTTCATTGAATTCCTGCCGTCAAAACTCATGGTGTTACCATTGACCACAAACTCAATTGGACATGCCATATAAACACAGTGGCTCCAAGAGCAGGTCAGACCCTAGAGATACTGTGGCGAGTCATTCATCTCCTGACTCCCCCAAGCAATGTCCATCATCTGCAAGGCACAAGTCAAGAGTGTGCCAGGATACTCCCTTGCCTGGATGGGTGCAGCACCAACAACATTCAGGAAACTTGACCCCATCCAGGACAAAACAGCCCACTTTATTGGCACCATATTTGCAAACATCCACTCCCTCTACCACTGCTGCTGAGTAGCAGCAGTGTGTACCATCTACAAGATGCACTGCAAAGCATCACCAAAGCTCCTCAGACAGCTCCTTTCAAACTCTCAACCTCTTCCATCTAGGAGAGGAGCACCACCCCTAAAAGCTCCTCTCCAGGCAACTCACTATCCTGACTTGGATACATATCACCATTCCTTCACTGTCACTGGGTCCAGTCCTGGAATTCTCTCCGCTAGGGCATTATGGATCAATCTACAGCAGGTGGACTGCAGCAATTCAAGAAGGCAGCTTGCCACCACCTTCTCAAGGGCAACTAGAGACAGGCGGTAAATGCTGGCCCAGCCAGCGATCCCCATATCCCACCAGTGAATTTAAAAAAATGTCACTTTAATTCATGATCAATAACGGACGGTCAATAAATGCTGCCCTTGTCCACAATACCCAGATCCATGAAAGAATTTGAAAACCCCATCTAACTGTATATTTAGGAACTAATATTTCACACATTGAAATGTGTTTTCAGGTTTAAGAAAAAACAAGAAAATGCTGGAAGTATACATTTCTTCATTCCTTAATGGGCTTCATTTTTCACTTTTGGGTATGTGAAAATTTCAGTGCATTTTGAAACTAAAAGCCATTTCCTCAGAAGTATACCATTGAACAAACATTTCACCTTCTTCAATTCAAACTTGAGCACATTTTTTGCATCATCTTTGGAACATAGTATCTTGGATCTCAGTTACCGCACCAAAATGGCACTAAAAATTGATGCACATCTTACCAAAACCAGAATTATATATAAAAAACTCATCATTACATCAAAGAAATATGGAAATCTTTCACTTTTTCTTTTACATATCTCAACTTTTTAAATTGACCTTATTTGGCCCATTTTGCAAGTTTCTTTCAGCAGGCATTCTTGAATTCATGTAAATTGATGATAAAAATATTTTGGATCAGTGTCAGTAAAAGTTAAGCCAATTCTGACTTTGCAAACAGTTCATACTTTAAGATTGTTCACAAACAGTAAGTGCACATGTGTATGACAGATGTTTGGACATAAGCTTGGCATTCTCTACGGGCCACCTAACAGTTACATGGCTATTGGTGGTTCACTTTATTAATACATAAAGGTCAATCACTAAGGGAACTATACTCTACCAAAGAGAGTAGAGAATTTACTTTGAATGCAGTTTTGTGGTTGTTACTTGACTGGTAATGTAGGGAGCATGCTCAAATGTTGTTGCACATTGATCTTTGTATGCCAAGAATCTGCCTGTTAATCTATGCCTGTTATTTAAAAAGTAAACTGATCATTCTTATTTTCTAATTTAAGATGAGAAAGAGGCAACATAATTTATGATGAACATTAAAGAATTTCAGGGTTGTTGGTTTAGTACATCTTCATAAATTGCTGTCATTTACTTTTACAAATAATGGACACAGAGAGAAGTAGATGGGGAAACCAGCTCATCATTTGTGGTGGGCTTGCATTATTCTTTTTAATATTACTGCCTTCAAAGTTATACAAAGAAATCTTTCCTGATGCACATGCTTATAATATTCTAAGGAGCATTAAATATATTCAAAGGTATGTCAGACAAGAATATCAGATTTTGCTTTTTTACAATAACTTTCCTTTGTTCACTGAAACATCAGGCATATTATTGTGCTCAACAGTTCAATTTTTTGGCTTGTCCTATTTTCGGATTTAAAGCAATATCATTTAACAAGACTGTTTGCCCTTTTGCACACAAAGCAAGTAAATGCATCTGACATACAGTGATTTTTAGTAGGTTCCTGGATTAATGTAGTTATAATGATTTTAGCTGTTATCATTGCAATATATTTCATATTGCCTGCTATAATTCAGAAATGGCAGTGAATGGGACTTTGTGTTTACATTTGATCTATTTAGTAATGAAATAAACTTTCATAATAAGAAATAATCAAGTAGGTTTTGTTGCAGTGTTCAGAAAAGCAAGAATAATTGATCAGTAGTAACTCTGACTAGCTGATTTCTGCACTTACAGGATTTAACTTTTATCTTATAAAGCTTTAAACTGTGTGTTCATTCTGTCTGAGAACGGGTCCTTTTTTCACTCCCAGTTATATGTAAGAAAAGTAAAATACATTATTTTACATCGATCTACCTGTTTCGCTCATCTTAACTTTCTCCTCCTTGATAGGATGGAGAAAACCATGTCATCAGAAACACAATACTATTTTACCCATAATTTTTTAATGAATTATTTGTTTCCATTTGGTTTGAATGTTTGGCTAGTCATTAGCCAGTTATTATTTATCATCCAATAGCACTAGATAGCATTGAGTTTTGAGTCAAATAAGTTGACAGCATGAGGATAACAATGAAAAACAAAGGCAATCATAAACAATGGCAAATCCAGAAAAAGAAATGATACTAAAATGTTAACAATATGTTTTGTACAGTGAATAAACCAAATTTGGTCCTTTTCTTGTTTGTGTATGGTGATCAGATTCTGAATGTGATGAAATTCATAAAATCTGTGTTTGGAGTCTATATTCTATCTCAGAAGACGTATGCAACTTTTGTGACTCATTTAAATCTTCCACATCTTTCTTTACACAGTGTTGCAGAAATGAATCATTACACTGGCATTGTTCATTATAAAAGCTGCGAGGAGAGTATGGCACAGTGATTCATTCTGGAATACAATAGGAAAGCAATGCTTCACAAGTATGGCACAAGTAGCTTCCTTCTGTGCTGTATAAACTTCTTTGTTTAGAAATCATTTTCATCTCCTAATAAACAGGAATAATATCAAAATAGGATCCAGCCCATGTAACTCACAAACATTAATCCCTTCTGATGTTGGATATGGACGTCATACTCCATTATTCTCACCATTATCATGAGTCTGTTCATCTTCTTTCGGATTTGTCTCCTCAAACTTCTGCAGTAACATTAGATTTTTAGGATGAATTGGGAAAACCAAACATAATAAAATGTCCACTACATTCTATGACTATATGTTCCTAATAACCATAAACATTTCACCTTAATATATTGCCTATAAAACATTGGATTTCAATGGATGCAAACATTGGATTTCATAATTCAGTTTTGTGAAATCTGCTATTGCCTGAAACTGTAAATCAGACTTGCAAAAGGAGGCATACTCTACTCTCTCAAGGGAAGGATGTGAAATCCCTCATTCACCACTGATCAGTAATGGAAATCCTCGGGCCCATGTCAACAGGGTAAAATAGCAAGCAATGCTTTTTGTACTTAACATCCAGACATTTTTGTTCAAATGTTTAAAGGGCTGGAGTGTTAAATGCCATGGCACTTAAATTTTTTCTTTGGCAGTTGTTTTTTTACAACTTTGACAATTGGTTTCAACAAGTCTATTTGAAGGTCCAATGGATCTTAATGAGTTTATGGACTTTCTACGCGCATTCATACCTACATTTCATAATCCCAGAAAGACACTTTACCCCTTCCAAAGATCAATTCATCCCTGTTAACGGATTAATGACCTTATCCAAAGGCACACTTACCTCTCCATCAAGTCTAATCGATACATGTAATGTATCACATACTTGGGTGACCAAACTCAGAAGTGAGAGAAGTTGATTTATATGGACATGTGAGAAATGTGGCCCAACCTGAAAAAAAAATAGTAAAGCTGAATTTGTGGAGTGTTGAACTTCAAACTTTTGGTTTCCTCCATTATTGCAGAAATAAGGCATCCATCCATCCATCACCACAAATGTTTTGATCCTTCTTAATAGGACAAACCACCTTGCATCTTCTTTGCAGCAAAACAACCTGGTCCCCCGCTTTCAACTTTAACATTCAAGCCACTCAGATTGCATCAGAGAAAATGGGAACTGCAGATGCTGGAGAATCCAAGATAACAAAGTGTGGAGCTGGATGAACACAGCAGGCCAATCTGCATCTTGGCCTGCTGTGTTCATCAGCTCCACACTTTGTTAACTCAGATTGTATGTTGGCAGAATCCAGAACAGATCACATGATCCCATTACTCCTCCAATTTTAAATTACAGACGCAGACACAAAATGTTACATTCTTATTAAATCTAGGAATTTCTTTTACTGTTCTTCCTGCAGAGACATTTGCTCACAACAATTATCTCTGTTTTAAGGAAATTAAGTGAAGATCTTCATAACTACATACATTTTCCCTTTCTTCTGTCACTTATGGACAGAGTTTTTCAGGTAAACAAGATTCATTTCTGAATGTGAATCATCCAAAATGCAATTGATTGTATGTAACCAAATTTGATTGAAAAGGTTTGACTTAAAAGTTACATTTATTTCCATCAGAAGTTCACATTTAGACTGTTTAGATCTAATGTAAAATGTTATACATGGTGAAATATGAAGGGAGCTGAGCACAGTTGTAATGAAGTCAAATACACATCATTGATCCGTTGTGATCTGTTTGCGGCTGATGAAAATCTGTTTCATCTTGGAAGATCCAGTTTTGTTTTTATTTGGATTGCTTCTTTGGATGACCAACTGACTTCCGAACCTAGACAGTGTGCTGAAAAACAAACTACTATTATTACAAATTGACTGCTAAAGATTCAGTATATGGTTGAAGCAGATTACGATGAAATGACCTGTATTAGAGCTGTACTGTACCATAACTTATTTAGTAAGTTGAATTCATAGCTGTACTTCAGAGTTTGTGTGCACCATAACATGATATTAATGAAGACATGCACAATGTTAACATTTGTTCTTAAGGGTTTCAAATTAAAACTTTAAAATCTATTTAAAGAAGACTACAATTAGATTAGGCTTTCTATTTTGAGCATCATGTCTTGGAATCACTGATTAATTTGAAAGTATGCAGAGAGAGAGGCATGAATAATTCAGAGCTTTTCTTATAAGACAAACTAAGGAAATATAAAAATTAATCAGAAGACAGGAGAACAACACTTTAATTTTAAGTGACCGGCCAAAGAACAATTCAGAATGATTATCTCATTCATCATTCATAATTTATGGGATATGCTTGATCAATGTTCTTCTGGTTTATTGGACATATTACCCAATTTATTTTAAACAATTAAACAGATTAAACTACAAAATGTTTCAATGACCAAAACAAGTGAAAAATCTCAGTTTGGAACTGGGTTACAAATATACATTTTTGAAATCCACTTAATACTCAAATTAGAAAATCTGGTTTGACTTCAGAATGATTTCATAAATTAATGTGTATCTGCCAAAATTACAATTTGCAAAAGCACGAACAGATTAGAAATTTATTGACAGCTCTATTATTCTTAATTCCTTGAAAGTTTAAAAGAAAAGCATAATATTTTGACATGATGACAAGAATTGTCAATGTGAGCTGCAAAGCACAAGTAGTTTATGGCTGTCATCTGAACTCTGAAGTGTTAACTGCAAAATGCTTAAATAATCTTTAGCTTATGATTTATCTCTTGACCATAATAATATCAGTGCCATCAAGCACAATTCGATCAAAAGGCTTCAATCTTAATTTTTTCTTCTTAAACAGAGTCTGTTGGTGCTTCCAATATGCCATTTTGCTGAATAATTGGACATAATACCACCCCTAAGATTGATTAGTTAGACATTCCAATTTCACTGGTAATGAAATGTGAGGCTGGATGAACACTGCAGGCCCAGCAGCATCTCAGGAGCACAAAAGCTGACGTTTCAGTCCTAGACCCTTCATCAGAGGGTCTAGGCCCGAAACGTCAGCTTTTGTGCTTCTAAGATGCTGCTGGGCCTGCTGTGTTCATCCAGCCTCACAATTCATTATCTTGAATTCTCCAGCATCTGCAGTTCCCATTATCACCTGATCCAATTTCACTGGTGTTATGAGGACAGACCTTGTAATTTTACACAGGAGATGAACCTCATTCAGATGGCAACTCTCACCTCTCTGCTGCATTATTGTTCTAAAATCAGAGTTGGAAAGAAGCTGAACATTTTGCCAGGACAAAGTCAGAGGTTACAAGAATTGTGAAGAAAAGACAGTTTAAAAAAAAACTAAAAATTTTCAGTTGGCAATAGAAAGAGGTGAGTAACAAATGTTTTTGTCTCATAAAATTTGGGGGACTTTCTAAAATTGATGCAACCTGTGATTTATGTTAGAGGTCAAGCCATGTTCTAATGTGTAGTTCTTCTGCAATGTTTTATTTCATCAGTTCACTTGGACCAAGTTGGTAAAACAGTTACATAGTACACAAAATGGGGAAGCCAGGCAGTTTTCCATGGGAACAGAAAATCAATGTCTTCTTTCACACAGTTTCAAGTGGCCTACTCAAGAGTAGCATTGCCAAAAGGATGTTAGATTACTGACTGTCATCTCTCCCACAAAATAACACCTCTTACTTATCCACGTTAGGGCTTACAACCCTTTATTTCAAATGGGCAAACAAAAATTTATGTGAACCAATGTAACAATTGACGGAGTTAAAATTATAACGCAAAGCAATAAGCAGCTGTCAAGGAAGCCAATTAAATTTAAAAACCTGGGAGATGATTTAATTTTTATTGCCAGCTGAGAAAAGGGTGATAGTAAGCAGATTTACATCTCACTTGATCTGCTCTGCCATCTACGCGAGGTGTGAAACAAGCTACATATTTATTGTTGACTGTTTAATCCCGGAGTGATAGAGCAAAACAAATTAAATCAGTGAAAGAAAAAAAATCAAAATAAAAAGAATGAATGTATGGTATCCATTTTCCCCAGTGTTTGAAGTATGCCTCTGTATTCAAGCTGAACGATCAAGATTGTTGGAAGGTATTGTGGTATGAAGTCAGTTGTTGGAAGCAGGGTCTAATCAGGACCTGGAGATGGATAGAGAATTCATCTGGATAAAGAAGAAACTGTCTTCTCTGCTCATGTGGGCTAAATTAAACCAGAATCCAGCAAAGATTTCAGAGCAATAGTGAGTTAACATAACTAACTTATGGGATAAGAAATGTCTAGGATTGCAGCAGAAGTACAAGATTGTTCAGAATGCCAAAGGACCTTAATGCCAAACTGACCAGTTTCCAGACACTTGTCATCAGGCAGTGATAGAAAGAGTACCTATTATGTTACAAAGTAAACATGGACAGAGCATCTATCAATCTTCTATGGAAAGTCTCTTACTCAGGCTGGAGTTCTGTAAATGCACTCTCAGAGTTAAACTTGGTGCCCCTTTTAGAATTTGAAGTGTTTGGAATCACAGTTATTTTACTGCCCTGAAGAGGGGGCAGTTAGGAAAGAGAAGATACTGAAGACTGCAGATTTGATTCATCATATGAAATGACCCAAATTTTTTGGTATCCAAAAGTTGTGTTTTTGCACATACTCAGTACATACATTGCCTCTCACTTTCAACCATGATGTGCTGCACATGCAATAATAGTCAGTGTCAATTTTTATTCTACCAATATTGTTTATTTATCTTATAGCTGGACACAAGTGGTTAAGCAAGCACAGTAGATTGTGTGACAAAGATAAGTGGAGTTTAAGACAAGGCCACATAGAGGAAAGACCTGTGTGGCGGATGAATATTTTTACCTGCTAAGGCAATGCTTATATTGTCCCTTGTAACCTTTGAAATTAGGTGAGCATAATGTTGTTTTGAAGGATTCAACAGACACATATTACAGACGGATATTGCAAGCAATATTACATTGACAGAAGCACGAGCATCTGTGCTAGTAATGAGCTATTCAGTTACAGTGGAATAGCCTGCTCCTAGTAGTGTGTCATGCTCGAAGTTAACCAAGTTAGGATGCAGTCTGTAACTTTTATACCATCAGATCACCTGCTATGATACGATGATGATGTCATGAGCATGTCTCGTAAAGGTATGCTAAGTAGACTGAGACTTAATATGGCAGAGTTCTCTAAAATCAATGGAATGAATGTATCATCACCAGAAATGCATTGCTCATAAATTAAATCAGAATCCAGCAAAGATTTCAGAGCAACATTGGGTTAATAAGACTAATTTATGGGATTACAAAATGCCTAGGATTGTAGCAGAAGTACAAAATTGCACAGAATGTCAAAGGACCTCAAGGCCAAAATGACCAGATTCTAGACACTTGTCATCAGGCAGTGGTAAAAAGAGTGCCCATTATGTTACAAATTAAACATGGACAGAGCATCTATCAATTTTGATGAGCAGGAAACCAACTGAGCTGTGGAAAGATTTCAAAACTGTTCTACTGCCAGTTATTGGGCAGAGAATGTAAAATTCAATGTGGTGGTAATCTGCATGGCAGATAAAATTGAAGGATGTAGTAATTTTCAAACCATATTGAAAGTCAAGCTCCTTGAAGGAGTTTTTGTGCTTCTCTATGAGCAATATTGGATGCATGAGAATAGATTGAAGTTATGGATTGATGGTATGTGGTGGCCTATGTAAATAATGCAGTTTATGAATGTTGTTCATGTTCAAATCTCATCTAACTGATGTGATCAAGATGTGCTGGTAAATAAGTGTCATCCAGTTTACAGATAGGCAAAGGTCCATCATTTGGATGTGCACTTGCCAAGCCATTCAAGGATACTGCTCATGCTAAATGGAACAGATGGATGTTTGAAAAAAAGCCTCCACAAACAGTCGAAACATGCATGCTGCACCAATCCAACACCATTCACGACCTCATCACCTCAGGGGACCTCCCACCCACAGCCTCCAACCTCATTGTTCCCCAACCCCGCACGGCCCGTTTCTATCTCCTTCCCAAAATCCACAAACCTGCCTGCCCTGGTCGACCCATCGTCTCAGCCTGCTCCTGCCCCACCGAACTCATCTCCACCTATCTGGACTCCATTTTCTCCCCTTTGGTCCAGGAACTCCCCACCTACGTCCGTGACACCACCCACGCCCTCCACCTCCTCCAGGACTTCCAATTCCCTGGCCCCCAACACCTCATATTCACCATGGACGTCCAGTCCCTGTACACCTGCATTCCGCATGGAGATGGCCTCAAGGCCCTCCGCTTCTTCCTGTCCCGCAGGCCCGACCAGTCCCCCTCCACCGACACTCTCATCCGCCTAGCTGAACTCGTCCTCACACTCAACAACTTCTCTTTTGACTCCTCCCACTTCCTACAGACTAAGGGGGTGGCCATGGGCACCCGCATGGGCCCCAGCTATGCCTGCCTCTTTGTAGGTTACGTGGAACAGTCCCTCTTCCGCACCTACACAGGCCCCAAACCCCACCTCTTCCTCCGGTACATTGATGACTGTATCGGCGCCGCCTCTTGCTCCCCAGAGGAGCTCGAACAGTTCATCCACTTCACCAACACCTTCCACCCCAACCTTCAGTTCACCTGGGCCATCTCCAGCACATCCCTCACCTTCCTGGACCTCTCAGTCTCCATCTCAGGCAACCAGCTTGTAACTGATGTCCATTTCAAGCCCACCGACTCCCACAGCTACCTAGAATACACCTCCTCCCACCCACACTCCTGCAAAAATTCCATCCCCTATTCCCAATTCCTCCGCCTCCGCCGCATCTGCTCCCACGACAAGACATTCCACTCCCGCACATCCCAGATGTCCAAGTTCTTTAAGGACCGCAACTTTCCCCCCACGGTGATCGAGAACGCCCTTGACCGCGTCTCCCGCATTTCCCGCGACACATCCCTCACACCCCGCCCCCGCCACAACCGCCCCAAGAGGATCCCCCTCGTTCTCACAAACCACCCTACCAACCTCCGGATACAACGCATTATCCTCCGACACTTCCGCCATTTACAATCCGACCCCACCACCCAAGACATTTTTCCATCCCCTCCCCTGTCTGCTTTCCGGAGAGACCACTCTCTCCGTGACTCCCTTGTTCGCTCCACACTGCCCTCCAACCCCACCACACCCGGCACCTTCCCCTGCAACCGCAGGAAATGCTACACTTGTCCCCACACCTCCTCCCTCACCCCCATCCCAGGCCCCAAGATGACATTCCACATCAAGCAGAGGTTCACCTGCACATCTGCCAATGTGGTATACTGCATCCACTGTACCCGGTGCGGCTTCCTCTACACTGGGGAAACCAAGCGGAGGCTTGGGGACCGCTTTGCAGAACACCTCCGCTCAGTTCGCAAAAAACAACTGCACCTCCCAGTCGCAAACCATTTCCACTCCCCCTCCCATTCTCTTGATGACATGTCCATCATGGGCCTCCTGCACTGCCACAATGATGCCACCCGAAGGTTGCAGGAACAGCAACTCATATTCCGCCTGGGAACCCTGCAGCCATATGGTATCAATGTGGACTTCACCAGTTTCAAAATCTCCCCTTCCCCGACTGCATCCCTCAACCAGCCCAGTTCGTCCCCTCCCCCCACTGCACCACACAACCAGCCCAGCTCTTCCCCCCCACCCATTGCATCCCAAAACCAGTCCAACCTGTCTCTGCCTCCCTAACCGGTTCTTCCTCTCACCCATCCCTTCCTCCCACCCCAAGCCGCACCCCCCGCTACCTACTAACCTCATCCCACCTCCTTGACCTGTCCGTCTTCCCTGGACTGACCTATCCCCTCCCTACCTCCCCACCTACACTCTCTCCACCTATCTTCTTTACTCTCCATCTTCGGTCCGCCTCCCCCTCTCTCCCTATTTATTCCAGTTCCCTCCCCCCATCCCCCTCTCTGATGAAGGGTCTAGGCCCGAAACGTCAGCTTTTGTGCTCCTGAGATGCTGCTTGGCCTGCTGTGTTCGTCCAGCCTCACATTTTATTACCATAGTCTTTTGACTGGTTTTGTCTTGAGATCATGACAATGTATGGTATGCTAACCTCCGAGCTGGTAAGAGGCACAGAAAAAAAACAGTGTAGGCTAGGAAAACAGTAAAATCTAACCCCACTGGGATGAGACAGAAACCTTTGAGAAAATGGCTCTGTGGAACAGTGTTTTAAAATAGTCACTGATTGTGGATGCCGTTGATTAGACCAGCATGTATTGCCCATCCCTAACAGCCTTTAAGGTAGTGGTTTTCTTGAACCACTTCAATCCATTTCATATAGGTACACCCACAGTGTTGTTAGGATGGGACTTCTGAGATTTTTACCCCGTGACAGTGAAAGAGTGGCCATATGATTCTAAGTCAGGATCGTGTCTGACTTGGAGCAGAGCCTGTAGGTATTGCTCTTGCAATGTATCTTCTGCCCTTGTCCTTCAGGAGGTAGAGTTTACAGGTTTGGAAGGAAACATTGGGTGCATTGTGTGTACTATCGTGGTTTGTCCTGAATAGTATTGAATGTCTTTCAAGTTGCTGGCATTGTATTGATCTGGACAAGTGGACAGTATTCCAGCACATTGCTGACTTGTGTTTTATAGATGATGGGCAGATTTTGAGGGGTCAGGAGGTGAGTTACTTTCTGTAGAATTCCTAGCTTTTGGCCTGCTCTTAAACCCAAAGCACATATATTCAGTTCTTGGTTTTTAAAAGCCCTGTATCTTGTTCATAAGAGACTTGATGATGGAAATGCCATTGAATCTCAATAAGTGCTGCTGAGATTCTGTCTTGTGGGAGGCAATCATTGCCTGGCACTTGTTGGCATGACTTTTGCTTGCCAGTTGTCAGACCAGACCTTAGTGTTATCCAGCTCTTACTGCATATGGGAACAGATTGCATCACCATCTGGCGTTTATGATTTAAGTCATAACATAATACAATGCTTTGGAAATGTGTGTTTTAAAGTAGAGATAAATGAGTTTCAATTCTGTGAATGTTGCTAGTTTTTTTAACAGTCAGATATTTGCTTAATGTTTCTTCTCATGTTTTTGTGCCAAATGCTGAGATCCACGCATGGCAGTCTGTCACCATGCTGATTATGGGCACTTAGGTGCAGCTTAGAAGGAACTTTGAGCTCCTCCCCATTCCCAACATTTGCTGGACCTAAACGCCCAGGCCAGAAATGCATCCATCTTGGCCTCTGCCAGACCTGATTGTTCCCACCTCCCCTAAATATAGCATCACTTACCTTGCCACCTTTCACACTAGAACCCTACCAATTGTCACCCTACTCTTTTTCTACTTGATATCCGATTCATCTGTACCCAGCAAAGATTACTACTACTCTGGAAAATCTAGCCCCTTAGGCGTGCTTGGTGCTGTTCTTGGCATGCCCTCCTGCACTCTTCATTGAAGCAGGATCGATGCCCTTGTTTGGTGGTAATGGTAGAGTGGGGGATATGCCAGGCAATGAAATTACGGATTGTGGTTGGACACAGTTCTGGTGTTGCTGATGGCCCACAGCATCTCATGCCCAGTCTTGAGTTGCTAAAGCAGTTTAAAATATATTCACCATGTAGGTATAGCCACACAACACAGTGAAGCCTCAAAGTAAAGGTGGGCATTATCTCCCCAAGTACCGTGGGATGATAATTCTTACTAATTCTGTCATAGACATGTTGCAATGGTACAAATTGGTAAGGATGAGATCAAGTATGTTTCTATCTCTTGCTGGCTCTCTCACCACCTGCCACAGATCCTGTCTACAAGCTGTGCCCTTTAAGTCTCAACAGCTCAGTCAGTGGAGGTGCTACTGAGCCACTTTAGGTGAAGAACATTGAAATCCCCCCACCTCTCCTATACTGTGTCCCTTTAATGCTCAGAGTATTCTTCAATTGGTGTCCAACATGAAGGGAGATTAATCAACTGAGATTTTTGTAATCAGCAGGAGGTTTCCTTGCCAATGTTTGACCTGATACCATAAGATATAATGCAATCTAATGTCAATGTTGAGGACTCCAAGAGACTTCTCTCCTGATTGAGTATGATCTGAAATTTGTGGTCCAGTTGTATACAGAGTTGGTGATGTTGGTATCTGGGACATTGTCTGTTAGGTGTAATTCCAGAATGTCTTTGTCAAGATGTTGCCTGCAATGTCTATGGGACAGCTCTCCCAGTTTTGATATAAGCCCTTAGATATTAATAAAGAGGGCATTGCAGGGCCATCACTGTGACTACTGTTCTTATTTACAGTGTTTCGGCCCATTCTGGTGGTCCGTTTTTTTCATTTCTTCTATGAGACTTTTTAGCAGTCACATACAACTGAGTGCCTTTTCAGAGTGCATTGAAAGTCAACCTTAGAGCTATGGATCTGGACTCACATGTAGGCCAGATCAGGGTGGCAGGATTTCTCTCCTTAAAGGACATTAGTGAACTTGATGGGTCTTCATGACAATAATGGTTTCCTCATGATTTCCTTGAGACTATATTTCAATTCAATTAAAGATTCATTAATTGAATTCAAAATACACATCTGTTTAATGAGATTTCAAATCCATTTTCCCAGAACATTAGCCTGTGTTTCTGGAGCACTCAGCATTGACAATGCCACTGTGCCGCCAGCTGTCTCTATTGGGAGCTTTGGGAATCAAGTTAGAGATTCCTGAGGGCAAAAGGGGAAAAGTTTACAATAACTGAAGATCAGTTTGAGAAGGAAAGAAAGGAATAAGGCACACTTATCCTTCAAAGCAAGCATTACTGCTATTGCGTGCAGAATGCACAAGATACAGACTACAGTAGAGAACAGAATAAGGATCAAAAAATTAAATTATACTGAAGTCACATTTTGGATAACCTTCAAAATTTATTTAAGGCAACAAAAGAAAATTTAGGAGATTTCTGAAAACAGATCTAACAGAAGAAGGAAGTTAGCAGAACTTCAGTACATTTGGAAGATCAGGGCCCTCAAGGAAAACAACAGCATTCAGACATTTATTAATACTAAAGCCGCTGGTATTTGTTTTTAAAAAGACAAACTATACAAGGAGACATGCATTTTGTTTTGGACCCTGGACAGTGGGAATTACCAACTTTACCTGGAAAGAACTTGATAAACCTCCCATTTGACTGCAGAAGATAAACAAACCATTTAGAACATGGGAAAATCATTATAAAAGGCTGAAAAACTCCAGCATGCAATATAGAAAGACAAAATTGCTATTACACACAAGTTAAAACTTGAAAAAAGTAATATAGCATATGTTTGCTGGTTATCTGAATTGAAAGCTTGGTTGAAAGAATATCATTCAGTCTTGCACAGATTTTGAAAGCTTATAGACAAAGAAAGTATTGCGATGATGCTCTAATAAATAGTTTTAAAGTGTGGAGGCATTTTAAGACAAAAGAATTTAGAACAGAATTGATTTAATGCAAGAAAAAAAAGCTTGAAGACAGCAAATTACAAACAGTATTGAGGTGCTTGACAGAAATATGTCCTAAGAAGAAATGAAAATATTAATAATATTTATCAAAATGTCAGAGATTGGAAAAAACAGAACTCAGGATTCGATATCTTAGAGAAAATAATTCTTGAGATAAAGCATCACTTCAAAATTAAACACTAAATCTGAATATGAATGTATCAATACATTATTTTATTCAGTAGGTCCAATAATGAACAATGTCATAAATCATCAAAGAAGGCACAGATTTTTCATAGAAATTCTAATAGTTTTCGCAATTACTTGAATCTGCGAGAAAACAAAACTCTCAAATGTGCAAGATTTAACAAACAAGTTCCAGGGAATTCATAGATAATTAACTTAATGACCTCTACACATTAATCAAAAATTCAGAACTTTAAAATCAGAATTTATAATTGCGAAGACATAATTATTTTTGGAATTATTTATTAGTTTTTGTCAGATTTCTAACTGCCCAAGAAAGATTCAAGTGTGGAGAAAGCCACTCAAAAGTGTAATTAAAGCAGAAAGCATAATGATATACGTGCACACTATCCAGGAAGGTAAATAGCCACCCAATCCCAGGAGAACAACAGATTCTATTCATATTCTGGGTATAGACACTTCAAGATATGCAGAAAACAAAATATAGAAAGCAATCCAAGTAACAAATGGGAAGAGTCAGTTCATTGTAGAGCAACAAAGCATCAAAAGCTCAAGCATGGCATTGTGATGAGAAATGTTTTTTCTTAGTCTGTTCAGAAGATATGGGCATCATTGCCTAAGCTAGCAATGTTGTCCAACCTTGATTGCTTAGATGGCAGTTAAGAACCAATCACCTCTGTGAATCTAGAGTTACATGTAGACCAAACCAGGCAAAGACAGCAGGTGTCCTTCCCTAGAAGATATTCAGGAACCAAATGACTTCTTTTTAAACAAGAAATTACAATGATATATGGTCCCCATTAGGCATGCTCTCTATTCCAGATCTTTCTATTGAATTCAAATTTGCCATTCACTGCACATCCCCAGATGCCAATGGACAAATCAGCAGCCCAGGCCATTATCGCGACCATTTCCCCTAATCTTACGTTTATGAAACTTTAAGTTCCTTTCAGAAAATGTGCAGATGTAGGATAAATTTTCACAGCAATATAAAGCTAAGTGCTTATTCATCCAAAGAGGGTAATGCAGTTTGACTGCCAACTTTCAGAAAAGATCCCTGCCAGTGAGCAATAAATGTCTCCATAAGAAAAAAATAAATAAGGCATTCTTAAGGAGATCTTATCAACCAACTGAGACTAGTGATTCAAATAACTCACATTTAACACTGTGATCAGAGATAAGGGAACTGCAGATGCTGGAGAATCCAAGATAACAAAGTGTGAAGCTGGATGAACACAGCAGACCAAGCAGCATCTCAGGGGCACAAAAGCTGATGTTTTAGGCCTAGACCCTTCATCAGAGAGGGGGATGGGGAGAGGGTTCTGGAATAAATAGGGAGAGAGGGGAAAATGGACCAAAGATGGAGAGAAAAGAAGATAGGTGGGGAGGTAGGGAGGGGATAGGTCAGTCCAGGGAAGACGGACAGGTCAAGGAGGTGGGATGAGGTTAGTAGGTAGGAAATGGAGTTGCGGCTTGAGGTGGGAGGAAGGGATAGGTGAGAGGAAGAACAGGTTAGGGAGGTGGGGACAAGCTGGGCTGGTTTTGGGATGCAGTGGGGGGAGGGAACAAGCTGGGCTGGTTTTGGGATGCAGTGGGAGAAGGGGAGATTTTGAAGCTTGTGAAGTCCGCATTGATACCATTGGGCTGCAGGGTTCCCAAGCGGAATATGAGTTGCCGTTCCTGCAACCTTCGGGTGGGATCAGCGTGACACTGCAGGAGGCCCATGATGGACATGTTGTCTGATCTGCACCAGGAACATGGGTGTGATTCCAATGAGATCTATGTGGAGTTTGCACATTCTCACTGTGACTGTATGGGTTTTTATTTGGTGCTCCAGTTTCTTCCTGCAAAAATTGATGGTGTAGAAGTCAGTGAAAACGTTTTTCTCAGAACACAATGGGACCTTGATCAGATGGACCAATGGGCTAAGGAATGGCAAATAGTGTTCCATAAGAACATAAGAACTAGGAGCAGGAGTCGGCCATCTGGCCCCTTGAGACTGCCCTGCCATTTAATAAGATTGTGGCTGATCTTTTTGAGACTCAGTGCCACTTACCCACCCACTCATCATAACCCTTAATTCTTATACTGTTCAAAAATTTATCTAACCTTGCCCTAAAAACATTCAGCGAGGTAGCTTCAACTGCTTCGCTGGGCAGGGGATTCTACAGATTCACAACCCTTTGGGTGAAGAAGTTCCTCCTGACCTCAGTCCTACATCTGCTTCCCTTTATTTTGAGGCGATGCCCTCTAGTCCTAGTTTCACCTGCTAGCAGAAACAACCTCCCTGCCTCCACCTTATCTATTCCCTTCATAATCTTATATGTTTCTACAATTCTCCCCTCATTCTTCTGAATTCCAATGAGTATAATCCCAGTCTACTCAGTCTCTCCTCATAATCCAACCCTCTCAACCCTAGAATTGACCGAGTAAATCCCCTCCACCCATTCCAGTGCTAATATGTCTCTTCTCAAGTAAGGAGACCAAAACTGCACACAGTACTTCAGGTGTGGCCTCTCCAGGACCCTATACAGCTGCAGCATAGCCTCCCTGTTTTAAACTCCATCCGTCTTGCAATGGCAGACAAAATTCCATTTGCCTTTTTAATTTCCTGCTGTACCTGCAATCCCATCTTCAGCGATTCATGCACAATTCATTTAGATAAACATGAGGTTTTGCATTTTGGTAGAGTGAGATTTATACAGTTAATTGTAGGGCCCTGGGGTGTGCTGCCAAACAAAGAGACCTACATGTCCAGGTGCACAGTTCCTTGAAAGTGGAGTTGCAGGTGACAAAGTCATTGGTCAGTGCATTTTGTGTAGGAGTTGGGACACCATGTTGTGACTGTACAGGGCATTGGTGAGGTCACTTTTAGAATACTGCATTCAATCCTGGTTTCCCTACTACAGGAAAGGGATAGTGTTAAACATGAAAGGATTCAGAAAAGATTTACAAGGATGTTGCAAGATTAGAGGTATAGCGAGAGGCTGAATAGGCTGGGGCTTTATTTCTTGGAGCATTGGAGACTGATGGGAAATTTATAAAATCATGAGGGGCATGGATAGGATGAATAGTGAATGTCTTTTGCCTTGCGTAGGGGAGTCTAAATCTAGAAAGTGTAGGTTTAAGGTGAGAGGGGAAAGATTTAAAAGGGTCCTGGGCGTAACTTTTTCATGCAGAGAATGGTGCATGTGTGCAATGAGTTCCCAGAGGAGATGGTGGAGGTTGGTACACTTACACCATTTAAAAGACATCTGGATAGGTACATGAATAGGAAGGGTTTAGATATGAACCCTTTAGATATGAACCAAACGCTGGCAAATGGGACAAGATCAGTTTAAGATATCTGGACTGAAGAATCTGTTTCTGTGCTGTATAACTCGATAACAGTATCTGCAGTTTAGGCGAACTGGCCATGCTAAATTGTCTGTAGTGACCAGGGACGTGTAGGCTAAGTGAGTTAACCATAGAAAAAATGGGGTTTCAGTGATAGAATGGGGGGCCAGGTTTGGGTGCGATGCTCTTTGGAGTGTCAGTGCAGACTTGATGGGTCAAATGGCATCTTTATGCACTGTAGGGATTCTATGATTCTTTGATTCTATTCCACTTATGGGTAAAGACAGCTTGTTAATTTTAAACTTGAGTGTCACCATCCTGTTTTATCAGGCACCAGGGCTGAAGTAAGAGAAAGATTAAATGATTTGATTCAGCTGAAACAACTCCTGAGGATGACGTTATACTGATGACTCTGCAGTGCAAATAATATATGAGGGGTAAAAACAGTTGGAAAAACAGTTCTTAGGTTCCTATGTTTTGAACCTTCATTCATGACTTGGCCTTAACATCCTTGTGTAGCAGGAAAATTTTGACTAGTTCCTCGAGAACAACTGATTCAGAAACATTCTTCTGTTGAGCAACCAGTCAAAAATCCTCTGGTGGAGATGTCATCCGGCTTTCTAAACCCATGGCAGAACCCAGACAGAGGAACGGATCTCATAAGATGTTGGCAGAAGGGGATTATTTTGTACTGCCAACATTTAAACAGTTAGAGATTTTACAGGACTGGTGGAAATCTTTTCCATTCTTGTTATCACTGAAGAACATTTCAATCTATTCATAGACAAAGGAGAATTAGCACTGTCAGTGACAAAAATATTGCTGAGTGAGCAATAATCTTCCAGTAACAAAACTGAGGATTTGAAGACATTTAGCTTAATAGAAAGACGTCCACAGAGGACAAACAAAGACACCGAGTGCAATCCAGTAAACCTCAACTCAGAGATATCAACAGTTTGAGAGTAAAGCTTTGCTTGAATAAAATGGAAATGGGCTGTTTACAAATCCATGGAGGCCAGACTAATGATCACAGATTCTGAACATGGTCAAAAAGAAATTCCCTGCTTTCAACATCCAATAGATTGCAAAAAAACGAATTTTTTAAAAAAATTCATTTTAAAAAAATACCAGGAGCAGAAATCTGGGAAAGCACAAGAGGAAGGTATTTGTTTCAACAACCCAACTGTTGCCTCTGCTGACCATTCATGAGACGCGCAAGTTCAGAAAGGTATGTCTTGGAGCCATTACCTAGTTAGCAGGGAACAGCTTAGGAAGGAAATTCAGGAGATCAGAGGTCCTTCAGATAAGATAATGGACCAACTGCCAGGTATAGCTTGAATGACATTTTCCTTGGAGGACATCCAAGAAACAAAAGAATCAAGGACATCAGTCTTTGTGCAAAAGTACGTCCAATTTTCCAAGTCAGAAGAAAATACCTTCCAGGAAAAATAGTGCGACCTCCAGAGAGTTAAAAGACCAACTACATCTGTGTCAGAGACTGGACTGTGGGGCGTAGGAGTTTAGAGAGATGAAATTGTCGTAAATGTGGTAGTGATATATATGATTGCATTATTGTTAACACTCCCAATCTCCTTCCTGTGGAAAAGGCTTGGGTTGGATGTTGTAAATGGTAATGATCCTGAATCAGATGCCCAATCTGATAATGTCAACAGTGTTTGGGTGGTGAATCAGCAAGTTTAGCATGAGACCCTGATGGACATATAAACATATTAATCAGCAGCAAAAGAATGGTGAGCATGCTCCACCATTAAATATGATCATGACTGATTCAATTTTGCCGCAGTTCATCTGACCGACAAAAACTTTGCTTCTCAAGAATACGTATGACTATCTGAAAAATATTCAAAGACCCCGCTTTCATTGCTTTTTGAAAAAGACTCCCAAAGATTATCATTGAGACCATCAAATACAGGAATCAGAATTAGGAGGCATGTTCGAAAAAAAAAGAAATTGACAAGCTTTTTCAGCTTTTGAAGTGGACAAAGAAGTTACAAAGTGAAGAACCAAACAGTATGTTACAGAGTGGGGTGAAAAGCTGATAACCTTTCCACGTGTAAAAACCTTTCACATGATGATCCCTGGAATGATAGGTTTAACGTATGATGAATGGCTAAGGATCCTGGGATTGTACTCACTAGAGTTTAGAAGGTTGAGGGGAGGTCTAATAGAAACTTACAAGATAACGTGGGGCTTAGAAGGGGTGGACGCTGGGAAGTTGTTTCCGTTAGGCGGGGAGACTAGGACCCTTGGACACAGACTTAAAATTAGAGGGGGTAAATTTAAAATTGAAATGAGATGACATTTCTTCAGCCAGAGAATGGTGGGCTGGTGGAATTCATTGCCGCAGAGTGCAGTGGAGGCCGGGACGTTGGATGCCTTCAAGGCAGAGATCGACAAATTCTTGATCTCAAAAGGAATCAAGGGCTGCTGGGAGAGTGCAGGGAAGTGGTGTTGAAATGCCCTTCAGCCATGATTTAAATGGCGGAGTGGACTTGATGGGCCGAATGGCCTTACTTCCACTCCTATGTCTTATGGTCTTATGGTCTAAAATGGAAGTGAGAAGGAGAAAGCAGCCAGAATCAAAGAGCGGAAGATAATTACTGGAACATGTGCTTGCAGAGCATATGTCTACATCCAGCCAACTCTGGACAAAGGCAAAACATCAAGACCCATTATATGAATATGGGTGATAATGTTTTTAAAGTCACGTCATTAACTTCCAATAAAAGATCTGAGAGGAGAGGTAAAGTTGCATTATTAGCTTAAGAACATTTGATTATCCTACTGAGATAGCACATAAACCTCAAATTCCCTTTTTTTTACATGACAGAGGTCTGAAGGTGGTTATTTGCTTATATGTGCAAATCTGGGAATCTAGGACTCCAGGGTGTGTTGGAAGCCTCCCTGCCCCACATATGTTTCCATGCGGAAAACGAAATCAGTCTCTACCTTAAATGGGTGACCTCTTACCCTAGGACTAAATTCTAGCTTGTCCAACCTTTCTTCATAACACAACCTTCCCATCCCAGGTATTGATCATGTAAATCTTCTCTGAAGTGTTTCTATCTATTATCACCTTTAGGAGACTAATGCTGTACACAACACTTCGCATGTGATCTAGGCAATGTTTTGCTTAGCAGATGCATAACCTCCCAACTTTTGAATTCAATTCCATGTGTGATAGGCAAGCTTGTTCTATTAGCTTTCCAAACTATTTAGTATACCTGCTTCGAAATCATCAGTAAATCATGCAATGGAACATCCAGCTCAGAGCTTTGCAATCTCTCATTATTTATCCCTTTGTAGTATCCTGATAACTTCTTTATTACTTATGTTCCTACCTATCTTGTGCTATAACTCAATTTAGAAACGAGTTCAGTTATAATCTAAGTCTTTAGTGTAAATCATAAAAATGTTTAGGCCTCAGCACTGATTCTTGTCATACACCCCTCATGATGATGTGCCAGTCAAAAAAAAACCATGTTATTCTCTGTACAAGAGACTCCTATTTTCCTCAATAACCTTTGACATGGTACTTCATCAAATGCATTCTGGAGACCCGTTCTGCAGACACCATCAGGGAGGGTAAACTTTATATTGTCAGCCCCTGCCTCCACTTCTGTCTCCTGCTAGTGTCATCCATGGCACAGGTGAACATACATGCTGCTTGTGGCCCATCATGGCCTTGTCTGTGTGTGCGTGGGTGCCATTTTTGTCATTGTGGATAATCAATCCAACTACTTAAATAGCCAGCCGTATCCTCAAAAACTGACCTCTGGGCACCAGTACTGGCACTTCTAGTTTGCTGACTCTCATTTACTCCCAACGTCAGGATCAGGACCCAGAAACAAAATAAATGACCCTTAATGACAATGTTGATGACCATTGTACTGCTCAACAATCATTTGCTTTAAATCATTTGGTTTGCAGTTATTACACTTAGTGAAACACTTCTGAAAGAACAGAAGGGCAGAAAGCTCCCCACATATTATGTGCAGTTGGACAATGTGGCCTGCTGGATCTTCAAGTACAATTTTATAGTTGATCACAATATTATTTACCAATATATTTTATAATTGATGAGTGCTTCAGAATTATTAGAAAAAAATCCAGTGAACTTAAGTGAACAACAAAGATATGAATTGTGATTTTGCCAATATTTTGCAACAACTGTTGTGTTTTAAGCTTGTTTTCCCCACTGCTACGTGCAGTTCATATTCCACTCTCTTGGTAACTGTGTAATCCTTGATTTTCATAAACATTACTTGACAACTGGCTCTGCAGTCTGTTATGTTCTTCTTGTATTTTTTTTGTCTAACCTTTCCCTACCCACCAACCTATTCTGGCACTGATGGCTTATCAGAATTGTGAGTTCACTCTGGAAAGGGTCACACAGCTGCAAACCCTGAACCTACCATTCTGCTGTGCTGTACTCTCATCCTGCAACTAGTCCCGCAATCAAATGATTTTAATGAACGAACTTTTGTTTAATTAAAAAAAAAGTTGCTCAGTCATGGATCTAATTAACTCCTCCCTTGTGGGAATCTAACAGCCTAAATAGTTTATCCTAAATTTACTCTTAATTTTCACCACAGCAACCAAATATCTTCAAGGAGGAATGAAAACTGGTTAATATGATCATGGGTGTATATAATATAGAACTCTATGTACTTACACTCCTACTCTGCTATAATTAAGTCAAAGTAACTTTTAAAATAAGTGAATTTTTTTGTGAATAAAGTGAGTGAATGCAAAGAATAAAGAGAATGCTCAAGGAAATAAGCATCTTTTTGTCACAGACAAACAGGGAATGGGCATTAATTTAACTTCTGATTGCTTTTTTCCTTTTAGCAAATGACAGCAAGATATCTTTCTTTACTTCTTCCCATTTTACTCCTGACCCTTATGGACGCAGGCCAAAGGATGTTTCTCATACCCTGATTGTTGAATTCCAAGTTTTGAAATAAATCCACAGCATGCTCTCTTCTAAGGTGAAGTCAATGATAGGCTTTGTTAACAGAACATTCAAAATACAGGGAAATGTTTCTCCCTCCACACAAATACTCATGAAATTAAGAAGGCAGGACTGGAGATAAGGTATTATAAGTGACTAGTTTTTGGTAAATCCAGAGATAAAAGATTTGTTCATGTGAATTACAACTTCTGGGATGTGAGTGTATGATAATAGATTTGCTGGTGACCTGGGCCCAATAGCTTTTCCTCTTTCAGGCAAAGTGTAGACTTGTTTCCTGGTGCTGACTTGGAGACATATGTGCGGCAGGGAGGCTTCCAACACACCCTGGAGTCCTGCTGCTCCTCTGAAGGTCAAATAGCAACTGATTTAGATTCCCAGATTTGCACATATAAGCAATTAACCAAGCTCAGACCTCTCACGTAAAAAAAGAGGGAATTTGAGATTTATGTGCTATCTCAGTAGGATAATCAAATGTTCTTAAGCTAACAATGCAACTTTACATCTCCTCTCAGATCTTTTATTGGAAGTTAATGACGTGACTTTAAAAACATTATCACCCATATTCATATAATGGGTCTTGATGTTTTGCCTTTGTCCAGAGTTGGCTGGATGTAGACATATGCTCTGAAAGCCCATGTTCCAGTAATTATCTTCTGCTCCTCTGATTCTGGCTGCTTTCTCCTTCTCACTTCTATTTCCCGTGTGGAAAGGTTATCAACATTTCACCCCACTCTGTGTAACATTCTGTTTAGTTCTTCACTTTGTAACTTATTTCTCCACTTCAAAAGCTGAAAACAAAGCTTGCCAATTTCTTTTTTTTCTAACACGCCTTCTAGTTCTTATTCCTGTATTTGATGTTCTCGATTTTTATCCCAGTAATGGCAGCATTCAAGTGGGGTGAAGACAGAGGCTGTCAATATAAATACCATATAAATGCTTAATGTCACTGTTGCTAACTGAAGATACTGTAACTGGTTTAAATGTGTTAAAGACCATAAAGGGAGGTGTAAGCATCAGGTGTAAGCATCAAGTGAGCAATGCTTGAAAATGAGGTACTTGAACCAGGTCATGTACACATTATTCCATCCTCTTTTAGTAGTCATATTTCTCCCAATTTATTATGAAGTATCTGTTTGTTTTAATTGGTCATTGTAAAATGTCAGCGAATTTGAGAACTGGGCAAGTTGGATTAAGTGCTTACATTTCACTTGAATACCAGTAGAGAAACACAGGTGTAGGAATGAGCTGCATTCAATGCCTCCAGCAGTGGGAGAGTCTAATACAGTATGATAAAGTTACATTGTTAAAATATGGTTATGAAAGTCATAACCATTCAGGTATTTGTTTTTCCTTTCGGTCTTTCAAGCAATGCACTTATATAACACTTTTGTTGACCATCTTTGTCTCAAAGAACTTTTGAGCCAAAGAGGTACGTCTATAACAAAGGAAAAATGGCAGGCAAGTTGTATACAACACACAGCAAAGGAGCAATGATCAAACAAACTGTTCCAGTGATGTTGAAAGAAGGGACAATATTAGCTGTGACAGAGATATCTCCCCTACATTCCATGATAGTTCCATGGGATCTTTGAACTCCCAGTTGAACAGGCAGATGAGGGCTTGGTTTGAGATTTCATTTAAAAGACAGCACCTCTGACAATACAGAATGCCCTCATTGGTGTTTCTGACTTGATTTTTGTGCTCAGGCACTGGTGCAGCAAGTGAACCTGGAACCTAGCAATTCGGAGGTGCAGTTGTCACAAAAATGAAGTAATGCCCTCAAATATGTGATTAAGTGAATCTCTGCAAAGCAGTTCAATGCTGTGTTGTGTGCCATTCCAGCCAGTTCTTGCTACTAATGCAGTTTTTATGTCACAATTGTTATATTTCTGTAATATGTTTGATCATAAAAAATTAGTCTCTTGACTGACCACTTTCCAATCAAGGTATATCAAGTCTAGCGATATTTTTAGGAGGGCAAAATATTAAGTTGGTCAATGATTTCAATGCCTGAAATATAATAAGGATATATTCTAAGCTGATTATTCCCATAATTTCAGATCTTACATCAAAAGAGTTCCAGCAGGTTGAGTCGATAGATTGAACGGTAATGTAATTTAAAGTGTGAAATTTTCTATGCATACTGCAGGTCCATGAAACCTATTTGTGAATAATTGCTGGGTTACCCTTCAATTACCTTAATGGTCATTTGAAGAGAGACTCATCGGAGAGTTCACAGCTGAAACATTAAAATCAAAGGAACCTAATTATAAACCTAGATTATTCTTAACCTGTGTTCTTTTTGCCTCACTTATATTTGCTTTACAATGAAGTAGTAAGATACATATTATCCATTCATAAAAAATACCTTTTGCATATAATTTTAGTGAGGTAGGATCAACACAATGGAGACTGAAATATCAGGTAACAGACAATTGGTTTAACTCGCTTTAAAGTAAGATGCTGGATTCCATTATCAGTACTAAAAGCAGAAGTAAATGTGTGCAGATTTCTGTTGAGGTTTTATAATATTTAGCATTAAAACTGAATCAAATGAATGCCAAGGCACTTAAGAAATCAGAGCAGGAATTGAGTTTGTGGGTCTTCTTTGCCATTCAATAAGATCATGGCTGATCTTCTATCTCAACTGTGCTTCACCACATGGTTCTTGTATCCTTTAATCCTTCCTGTATTCAAAAGTCAATTAATCTCTTTCTTGATATATTGAAAGATTGAAGATCTCCGGTCTCTGAAGTAGAGAATTCCAAGGACTCTCAGCCATCTGACCAAAGGAATTTCTCCTCATTTTGGTCCTGAAATAACTGCACAGAGGCTGGTATCCCACGTTTTATTTACATTTGCCAGTACACTGGCTATGGCCAGCCAGCTCAAAGTCAGTCCCTGAAGTGGGAAGATTCTGAATTTATATTTGTTGCCAGGGTTCCCTGATTGGCCCAGGTTAAAAGCTGAATCAAGGATCTCATAGTCAATAAGATCCACCTGGTTCCAATCACAACAGGTCCTAAATTGCCTCACTGAACTCATCTCCACCTATCTGGACTCCATTTTCTCCCCCTTGGTCCAGGAATTCCTACCTACATCTGTGACATCACCCATGCCCTCCACCTCCTCCAGAACTTCCAATTCCCCTGTCCCCAACACGTTATTTTCACCATGGACATCCGGTCCCTATGCATTCCCCATGCAGATGGCCTAAAGGCCCTCTGCTCCTTCTTGTCCTGCAGGCCCGACCAGTCCCCCTCCACCGACATCCTTATCCGACTAGCTGAACTTGTCCTCACCCTCAACAACTTCTCTTTTGATTCCTCCCACTTCCTACAGACAAAGTGGGTGGCCATGGATACCCGCATGTGCCCAAGCTATGCCTGCCTCTTTGTAGGTTACGTGGAACAGTCCCTCTTCCGCACCTATACAGGCCCCAAACCCCACCTCTTCCTCCGTTACATTGATGACTGCATCAGCGCCGCCTCATGCTCCCATGAGGAGCTTGAACAGTTCGTCCACTTCAACAACACTTTCCACCCCAACCGTAAGTTCACCTGGATCATCTCCAACACATCCGTCACCTTCCTGGACCACTCAGTCTCCATATCCGGCAACCACCTAGAAATCGATATCCATTTCAAGCCCACCGACTCCCACAGCTACCTAGAATATGCCTCCTCCCATCCACCTTCCTGCAAAAATTCCATCCCCTATTCCTAATTCCTTCGGCTCTGCTGCATCTGCTCCCAGGATGAGGCATTTCACTCCTGTACATCCCAGATGTCCTCGTTCTTCAAGGACAGCAACTTCCCCTCTGCAGTGGTTGAGAAAGCCCTCGACCATGTCTCCCGCATTTCCCACAATTTTTCCCTCACAGCCCATCCCTGCAATAACCACCAAAAGAGAATCCCCCTTGTCCTCACATACCACCCCACCAACCTCTGGATCCAATGCATCATCCTCCGACACTTGCGCCATCTACAATCCGACCCCACCACCAGACATTTTTCCATCCCCACCCTTGTCTGCTTTCTAGAGAGACCACTCTCCTCATGACTGCCTTGTCCGCTCCACACTCCCCTCCAACCCCACCACACTCGGCACTTTTCCCTGCAACTGCAGGAAGTGCTACACTTGCCCCCACACCTCCTCCCTCACCCCCATCCCAGGCCCCAAGAAGACTTTCCAGATCAAGCAGATGTTCACCTGCACATCTGACAATGTGGTACACTGCATCTGCTGTACCCGTTGTGGCTTCCAGTACATTGGGTAACCAAGCGGAGGCCTGATGGACCACTTTGCAGAACACCTATGCTTGGTTCCCAATAAACAACTGCACCTCCCAGTTGTGAACCATTTCAACTCCCCATCCCATTCTTCAGATGACATGTCCATCCTGGGCCTTCTGCAGTGCCATAACGATGCCACCTGAAAGCTGCAGGAACAGCAACTCATATTCCGCTTGGGAACCCTGCAGCCCAATGGTATCAATGTGAGTTTCACAAGCTTCAAAACCTCCCCACCCCCAACGGCATCCCAAAACCAGCCCAGCTCGTCCCCGCCTCCCTAGCCTGTTGTTCCTCTCAGCTATCCCCTCCTCCCACCTCAAGCTGCACCTTTATTTCCTACCTACTAACTTCATCCCGCCCCCTTGACCTGTCCGTCCTCTCCGGACTGACCTATCCCCTCCCTACCTCCCCACCATTATCATGTATGGTTCTGAAGTTAATTCCAACAATTCTACATAAATGGATGACCTAGAAATAAGACCAGTGAGCTTGCATGGTATTTCCTCAAAGGCAAGTATACCACCCTCGGGTAGGGTGACAAAAAATGTACGTAGTACTGCAGATATGATCACCAAAGCCCAATATGATTGCAATATGAATTTTTTTTATCCTTATAAATCAATCCTGTTGTATTCAGAGCTAACAATTATTTTACTAATTATTTGCAGTGCATGCATATTAACATTCTGTGATTCATGTATGAGTACCAAAGTCCTTCTGAATAATAATATTTTCTAGTTTCACTGTTATTAAAGTGGTCAAAATTTGCTTTTCAATTTTTTTCAACCAAAGTAAATGATTTCAGATTTCTTCACATTATTTTCCATATGGTTAAGCACTTAGTTAGTTCATACATTTTCGAAGTGGTTTTCTGCTCTACTTTGCAGTTTACTTTCCAAGACTATTTTCCTGCTAACTTTGTAGCACTAGTAATTTTGGATATATTGCACTGTTTTCTGTCTGTTAAATCATCCTTGGTCTATTTTAATATATTACCCTGTTCCCACCCCACAGGCCTTAATGTTGTTTGATAACATTTCACGTGGCATCTTTATAAATGCTTGTTGAAAATCCACATACATTGCATTTTTATTCTCTCCTGTGATCTGTGCATCTCTGGCTGGATTAGCATTCATCGACCATCCCTGATTGCCCTTGAGAAGACTATAGTGAGCTACCTTCTTGAACTATTGCAGTCTGTTTCATGGGGATATGCCCACTGTGCTGTGAGGAAGGAAATTCCAATATTTTGACCCAGGGAAGATAAGGAACAGATTACATTCACTGGTTCCTCTTTACCTGTCCTGATAGCTACAACTCATTAAACAACATTAATTTCCCTTTGTTAAAATGTATAGGCTCTAGCCAATCACATGAAGGTTTCCTGAGATCCCTCTTGATATGTTCCCAACAACGATTCAGTATTTCTCTCCTCTTAATGTCAGGCTAACAAGCCTATAGTTTCTCCACCCACTTTTTTTTCTTTCTCTTTTTGATTGATTATGCTTACTGCCAATAAAAACTAGAAATTTTGAAATGTCAAAACCAATCTTCCCACTATTTTTGATTATGGATAAGGCAGTTAATACTAAAAGGGTTTACTTTGTTTTCCTCCCCCTTTCTGTATCCCTCACTTTCCCTGATATTTCTCTGTCTCTCTCTCTTATTTTATATATATATATAATATATATAATGAACAAAAGGTTGATCCATCAGGGTATAAAGGTCCATTCCTGGGAGATCTAACCGGTGGTGTAACATTTCTCCATATACCAGCTGTTGTATTCTTAAGTTGAGCTTGATTGCCTCACAGGAGACAATCATCGATCTTAAGTGTAGTGTAACTAATTGCTAAATAACATGTGATAAACCTTTATTGGGATAGAGCTTATTTTCAGTTTGAGATGTAATATGGCCATTCTGCTACACATGTTAGCAGTATTATGGCTAATACCAGTAGGACACATTGATGATAAATCTACAGAAAGTATTCCAGATGTTTCATCAGAAACTAACATTTACTGTACACTAGCATTCCACATTACAAAATGATATCAATAGTGGCCATCTGAAGGTTTCATTCGGCCTTACATTACAAAATCTGAGACCAGGTTTTATAAAACAATAGGGTACAGGTCATCAAATCCCAATAATTTGTCAAGCACTTTATTTTATTGATTATCCATTTAAATATTTGCTTCTCACGAGTTGATATCCCACTATTTCTGAATTTCAGTTTTGTGAAGGCCAACACAAAATATTTATTTCATCTTTCAGCTATACCTTCCATTGTAACTTCTGCTGCCTCTGTCTGTAAAGGACCCACATTTACTTTTGCCAATCCAATAATTTATCCATATTTGTAAAAGTTTTATCAATCTGTTTAAATGTTTAGGTGTCATATTCACATTCTACTTCAATTTCATGATGATCCTTTGCTGAATTAGCAACCGTTTTCATTGTACAGGTTCGCAACTCTTCTGGGTAACCTTATAAGTTTCTTCCTTTAATACTTTACCTTTTCTTGTTAAAGATGGTTTGATGATTTTTCTCTTTTTTTTACCTTAAGGGAGTTAATGTTCATTGAACATTTTGCATACTGCTAGTCCAAGGAACCTATTTTTGAATAATTACTGGGTAGCTTTCATATCAGTTTGTACATTTATTACTACAGGCAAGGTTCAAATTGAATTATTGGTCCAATTTAAAGTATTTTAGGACTGAAAAGTTGTTTTCGTTGAAGATCATGACCATAATATGTGAATGATTAGTTGTGAAAATTTGATTTCCATATATTTTAGTTTAGCAAAAGTTTAGAACGTATGGATGAAAATATTTTTCCTACAATATTTTCCTAGTAAGTACCCCTTACAGGGTGAATACTTTCTTGGCCATGATACCTTAGAGTATCATACATTCAGCATCTTATATTTTGGTAAGTTTTACTTGCTTGAGCTTGGATAAAACTAGTTGTATAAATTTAAAGAGAAATGAAAGTAGATTCTGGAAATGACCACCAAAATGTAAACCTTTAGCTTGTATTTTATCTAAAAGGTGGTTTAAAATTCTGCAAGATCACATCATTAAAAAAAGCATTCAAGTAACATTGCAAATAAAAGATCCTGGTTATTTGAATGGTAGAATTCCATACTTTAAAAAAGATATTCAGAGCTTTTGATTGCCTCAGGTTCTATAGCGCATTTTCTGAAGAAATCTGTTGCATAGATTGTTGTGTACTTAATGTTGAATTGGGCTGCAAAAATATTTTGCTGATTCAACATTTTTTTCTGCCTGTTCAGCTCGATATATGATTAATAGAGAACATCATGTGCTGTGCACCGTCTCCCTATAATGTCTTCGGGTGCCAAACAAAATAATGTTCTGTGGCAATATATGCGATGTAAACCAATATTCCATAATCAGTTTTCAGCAACTATGTAAAACCTTACACTTGTATCAAGTACTGGGAATAATTCTCAATTGTCCACTATTAAGTTTTGTATTTTGTTATATTTATTACTTATATTGCATTTTATTGTGCACGTGTTATTCACACTTTATTGCTTCATACACATTTGACTGTAATTCCTTAAAAAATCTGTTATGGGCATATAAAGGGCCTACTGCCCTTCCGCTGAATAAAGGACATTAGTCTGACTTTCCACTTGCTCCACTAGTACCTCCAGTGCAATGTCCAAAATCCTTCGGCCATGCTCTCTGCCAGGATGTGCCATTCGTCACTCGTTCCCAGGTCAAATTCCATTCCTGCACAGCTGCCAGCACCTGTGTCAACTATAACACACATCCTCTATTCGAGGTGGAGAGTAGCTTTAAGCATCACTACGTAGATGGAATTATGAAGCATTTGCTGAAGCACATGGCCAAAGAACATTTCATGGTTAACACTGGCTTGCCAGAAAAATTGTTCAAATGAGCCAAGGATTCAGATTTGGTGTGTTGCATGCATCACATGTGTTTATTCAAGTCCCTGTGCTTATTTTCAGGTTCTATCCAACTTGACTCCAAATGTGCTCTTCAAAAGGCAAGCTATCAAATATATTTCAGAATTATTATTGTTAACTTGTACTGATACATGTATAACAGCTCATACCCATCAACTGGGAATAAACCCAATTTTAAAAACTGAAAATTGCTTTGTAAAGCTTTACAAAACCATTTACTATTTAGATTGGTGTGTTATGACCAATGTCTTCATAAATAAAATCAGTCGAAAGCTGAAACTTATGGGGGCCTGAGTAATGAGGGCTGCGGCAAAAAGAATCATGCAAGAGGTCTGGTGAGACATGTCTCAACATTGGGAACAACTCTCTGCATCTTTTGTGCATTTGCTGAGCAGTGATTTTCTTGCTAGGTATCAGTACTGCTATGCCGACATGCTACTTTGCACAGTCACGCAGAAAGGCTGCTTATCTTGCTTGTCAGTAGGGATTTGTCTAGTTTGGGGGATCATCTTGCTCTACAAAACACTGAGACATCATCTAACATTTACAGTATGTGCCATCTGCTTGAGTGGCAAGCTCACACATTTATTTAAACAAATGATTATGTAGCAAAGTGAAGGGAACTGGTCATCTATCCAAGAGGTAGTGCATATCATTAGGGATCCCAGTCTGGTCAGTCACAGGCACGGTCCACACACAGCCCAGGATTTGGCTGTGATCAATCATTTCCTTGTGCCGGGCACATTCGTGGATATGTCCAACTGCAGACCAGTGAGTGGGCAGCGTTCTGCCCTACAGTGCCATCACAAGCAGCCAGGAGAATTGTGTATCATCAGTCAGGAAGCTGCAAAGGCAGTGGTCAGGGGTCTGGACTGTCATGTCTAGGTCTACTCGTCAATGTCAGTCTGGGGCTAATACATTCCTGAGTGTCGAATGGCAGCGATACCCCAATGCACAAAACCAGGGTGGGGGGAATGGGCATGGAATTTAGGCTGTTCAGGGATCTGGGGGTGCTGGGGTATCAGAGGTATCTGTAGGTGGTAGGCACAGGAATGGTGACAAGGAGATGTATTGGGGGTTGGGAGGACAAGCATGGAAGCCATGGCAGGCTACAGGAAGGGTGGTTTTTGGCAGTGACCACCACCTTAGTCTCCATTGGGAGAGTATAGAGGAGCATTGTTACGGTATAATGTCAGGGCTAAGGGACAGGGAGGACTGTTGGAGGTAAAGTTCAATTTGATGGATCCCCGCATTGAGCAGTGGGTGAAAATGGGCTATCTAGGTATTGTGGGGTAAACGGAGAAATGGATGCCCTGATATGGTACCTGGATGTAATTTGTACTGAAAATACTTTGATCTTTTGTGCTAGTTTGGACACTTTCAGATGAATTGACTGAAGAAAAACAAGTCACCCTAGCAGAAACTGCAGGCCATTGCACTTTCTTTTATCCCATGACTTCTTCAATAATAAACTAGAAAATAATTGGTTGTCACAGTCAATAAATTAGCAACTGTATACTTGTGAGGAAGACTTGTACAATGCACTTTGATATGCAGTTATTTCCCATTGTACAATAAGGAACTCTCCAAGTTACATGATCAATATCTAAGTGTTCACTGAGTCAACCCACAAGGATTTTTAGTTCCAATCATTGCTAAGTTACTGAGTGTACAGATTTCATATTTAAAAGTAAATGAACACTGCATTAAAGCTTTACTTGTAAGAAGTCAGAGTGGTTTCATTTTCATTATGTATATTCACTAATTTGTATAACACCTTGAAACTTTGTTCTCGGAGTTGCAGAATTGCGATGTTGGAAGAGGAGATTATCTGCCCTGTTGTACCCATACTAGCATTCTGAGCATTTTCAATTTGTGTCTATCTCCTGCCTTTTCCACATGTCTTGCAACATTGTTTTTAATTAAATAATCATCAAATGCTCTCTTGAGTGCCTCAATTGAAGGGCTTGATTTTGACAACTCCCTGTATGAAAATTGTTTTCTCACCTCGCATTTTCTCCTTTTGTGAAATACGTTAAAACTAACCCGTGATTCTTAATAAAAACCAAAAGAACAGCGGATGCTGTAAATCAGGAACAAAAACAAAGTTGCTGGAAAACTCAGCAGGTCTGGCAGTATCTGTGCAGGAAAAAACAGAGTTAATGTTTTGGGACTGGTGACCCTTCCTCAGAACTCTGTCATTCTTGATCATTTTACAAGCAGCAATAATTTCTCCCTATCAACCCTATCTAGACATGACATTATTTTGAAAATTTCTGTCAAATACCCTCAGCTTTCACCTTTCCAAGGAAAATAGTCCCAATTTCTTCATTTTCTCACAATAACTAAAGTTTGTCATCTCTGAAACATCTGGGCAACCTCTTCTTCACTCTCTCCAAGCTTTCACATCTCCCTATAGCATGGCACCTAATCTTTATGCAATACTCAGCTGAGCTCTGACTGATGTCTGATATAAATTCACCATAACCACCCTATTGTTGAACTCTATGCCTCTATTAAGCCAAGAAAGCTATATACTTTATTAACAGTTCTCTCTACCTGTCCTGTCACATTTAATGGCTTATGGATATATGCACATAGATCTCTGTGTTCCTGACCGCTCTTAGAATAGTACAGTTTATTTTCTATTGTCTCCCCATATTCTTTGTGTTAAAGTGTATCACATCAATCTTCCCTGTAATGGACTTGGCCTGCCACCTAACAGCCTACTTTACCAATGTGTCAAAGTCCTTTTGAAGTTCTGCAGTGACCTCCTGATAATTTGCATGCTTCTAAGTTTTGTATCCACCTTAAATTTTGAAATTGTCCTCTGTACACCAAATTTTAGGTTATTATAAATATGTCAGGAAAAGTTTTATTTGCATAGTTAAGTTTGGTTTGCTAATTTTTAAGAAAACTGATTGATCATATTTTTTGTTCAAATTAAAATATTATTGATGAACGAAGCTCTGTGAAAGTATGTGAAAGTGCATTTTATATGTGGCTATGATATGATGGTGGACCATGAAGTCACTTGATGGAGGAACACTGACCCCAATCTACACATTTTTGGTAGATAGTAATGAATTAGATTTTATTTCAACATGATTGTACTTGTTTCAAAGCATTTACTGAATAATTGTGCTTATGGGTCAGTTATTTAAACTGATTATCCTTTCACAGAAAGGTGAGTTACAACTCCATGGAATATTATCTGAAAGCACAACTTGCATATTATGTGATAACTATTAGGAAATCAATGGATTTCAGATTTTATATGACTTGTTACAGTCTGTCCTTTGTCATAAGTTCAATAAAAATCCTTGAGGAGTTAGTGATCAAAAAACATAAATCTCACTACTTGAGGAAGTCACTGAATTTAAAAAAAATGTATGTCAGACAAGATGGCCAGCAGGAAAAATCATTTTGCTTGCGGAGAGACTTTAAGGATACAAATCATTACATTTTCTAACAGAAAAGGAAAAGAAATATAACTTCAAAAATAAACCTGGTGTTAATTTATTGTAAATGGATGAACAATAATATTTTTCCTGTTTGTTCCTGGTATTTTACTAAAAGATAACATTTGAACAATAGGATACAGCCAGAATAGAGCAAGTTTATTTTAGAATGAGAATGCCATTGGACAAATAATTATCTACTGCAAATTTTCAATTCTTGAAATTTAATTTGAGCCTTTCAGGAACGATTCAGAAAGATGAATTTCATGACAATGTAACTGCTGTGCTTTGGTAGTTTGTCTTTTTGATCACTGAACCTGCTTCGTTACTTTGGCTAAAAGTTTGTATTCTAAGTTTAATTTTTCCACAAAACTGCGACATTGATAATTACTCTACTTGAAGTAAATTATAGCTGCCTATCTTGTGACAATTGATGCATTTTGATCTGGTCGTGTTGCAATTCATGTCAATTAATCAATTCTTTTTTGCCTTTTATAGCAACAATGATGTTACTTTGAAACATAAAGTTAACAAAGGTATGCATCCAGAATGCATTTTTCCAATGTTTTGTATTGCTTTACAATTATTGTTAAAATGTTTTATATTAGTGTAAGGAAATTCACTAAAGGTCATAGCCCAACTTAATTTTCAATTTCTGTACTGTGTTACATGTCATAATCATGAAGAAACTGCACTCTAAGGCAATTCCTTTATAAATACATATTTTGCTGAATGACTCGGTCTGAAATTGCACATGTTTGAGGGTTTTGTAAACTTTACAATGAAGACCAACAAGCTTTCATTAAATTAGAAAATTCATTGTTTTCATGCAGGTGCTTCTTTTGATGTCACTGCTGATTATGAAAAGTTACTTTTCAGATTTCACAATAGAATTTGCTGAATGAGGACAGATCTGTCACATTATGACAGATTTTTGCATACACTATGCTTTGACTTTTTAAAAAAAATCTGTTGACTCAATTGAAAAGTGACAGGGCAATATTTAACCTGAATAGAGGCATGTTGACTCCTCTTATTAAAAGTGACAGTTAAGGACATTTCCTTCTTTGTTTTCACTGATGTACACAGACAACCGTGCTCCACTAACAAGTACGTAAGTCTAACAAACACACAGACAGATGACTTTTTTAAAACAATTTTATAAACAATTTCTTTTGAGTGCCTCTTGCTGGTTTAATGTAATGAGGCAACATTTCTTTTTAAGTATCAAGTCTTTTCCCCCCCCCCACCCTGGGTTGGGCTTTAGTAGATGAGCTTCAACAGACTCACTAATCTTCCAGGGGTCAGGAATGACAAGCCCTGAGGCTCTTAGTTTTGCATGTCCTATTTTCCACAAGTAATTGTTGACGATCTCATTTCATTCTGAGACAACCACTTGAAAAGGTTTGAATTTACAAATCTCATTTCAAATTTTTTTCCTGGTACAGCTAGTCTTCATTTTTTATATTATTAGTGATTTACTGGTCGAGTTCCATATTGCCATCCTAATTAGTCTTTCTTTAAAGAAAATATAGCAGCTTTTATTATTTGACGTACAAAAAAAATCACAGGAGTGTCTGAGGCAAATTAAAAGTAAATTATCCTTCACAAACCATTTCCTTCTGTTTTCTGATTACCCCAGTACTTTGTTACCAGAAGGCATTAAGAATAATTTCAGTGGTGGACGTAGCCATTCTTCTCTGTAGCAAGGTGAAAATAATTTTATTTTCATCACCCTTTTCTGTGATGGATTTACTTGAAAAAAATAATGACAGGCTTCCTCACAGCAGCTGACAATCCTGATGTTGTGAGTGGGCAGACTGAACAGACCAGAGAGGTACCTCTGTACCTATTATGGCAAAAATCGATAATGCACTATCTAAATTGCACCTCCCATAGGAGCAGAACAAATCCAGAAGGGGGAAGTCATCATTCTCTGTGAAAGCTCCCGCAAATTCAACCAGCACAATTATGAACAGATTTTCAGAAAAAGAAAACTCATCCACCATAAAATTAATTGTGCACTCAGATGCTGTGAAGTGTGCAAGAACACATGTGCCTGATTCCTAGGAAAAAAAAATCACGAGCAACTTTAGCTGCAAGTTATTTCTATGCCTTGTAAAATATACAACATACAATTCTAAGAACTACTGTACTGTAGGAGTGGAGTTAAAGACCAATATTTTATATCATGAAATAACTCACAAAGCCTCAAAATGGTGTTTTTATTTTTGCTCGGTGAGTCTGTAATTAAGGTTGAACAAATGCCCTCATCCTTCAACATTAATTTCGGTTACATAAAAACAATACAGAAAATTTACCAGGAAAATAAAAGGCGTGTGTGTGTGTGTATTAAATTTAAATTGCTTAAGGTTGTAAAAAACTGCATTGATGATTATTGGCAGTGAGTAAAACTCCGTGTGACATAACACACTGTAGCTCGGAAGGGGCATCAGACAAGGTGTCATCCATCAAGCAGCTGCCACCAGCTGGATATTGGCGATCTGTTTCCGCTTGCAGTAGTTATCCTACTGAAGGAAAATCTCTAAACAAGGCTGTGAATTGGTTTTCATGCTTGCATTGACAGATTGGAAAAGCAGTTTGTTCTACCAAATTTAACAATGATATATCATTATCACAACTTTGGGAGAAATCTATAAAATCAATAAGTTTGTAGCCTAACTAGGATTTGTATTGCTTACATGCTGAGCTTCTGTCAAAGTAAGAGTGTATAGATTGAGTCACAGGCAGATCAATGGCATTTGTGGACACTAAGCTCAATAACAACCCTTCTGAAAAGAAATAGATGTAAAAAGCAAATTTACTAGGAAAAAAGCTAATATCCTTTCTGTTTGTAGCTGAAGCACTTTTCTGCCGCTATTGGCGCTGGCAGCTTTCATGCTCGCATGGTATGTGCTTGCCATGCCGAGTGCTACTGCTGTTTTAGATTCTTGCTCTGTGTGTACAGTTGAATGCTCCCATTTGCAGGGCTTGTAGGAAACTGGCCAAGAGAAAAAAGGGCCTTTATTGTAAATTGAATAAAAACCTCAATCACTGCTGTTGCTCAAGAAACTAGGCAGCTTTTATTTACTTTGTACTGGGATGGATTGCTAATGGAGAAAAATAAAGACACGTAATTAAATAGTTTAATGAATTTGTATGTCTTTTGTTTGAGTGAAACGTGGAATGTGTGTGGCTGTAGGGCTATACAAAGAGCTTGGCTGGTACTAAGTAATGTGGAAATTCATTCTTTGAATGATACTAAAGGTTTTTATACTTCATTATCACAGCATGCGAAATTGCTCGTAGTAAATGATTTGGATTTTTTCTTTGATTAAACAAAAGAACCATTCAGTCCATAGATTGTATTTTTCCGTATTCAGGAGACAATAAATCAGGATTTTATAAAGGTGCCATGACTATGAATGTTGGAATTGTAGTTTCTTTAAGCTTTCCAGAGAGAATACTGTTTATCTTCAATATCATAAATATGGATTATTTATACTTTTTTATTCTTAGCTGGATTATTTCACTGGCTCAGAGATTTGTCATAAATTTGTTGTATCTTGAACAAGATCTTTCAGTATCTGAGCAAAATTTTAAAAATGACACGCTGGCCTTTAAATGATCAAGCTAATTTTACTATCAGAGGAGTGATCGTCTTGTATGCACCCTGTTCAAAGGTTTTGTTTGAGTCTTTTGCTTTTCATTCAACAACATTATTACTTGTAGAGATCACTGATTGGCTTGGAGTCATTTGGTACTGGCTGCATTCTCTGACCTACATCTTATAATTAGTGGATAACACTGTGTTCAGACCTAGAACATAGAACAAAGAACATTACAGCACAGTACGAGCCCTTCGGCCCTCGATTTTGTGCCGACCTGTCATACCAATCTGAAGCCCATCTAACCTACACTATTCCATGTACGTCCATATGCTTGTCCAATGTTGACTTAAATGTACTTAAAGTTGGCATTATAGAACAAACGTCAAGATATTTCAATGAAACTAGAAGGAAATGCACTCCTATTTGGGACAAATTTCCTTATTCCTTCTTGAGCTGCTCATGGAGACACACTCCACCATGAGTGCTGACAGTGTGCAGAATCCCCTAGTTCTGAGCGGGCAACTTAAAGGCAGGTTTAAGTATAATTTCTGAAAATTGTACATCAGGTCAGCAGCCTCATGCACTCCTGTCCTTGAGCAAACTTCCTGATGCTTGATGGCAAATTCCCTCCCACTGATACCTTAGGGAGCCTTAAGATGAGAAAACAGACCCAGCTCTCAATGTCAGAGATAATGGGAACTGCAGATGCTGGAGAATCCAAGATAATAAAATGTGAGGCTGGATGAACACAGCAGGCCCAGCAGCATCTCAGGAGCACAAAAGCTGATGTTTCGGGCCTAGACCCTTCATCAGAGAGGGGGATGGGGTGAGGGTTCTGGAATAAATAGGGAGAGAGGGGGAGGCGGACTGAAGATGGAGAGAAAAGAAGATAGGTGGAGAGAGTATAGGTGGGGAGGTAGGGAGGGGATAGGCCAGTCCAGGGAAGATGGACAGGTCAAGGAGGTGGGATGAGGTTAGTAGGTAGATGGGGGTGCGGCTTGGGGTGGGAGGAAGGGATGGGTGAGAGGAAGAACAGGTTAGGGAGGCAGAGACAGGTTGGACTGGTTTTGGGATGCAGTGGGTGGAGGGGAAGAGCTGGGCTGGTTGTGTGGTGCAGTGGTGGGAGGGGACAAACTGGGCTGGTTTTGGGATGCGGTGGGGGAAGGGGAGATTTTGAAGCTGGTGAAGTCCACATTGACACCATTGGGCTGCAGTGTTCCCAAGCGGAATATGAGTTGCTGTTCCTGCAACCTTCGGGTGGCGTCATTGTGGCACTGCAGGAGGCCCATGATGGACATGTCATCTAAAAAATGGGAGGGGGAGTGGAAATGGTTTGAGACTGGGAGATGCAGTTGTTTGTTGCAAACTGAGCGGAGGTGTTCTGCAAAGCGGTCTCCAAGCCTCCGCTTGGTTTCCCCAATGTAGAGGAAGCCACACCGGGTACAGTGGATGCAGTATACTACATTGGCAGATGTGCAGGTGAACCACTCTCTCCGTGACTCCCTTGTTTGCTCCACACTGCCCTCCAACCCCACCACACCCGGCACCTTCCACTGCAACCGCAGGAAATGCTACACTTGCCCCCACACCTCCTCCCTCACCCCTATCCCAGGCCTCAAGATGACATTCCACATTAAGCAGAGGTTCACCTGCACATCTGCCAATGTGGTACGCTGCATCCACTGTACCCGGTGTGGCTTCCTCTACATTGGGGAAACCAAGCGGAGGCTTGGAGACCGCTTTGCAGAACACCTCCGCTCAGTTCGCAACAAACAACTGCATCTCCCAGTCGCAAACCATTTCCACTCCCCCTCACATTCTTTAGATGACATGTCCATCATGGGCCTCTTGCAGTGCCACAATGATGCCACCCGTAGGTTGCAGGAACAGCAACTCATATTCCGCCTGGGAACCCTGCAGCCTAATGGTATCAATGTGGACTTCACCAGTTTCAAAATCTCCCCTTCCCCAACTGCATCCCTAAACCAGCCCAGCTCTTCCCCTCCACCCACTGCATCCCAAAACCAGTCCAACCTGTCTCTGCCTCCCTAACCTGTTCTTCCTCTCACCTATCCCATCCTCCCACCCCAAGCCGCACCCCCATCTACCTACTAACCTCATCCCACCTCCTTGACCTGTCCATCTTCCCTGGACTGACCTATCCCCTCCCTACCTCCCCACCTATACTCTCTCCACCTATCTTCTTTTCTCTCCATCTTCGGTCCGCCTCCCCCTCTCTCCCTATTTATTCCAGATCCCTCACCCCATCCCCCTCTCTGATGAAGGGTCTAGGCCCGAAACGTCAGCTTTTGTGCTCCTGAGATGCTGCTGGGCCTGCTGTGTTCATCCAGCCTCACATTTTATTATCCAGCTCTCAGTGTGACTGCCAGCCTTCGAAGGCTGCAAGTCTTCTTATTACACTTCTCTTCTATTGCATGTATTTGGGTGGTGGGCCTGCGGTAGCTTTTTCATTGTGTATCTCTGGGAAAATTTCTGAGGATTGAGTAACCCTGTAGGCACTGACCTTTGCTTGTTTGTAAAGTACACAAGATTCTGACCAGTGTGTATGCCGTAACATCAATATGCAATTTCCTGTACTTGATTCCATAGTTGGGAAACTCACTTCCACCCATTTGAATAAAGAGTCATGAAATCGACCATTAATGTAAAACAAACATCTACATGTGCTGGAAGTCTAATCAAAAACAGAAATTGCTGGAGAAACTCAGCAGGTTTGGAAGCATCCATGGAGAGAAAGAAGAGTTGACAGTTTGAATCAACTGTCCCTTCTTCAGAATTGCTATTCAGCAGATCTCGAAACTGGGGTTAAAACATTATCACTGCTATCTCTCCAGAGAAGCTGCTAGACCCACTGATTTAGCAAGGTGTAGAGCTGGATGAACACAGCAGGCCAAGCAGCTTCAGAGAAGCAAGAAGGCTGACGTTTTGGGCCTGGACCCTACTTCAGAAATGGGGGAGGGGAAGGGTGTTCTGAAATAAATAGGGAGGCGGATGGAAGATGGATAGAGAAGAATATAGGTGGAGAGGAGACAGACAGGCCAAAGTGGTGGGGAAGGAACCAGTAAAGGTGAGTGTAAGTGGGGAGGTAGGGAAGAGATAGGTCAGTGCAGGGAGGACAGACAGGTCAAGGGGGTGGGATGAGATTTGTGGGTAGGAGATGGGGGTGGGGCTTGAGGTGGGAGGAAGGACAGGTTAGGGAGATGGGGGCAAGCTGGGCTGGTTTTGGGATGCGGTAGTGGGAGGGGAGATTTTGAAGCTTGTGAAGTCCACATTGATACCATTGGGCTGTAGGGTTTCCAAGTGGAATATGAATTGCTCTTCTTGCAACCTTTGGGTGGCATCGTTGTGGCACTGCAGAAGGCCCATGATGGACATGTCATCTAAAAAATGGGAGGGGGAGTGGAAATGGTTTGCGACTGGGAGATGCAGTTGTATGTTGCAAACTGAGCGGAGGTGTTCTGCAAAGCGGTTCCTTAGCCTGCCGTTTGGTTTCCCCGATGTACAGGAGGCCACACCGGGTACAGTGGATGCAGTATACCACATTCACAGATGTGCAGGTGAACCTCTGCTTGATGTGGAAACTCTTCTTGGGGCCTGGGATGGGGGTGAGGGAGAGGTGTAAGGGCAGGTGTAGTACTTCCTGCGGTTGCAGGGAGAAGTGCTGGGTGTGGTGAGGTTGGAGGGGAGTGTGGAGTAGACAAGGGAGTCACGGAGAGTGTGCTCCCTCCAGAAAGCAGACAAGGGTGTGGAGGGAAAAATGTCTTTGGTGGTGGGGTCGGATTGCAGATGATGGAAGTGTTGGAGGATAATGCGTTGGATCCAGAGGTTGTTGGCGTGGTGCGTGAGGATGAGGGGGATTCGGTTTTGGTTGTTATTGTGGGGACAGGGTGTGAGGAATGAATTGTGGGAAATGCGGGAGACATGGTCGAGGGCATTCTTGACCACTGAGGGGGAGATGTTGCGGTCCTTGAAAAACGAGGACATCTGTGATGTACGGAATTGCAATGCCTCATCCTGGGAGCAGATGCAGTGGAGTCAAAGGAATTGGGAATACAGAATGACATTTTTGAAGGAAGGTGGATTGGAGGAGTTGCATGCTAGGTGGCTGTGGAAGTTGGTGGGCTTGAAATGGATATTGGTTTCTCAGTGGTTGCTGGAGATGGAGCCAGAGAGATCCAGGAAGGAGAGAGATGGTCCAAGTGAACTTAAGGTTGGCGTGTTGGTAAAGTGGATGAACTGTTTGAGCTCACTTACCATCCCACCAACCTCCGGATCCGACACATTATCCTCCGACACTTCCGCCATCTGCAATCCAACCCCACCACTAAAGACAATTTTCCCTCCCCAAGCTTATCTGCTTTTCAGAGGGACCACTCTCTCCCTGACTCCCTTGTCCGCTCCACACTCCCCTCCAACCCCACCATGCCTGGCACTTTACCCTGCAACCGCAGGAAGTTTTACACCTGCCCCTACACATCCCCTCTCACACCCATCCCAGGCCCCAAGAAGACTTTCCACATCAAGCAGATGTACACCTGCACATCTGCTAATGTGGTATACTGTATCCACTGTTCCCGTTGTGGCCTCCTCTACATCGGGGAAACCAAGTGGAGGCTTGTGGACCGCTTTGCAGAACACCTACGCTTGGTTTGCACTAAACAACTACACCTCCCAGTCACGAAAAATTTCAACTCCCCATCCCACTCCTCAGATGACATGTCCATCCTGGGCTTCCTGCAGTGCCACAACGATGCCACCCGAAGGTTGCAAGAACAGCAATTCATATGACACTTGGGAACCCTGCAGCGCAATGGTATCAAGTGGACTTCACAAGCTTCAAAATCTCCCCTCCCCCACTGCATCCCAAAACCAGCCCAGCTCATCCCTGCCTCCCTAACCTGTCCTTCCTCCCCCCATCCCTTCCTCACACCTCAAATCCCACCACCCATCTCCTACCTGCTAACCGCATCCCGGCCCCTTGACCTGTCCGTCCTCCCTGGACTGACCTATCACCTCCGTAACTCCCCACCTACACTCACCTTTACTGGCTCTTTGACCTGTCTGTCTCCTCTCCACCTACCTTCTCCTCTATCCATCTTCTATCCACCTTCTCCTCTCTCCCTATTTATTTCAGAGCCCCCTTCCCCTCCCCCATTTCTGTAGAAGGGTCTAGGCCCGAAATGTCTGCCTTCCTGCTCCTCTGATGCTGCTTGGCCTGCTGTGTTCATCCAGCTCCACACCTTGTTATCTCAGATTCTCCAGCATCTGCAGTTCCTACTAATCCAGACCCACTGATTTTGTGTTTTTGTTGATGAAATTGACCATATTTGCTTCATCAAAGAAGAGGGCAACAGAGTGACCTCATGCTGGCTCATATAACACTTTTGCCGATTACCTTCTTGCATGAAAGATCCAGTGTAGTAAGCGGCACCAAAATCTCCTTTAGAGGATAGTTTCACGTTAGGTTGGATTTCATGATTTTCACAGGGTGAGAGAAGCTATTTGGAAAATGAATAGACTATCCATTCCCACCTCCATCTGTGTGGGGCAGCTCAGTATTGGAAGGCCAAATAGCAGCAACCTGATGGACAACCAGACAGTGTGTGCCAAGAGCTTAATACTAGGCTGGGACATAAGAGGGTTTGTGCCATGAACAGAAAGTCAATCACAGCCACTCACTTAAAAACCCCTTTCTGCTCATGTTTTCCTTATTTCTGATGACACATTCAAAGCAATGCATATTTGAAGCCAATAAATATGTAAGTTATGCCACTTTCACTTGATCTGTTGCTGTTACATGCAGCCGTGGTTTTACTTGAAGACCTTTATTGCCCCCCATATGCTATCTGCTCATATTTGACATAAACAATTCTCAAACTTTTTTATACAATGTGTACAATTTAGTCACTAACAAGCTTGATATCTTGTCAATTGGTTATTTCAAAATGTTGAACAGTTTTCAAATTCTATAATATCAGAGGCTGGTTTGATATCGCCAAATGCTGACCTGGTGTGTTTGTGTGTTATTTTGTGTATGGTAGTGGGGGGATAGAGATTTGCAACTTGCAGCCATATAATCCAGCCCTTTCTGTCCAATGGCAAAATACTGTCATAATTAAAGATAAATAACTGCCCCTGGAAACACAAGGATCTGGTCAGTTGTTAGCTTCTACCTGCAGATGGGTGAGTTCACAACCCACTACAGGCAAACAATATACTGGTGTGTGAAGATCTTCTTACTGTATCAGGGAAAATGTGCAACTTGTGTTGCATTTTATAAACAGCAAGTTAATATAAGTATGTACTAACACATAAAGGCCAGCCACCTTTGTGTACCATCCTTTTTTTTTGTATGTGATAAGGCCTTTTTTAATCTACATTTTACTCCAAACCCATACCTTTCTATCCTTTAATAAGTCAAGAATTGATCCAACTCCCTCATGACTGCTTCAATTGAGTCGGTATTTACTGCATAATTTGGCAGTGTATTTCACAAGGTGATGTTTCTAATCAAAGTTATTTTGTTGCAAAGTCATACATGGAACTTTCTCAATTTTATTCATATTGCCTGCTTCTGCTATTTCAATTGTACACAAAGTGCATCTCCACTTCCATTTCTTTCTTTACCTGTTTGAGTGAAGGTATTTTTTTAAAAAAATGATTTAGCTAGTGCAAATTTCCTCAGAGTCTCCATCACTCAGGTGTAAAGCATGCAGTTTCTTGTTGCTGTCCTTGTAATCATTTTCTCTAAGGCCATATGTTGTGTAGTGGCTGCACCTGCAGGCAATATTTCATCTGTTCCCACAAATACTGTATAAACACCATCAATAAAGATTCACCATACTATTGAAATAGTCCTTATCAAATTTACAGATTGCAGTTGATTTGACTGACTGTGCTAAAGCTATCACTTCTCATTCTTCTTGACCTAACCACAACCTTCAAAACAGTTAACCACATTGTTCACTTCCATTATCCAGATGGGTGTAGTTGCCTTTGTCTGGTTGCATTCTTATCTACTCAATCAAAGCCAGGGGATCACCTGAATACTTTCACTACCTGCACTTGCTCCACAGCATCTCGAGCACCTAAGAATCTGTCCTTTCCTCCATTGTTATGCACTCTCTTCTTTCCGGTATCATCCAGAAACACATTAGGTTCCATGTGTATAGTGATGATCCTCGGCTCTATCTTAACTCTCCATCCCTCTCGCTTGTCTCGCTGCTTGTTCAACACCAGTGCTGAATAAATAGTGATCTATTCATGACTAGAATTAATTTCAATTAAATTTTGAGGTGATGGAAACCACTGTATTTGCATGTCAGCTTAATTTCCATTCTCCGGAAACCATTTTCATAAGTAATAGGAACAGGAGTAGACTGTCCAGCCCCTCAACCTGCTCCACAGTTCAATAGGATCTTGTTTGGTCTGGCATTCCTCACGTCCACTTGCCTCATTTTCCCTGTAACCCTTGTTTCCTCTCCTCGTCAACAGTCTGGCTACTGCAGCTTTTTATATTCATGACAACTCTGCCCCCACTGCTGTCTCTAACAAGGAGTTCCAAAGACTCTTAACCCTCTGAGAGAAAAAATTCCTCCTCATCTCAGCCTTAAATTACCACCCCTTTGTCCTGAGCCAGTACCGTCTGATCTTGGAATAAATGCTGAAGGGACAGGAGAGTCTATCAAGTCCCTTAAGATTCTCAACTGTTGTAGCTGCTGAAGCTGAGCCAGTTTGTGATTACAAATGTATGATGCTGACATTCAAATATGCTGCATCAAATTCAGTTCGTTTATTAATGATTAATATTTAGCAATGTTATACTATGCTGCTGTGGCTCAAGGAACACCTTCATACAAATAAATGGATTGTACAGTAAACATAGTAATTGGTATTTTATATACCATTCATATACCATTCCGAAGGTCTCTGAACTCGAAATGTTAACTCTGTTTCTCTCCACAAATGCTGCAGGACATGCTGGGCTTTTACAGCAATTTCCATTGTTCTTTCTGATTTCTAGCATCTGCAGTTCTTTTGGTTTTTATTTGGTATGTTGTTCATGTTAGCTATAGCTCATGTTTGCTAATGAAACATGAATTGATCTGTTAGCCATAATCTTTGTGCCTTGCCTTAATATTTTTGTTGGTTTTATGTGTGGGTAGCGATCTTTTCATTTAAGGAAATAACAATTAAAATAGGCAGCAAGATATGGCAAGATTCAACAAATGCAAGTTTAAAGTTTCAATTCTTGATCAAATTCGAAGTGAAAAGTCTTTTAAAAATTTCCTAACACTGTATTTTAATTTGACAAAATATCCCGGAAGACTCAACAGTGATTAAGTTCATTTTGAAAACCTTTATGTAATTAAAAGTTATTTTACATAAAATACTGAAAAATCAATATTTTCTTCTGCTTAAAACTTAAACTGTAATTTAGTAGTCACTTTATAATTAGTCTTCAACTAAGGAACATGAACAGGCGTAATCACCTGCATGGAATTGGAATTTCCCAAAGTAATTTCATGAAGGTTAGACTGTTTTAGCCATTTTTAAAATTGAAGTATTATTTATCTGGCTCAATTCATAATGTTTTCTAAAATTTCTTGTTGGTTCTGCTTACCTTTTGAAAACAAGAAATAACAAAGAAACAGTGTAATCTAAAACAATGAAACCGTTATCAGGTAATTTAGAACATTTGGCAGGGCATGTCTACCTTCTGCTGAGTAGCATTGAAACACCGTGAAAGTGACTGGTCTTATTGATTATGCTGGCCGCAGAGACCCTCACCTCTGCCACTTAAGTGGGCAGAAAACCCAAATTGACCAATAATAAAGTGTTGGAGGTTGTATTAGCTGGCTCCTGGGGACTGCTGCACCAGAAGGGAAATCTGTCAATTACGCTTGTTGGACGAACTCTAACTGTGCATACTGAAACAAGTGCAGAGATTGGGGAATCCAATGCAATTGTAATCAGTTAGTGCATTGAAAAAATCTTAAAATAAAATTGACAGCTTATAACATTGAAATTACTTAATAATGTTGGCCTATTTACATATGCATTGGTTGGTAAGTAAGACAAGAATATACATAACTCAGATTTACTATAGCTTAGGTGTTTCTGTTGCTTAACAGTTTTAGTAATATGGTACTATACTATATGCATAGTACTATATTACTGGAGTAATACCTAGTTTTGTGTCTCAGAGCATGTCTGAGACAATGCTTTTAAGATAGCAGCACAACACATTCTTTTGATCAGTGAATCATTTTGCTTTAAACCAAAGTGAAACAAAGTTGACCAGCAGTATGAAAATCTGAAGTAACTGTAGAAAATAGCATGTCTGTCTTAAAATTGGACATAAATGTATCAATTTTTTTAATGATAATCCTGGAAAGTGCAAGGTTGGCCAAACAAGGAAATGTAGATACTTTGGAATAAATTACAGTGAATGAAATTAAGATCTTATCAGAAGGTGGGGTAACTGTAAATTAGTTTATTGCTTTGGATATGACAAGTTTCCTTTGCCAACACTTTTTTTTCTCTGAGATGGCAACTTTATGGTTTCTTCTAAAGTATGCTTTGCTAATGGCATCAAAAAGAATCACATGAGAATTCAGTGCCTTGAGGAAGAATAATGAGCACAAGCTAGTAAGTATGATGCTTCTCTTGTCACAATTCTACTTAAAGAACTAATGAATTACTCCCCTGATACCTTACTAGGTAATTATACTCTGTAATATGTTACTTGAAGAATCAAAAAGGTTCTTTTTAACTTCAGTATTATTCAGCAACCACGAATGACTCCCCTAATGCGCTTCCTATAATAACTAATTTATTGCTATGCAACGTAAGCTATACTTTTATAAAATTCGAAACGCATGGGCATTCATTGGTGAATAAAACAGAGAAAAATATAAGACGGTTTGACCCAAATACTATGCATTGGAAGAATTAGACAAGAAAGAGACAAACTCTGTTGTCCAAATTTCAGACCACAAGGGTCTCGAGTTATTTTTCACAGTTCTTTTTATTTTTGCAACAACGACTTGTTGTTATCTGCAGAGTGATGGTTGATCTTTGATTCAAAACTGATCGGTTTACACAATGTCTTTTCGTGAATTCAAATTATTTCTTTGGAGTCTCTGGCTTTTTTTTTTACTCACAAAGAGAAACGATGGGAGATGCTTCTTATTTTTAGGCCTGTGGATGTCTCTGAGAGCACTGCACTCATAGTCTGTAACAAACTGCAGCTGAACCAATTTGAAAGCTGTTTTGAGGCAGTTTCTCTTAAACTCAAAGATTTCTGGTGACACTCAGCCTTGAAGTATCTACCTTGCTGTTCCAAAAAAGTAGCATAGACTTGTGTAAGCAAAGTGTACACTATGTTTCAAGTTGGGGATGGGGTAGGATTTATTGGGGCAACTCTCCTGGTACTTTTCAGCTATATAGCAGTGTTCAACTTTCATTTTTCAGTTTGTAGTCTAAAAGGAAAATAGGCGATATCTTTAATATAAAGTGCAAATGAAGGAGGAATCTAATCTGCATATTATGAAAGTAAAATAATGAATGCACAATTAATTTTTTTGTGTTTGTTGCAATCAGGATGTAAGAAGTCAGCTTGTGTGGGTCACTCACAAGGCAGATTTAGCACAGTCAACAGCAAAAAAGTAAAACTTCCATCATACTTTGCCAAAATGATGGCTACAATTTGCAAATTCCTGCATGACATGTTTTCGGCAGGCAGGGCTGGGGACGCATGCAACAGCTGATGCCTTTGCATTCACTCCAACTCTGTCCCCATAAAACAGTAGGCAGCCTGACAGCCCACTCATCATTCTGAGCAAATAATTAATAAGCAATTGAGCTTTCCAGCAAGCCAGTTGACCTGAATATCGTGTTATCTATGCCACATTGTGGTTGGTATAGGCTAGTTGGCGTAAGTGAGAAGGCTTTTCAAAACAAAACCTTTGCAGGAAAGAAGGATGGCTCATTTGGAGCATTCCAGTGAAAGTCGGGAGCACCTCCTGAGGTTTTACTTGTTCCTCACTGTGCATTCCACAAATCCTGCTGTCATCCCACTGACCCCCATTCCTGGGCTCCTTAATCCCTCTCCATTCAAAACCCCAGACTTCTGTCTGTTTGGATGCCAATGCTTTCTTCATCTCAGAACTTGCCTGTAGTCTGGGCAGCACCAAGTCAGATTAGCTGACTACTCTTGAGGATAGGGCCTCCTCCCACTGAAGATTGATGTCTCACACTCGGTTTAGAACTTGCTGGTACATTATGGCTGTGGGCTTTTCACTGCCACCACATCCTCACCTCATATCACCACCCCTATCTGTGTCACCTTGTATCTCATGCTTCCTGCTTCTAGCATCCTCCCCAACCCTGACCATTTGACATCTGTGCTCTTTATAATCCTCCTCTACAAAGAAGTTTGTGTGACATAAACAATTCTTCCTACAATCAGGAGTATTCGTCAGACAAGTCACTTTTCTAACCCTTTTAAGTACCTTGCATGGGCCACTGAATCACCCTTTCAGAGGTTCACCCTTTAAAAATAAGAACACTAACTCGTTGTCCCATTTTTGAAATGTTCTAGTTGTACTGTGTTTGTCTGACCAGACTATCTTCTTTAGCTATGATGTTTTTAAAAACTCTTATGCTACTTTACATGCTCCCACAAGTATCTGTAGAAACATAGACCTATAATCCAACATTGAGAATTTGTCTCTTTGTCTTAAAAACATTTCCTTTATCAAAGTTAGTGGACCTATTATCTCATGACCATAGATCAATTAAAATGGACTAAGCCCAGTACATTCACAAGAGGATAATAGGAACTGCAGATGCTGGAGAATCTGAGATAACAAGGTGTAGAGCTGGATGAACACAGCAGGCCAAGCAGCAGTAGAGGAGCAGGAAAGCTGACGTTTTGGGCCTAGACCCTTCTTCAGAATTGCAGGAGGGGAAGGGGTTCTGAAATAAATAGGGAGAGAGGGGGAGATAGATAGAAGATGGTTAGAGGAGAAGATAGGTTGAGAGCAGACAGACAGGTCAAAGAGGTGGAGATGGAGCCAGTAAAGGTGAGTGTAGGTGGGGAGTTAGGGCGGTGACAGGTCAGTCCAGGGAGGATGGACAGGTCAAGGGGGAGGGATGAGGTTAGTAGCTCGGGGATGGAGGTGGGGTTTGACGTGGGAGGAGGGGATAAGTGGGAGAAAGGACAGGTTAGGGGGACAGGGACAAGCTGGGCTGGTTTTGGGATGCGGTAGTGGGAGGGGAGATTTTGAAGGTTGTGAAGTGCACATTGATACCATTGGGCTGCAGGGTTCCCAAGTGGAATATGAGTTGCTGCTCCTGCAACCTTTATGTGGCATTGTTGTGGCGCTGCAGGAGGCCCAGGATGGACATGTCATCTGAGGAATGGGAGGCGGAGTTGTAATGGTTTGCGACTGGGAGGCGCAGTTGTTTATTGTGAACTGGGCATAGATGTTCTGCAAAGTGGCCCCCAAGCCACAGCTTGGTTTCCCCGATGTTGAGGAGGCTCTTGTCTGCCCCACCAGCCCCACCACACCGGCACTTTTCCCTGCAACTGCAGGAAGTGCTACACCTGCCCCTACACCTCCCCCCTTACCCCTATCCCAGGCCCCAAGCAGACCTTCCAGCTCTATACTGTGTTATCGGTCTTCAAAGTTTCCTTTGTTTGTGAATGTTAGGTGCTGGACTTCAATTGTTTTATACTCAAATTACTTATATGTCCTGCAAAGTTTTAGGTGCAATGTTGGAACCATGATCTGGCTGTATTTATGTTGGAATTCCATAACAAGTTTAAAAAAATGCTATGTTAATTTTTCCACCACTACCTTAGCTGTAATTGCCTGTAAAGAAATAGCTTTCAGAAATCAGATTGACATATCCATAATTGTAAGGATATACTGCTGTTCACTTTTACCTTTGGCTTTGGGGTCTTACACTAACACTCTGAAAAGTACTGGTGTGTTTAAAGATGCTGGTTTGATGTTAAAGTTTTCTCACTATCTGTATTACATATGACATGTTGTACAAAAGACACCAAGCGCTTGTGAATTCTTGACCAAGTAGGATTCCTATTTATCAATGCTTGACTTCTCTGTATTCCCATGTTTCTTGCCATATCTCATCACAGTATCTGTACAGTACAACTATCTAGTCAACAACTGCCTTTTCCTCATCTGCAGGTGTGTTAGGATTTTCCCCTTCCTCATCAGAACTCTGGTTTTAATTAAATAATGGTCTGGAACTCTATCAACTTCAGCTTCAGTGTGAGCTGACTTTGTTAACTTGTTTAACTCTGGATCTCCTTTCTAAGCCTCAATTTGAGAGCAAATGCAAAACAGTTCTTTTGAATCATCTTCACCCTTAAAGAAAGTTTTGGCTACTCTAACATCTACACATGGTACTGTTTTGACCTCTGTTGATAGACTTCGTTTAACCATTGATCGGTTCACTACACACAATGGAGAAATACTGGATTGTATTCCAATCTTCTCCATCTCTTCAATCCCACATTGACTTTCCATCATTATAGGGCAGCTAGAACTTTTATTCCAGCTAACTAATTACATAGGAGTAAGCCAAACCCATCCACAGGCAATTTCCTAACAATTCCTACTACCACTGTTTTGGATAAGCCACACGACAATTGCACTTTGTACAATGGATCTGGGATATTTTCTCCAATTATCCTTTCACTTAATGGTAAAAACAAAGTATCATAATCCTGAAGAGCCAGATGGTTGCTCTATCATTAGATAGAGAGAGAGAGACTGGCAGTAGTTTAACCTGAGGATCACCATGTCTCAGGCAAGAAGGAAAATCAAAAAGGTGGTGGAAATGATGGCTTATGATCCTTTGGATATGGAGGCTGATGGAGTAGCAAGTGAGAGCCAGGGGCACCCTGTTGTTTTGAGAAGGAAGGGATGTGGTGAGGGCAGAAATACAGGAAATGGATTGGGCACAGCTCAGGGTCTTGTTAACCGTGATAGCAGGGAATCCCTAGTTGAGGAAAAAGGTGGACATTTCAAAGCACCCCCTGTGCAGAGAGTGGCATCATGAGGAGATGATGAAACTGGGGAACTTGACCTTGAGAGGGGTGACTGCAGTCCATGTAAAATCACAATGCCATTAGGGAGGGAATTCCAGGATTTTTACCCGACAGGGAAGGAATGACGAAATTTTTTGAAATATTCAGGATGGTGAGCAAGGTTCTTGCAGGTAGCTGCATTCCTATGCAGCTGCAGTTCTTGTCCTTCTTTGCTCCTGGTGATTTGAGTTTGGAGGATGCTGATGAATTACTGCAGTGCATCTTGTGAACAGTACACACTGCTGATATTATGCAATGGGGATGAAGGAATGAATGTTCATGGATGTAATGCTAATCAAGTGGGCTACTTTGTTGTGGGTGGTGTCAAGCTTCATGAGTATTCTTGGAGTTGCATGCAACCAGACAAATGGGGACTCTTCTAGTACACTTCTGAATTGACCCTTGTAGATGGTGTGCCAGGAGTCAGGAGGTGAGTTACTTACTGCAGGACTCCTAGCCTCTGATCTGCTGTTAGAGCCAAAATATTTATGGGTAATTCAGTTCAATTTCTTGTCAGTGATAGCCCTCAGGATGTTGACAGTAGGGGTTTCAATGATGGTGATACCACTAACTATCAAGGCAAAGGTTAGATTGGCAACGGTTATTGGAAATGGTCGTGGCCGGGCGGCTGTGTGGTGCAAATGGTAGGTGCCACTTGTTAGCTCAAGTTTGGATATTGTCCAGGTCTTTCTACATCTGAACATTGACTGCTTTGATGTCTGAGAGTTTGTGAATGGTGCTGAATAGTGTGCATGCCAGTTTCAGATCTAATGATGAGGGAGAGTCATTGGTGAAACAGCTGAAGATTGTTGGGTTCAGCACACTATCTTGAGAAAGTCCTGCAGTGGTACCCTGAATTTGTGATGGTGGATTTCCAACAGCCACAATCATTTTTCTTTGTACCAAGTATGGCTCCAACCAGCAAAGAGTTTCTTACCTGATTCCCATTGACTATAATTTGTTAGGCCTTCTTGACATCACACTTGGTAAAATATGGCCTTGTGTCAAGGGCAGTCACTCTCATCTCACATCTGGAGTTTATGTGTCTTCAGTTGGTAGCCTTTATCTAATTCCCAATCAATTTAATAGTTCTTTTGTCTGATATTCAAGACAGCCCTTATCATTATTTAGGGTTTCTTCCATTGTAACAGATTCACAAACATGAGCGCTCTGTTTCCTAATGCAGTGTTCAAGTCTTTCCCATTGTATGGTTACTGTTGCAAGATTGACGCCTGGATGTTCCCGATCAGATACTATTTGCTAATGACAACATTTCATTCTCGAGTGAAAGCTAACAACATGTTTTGTCTAAGTTGCTCTAGTAAATGCAGTTTGGTAGGAAGAACACTGAAAGACAGTACAAAATAGGGAATACAATACTAAAGAGGGTGCTAGAACAGTGAGACATTGATGTGAATGCACACAGACCATTTGAGATGGCAGGATAGATGGAGACCACATTCAGTAAAGGACACAATATCCTTGGCTTTATGAAGAGGGACATAGAATTCAAGGGCAAAGAGATGAAGTTGAACTTGTATAAGACACATGTTAGACATCAGCTGGAGCATTGTGTTATGTTCTGGCACCAAATTATAGAAAGGATCTGAATGCTTTGGAGAGAGTGCAGAATGATTCCAGGGATAAATAACTTCAGTTATCAGGATAGATTGAAGAAAATGGAATTGTTCTCCTCGGAGAGAAGAAGGCTAGGAGGAGATTTGATGGAGGTTTTAACAATCATGATCCTTCTAACAGAATATATTGGGAGAAACAATTCTTACGCGTTAAAAAAAATGAAAGAATGAGAAGGGATAGGTTTAAACTAGCTTGCAAAAGAAACAAGGTGATCTGAGCAAAATCTTTTTCACTCTATGAATAGTTAAGATGTGGAATGCATTGCCTGAAAATTTGGTGGAGGCATTCAAGAGGGCAGTGGACAATTGTTTGAATAAAAATAATATATGAAGATATCGAGGAATAAACCAGAAATTGGCACTCAGTATTGCACTCATTTGAACAGCCAGTCAGACAAGATGGACAAATGGCCTCACACTGCACAGTAAGATTTCAGTGATTCTGTAAAGCCATTGCATTGGCAATGTAATCTCAAAAGATATATGATTCTACATTATATTCAAAGGAAATCACAAGAATACTAATTCTTGACAAATACCAAATCATATGACGTAGAAAAGAGCCATTCAGCCCTTCATATCAGTAATGTGTCTTTAAAGAGCTGTTCAATTGGTTGCCTGCTTTCAAATATTTGCATTGGCTCCCCCTTCCATTTTTTTCAAATTGTATTGAAATAAAGGAGAAAAATGAATCTCAGTGGCATAACAGGATTTTCAGTAAACAGAATACCAAGTCTGACTTAATGTTCTGCCAAAGAATTTCCAGACTGTCACAGTGCCTAACTTAAGGAAACATCTGACACCAATTCTACTTACTAAATTGAGGCTATCATATGATGAACTAAATGTTGAAAACTTAAAACAAGTGCATGTAACTTTCCTCAAACTGATGTGTTATTGAAGTGATTTACCCATTTGGCTCACAATCATTAACAAGTTGATTGCAACCTGTAAACATGTACTCTAAATGAAGTAATGAAAAATGCATGGTACCTTCCATAACAGTAAATACAACAAATTATGTAATCCTGCTTCACTGTGTGATCCACTGTTTTGGAGTCATGCTAACTGACCGAGTTGCAGCTCTGTACTCTCTGCCACTGGTTATCTGACTCCGTTTTTTCCACGATAAATGTTAGTGGCAGATTTAATAAATTATCCATTGCATCTGTCTATCTTTTTATGACTATGGAAGCAAGCAGAATCGGGAAAACATGAGTTAGATTTTTGAAGTCAAAAATTATTAAAACATTTTGTTTAAAAGTGAAAGTTTTAAAAAGCTTTATGGCACTTATTATGTACCAACTTTTGTTTCATTCTTTCTCAATGCAAATGTGATGTTATTCAATCTTGTGGGTTCTTGCATAAAATCCAAGCTTTATGTTCAATGTCTTATTGTTTTTTGGTTATGTGGTTTATTTGCATTCATGTTTTTGTTTGCTTTTCTTCACTGCTTTTCAAACTAATTATTTCATCTTTTGCTGCAGTTGTATTTTTGGCATTCCTAGCACACAACTGACTTTACCAGACATGATAAAACTGAAATGAGTTTAAAATGAAAATAACGCAGCTTACCGTCAACCTCATTGTTCCAGAGTCATCAGCCTTATTTCCCAAGACAGTGAGACATGTGTGCTACAAAAACAGAAGTTGCTGGTAAGGGTCAGCAGGTCTGGTAGCATCTTGTGACCAGCTCCCTGGACTGGGATTAAATGAGCCCCATGACTGACTGTGGAGGTACCCTTGACTGACTGAAGTTCTCTCGACTCCACTATTAATTTGTTCCCTTTGACCATTTGTTGAAACACATCATAGAATCCCTACAGTGTGGAAACAGGCCCTTCGGCCCAACAAGTCCACACTGCTCCTCAGATCGTCCCACCCAGACCCATTCCTCATAACTCACCTGATCTACACATCCCTGAACACTGTGGGCAATTTAGCATGGCCAATCCACCTTGCCTGCACATCTTTGGACTGTGGGAGGAAACCGGAGCACTGGAGGAAACCCACACAGAAACAGGGAGAATGTGCAGACTCCACATTGTCAGTCGCCCGAGGGTGGAATCAACTCAGGTCCCTGGTGGTGTGAAGCAACAGTGCTCACCACTCAGCCACCATGCCACCTTCAATGTAGTGTGTTCACTGCTTAAGCTGCTGGCATGTGCTCTGGGCTTTCACATTGATGTAGCACAGTGCCCCAAAGCATTTCCCAGTCTTTGATGGTTCCGTGCTGTGAACTGCAACAAGCTACCATCCCTTCTGAAATCTTTCTGAAACACTGCAAGCCATAGATACTAACAGCATCCAAGTAAACACAAAGGGAATGAGTGCTTAAAAAGAAGCTAAAAACCAAAAGATGCATTCTATTGAAATGCATTAGTTGCAGGTGTATCCCGGCGCTTAATGTAACCTCACAAAAGCATGCAAGATGTGGTGTGCAAAATGAAATCCTGACGGTGTGGTGTGTCAATGGCCTGAGACATTGTGGTGAGGCCAGTGGTTTGCTGATACTCTCTACCTTGGATGAAGTGTGGAGTAATGTGTCCATGGAACATGCAGGAGCATTTTAAAGAAGGTAAAGATGTCTGAAGACCCAGGAGAAGCAAGCATCTAACTACTAGGCAGGTAACCCACCCTGACGTTCAAGTTTCTAGATTCTTGGAGAAGAGGAAGAGAACTGGGAGTTGAACAGAAATCGAAAATAGAACATAGAAAAGTACAGCACAGTACAGGCCCTTCGGCCCACGATGTTGTGCCGTGGAATAATCCTAATCCAAAAAAAATAACCTAACCTACATTCCCCTCAATTCACTGCTGTCCATGTGCATGTCCAGCAGTCGCTTAAGTGTCACTAATGACTCTGCTCCCACGACTACCACTGGCAAACTATTCCATGCGCTCACAACTCTCTGAGTGAAGAACCTCCCTCTTCTATACCTTCCTCCTAACACCTTCAAACTATGACCACTCGTGGCATTTAATCCTGCCCTGGGGAAAAGTCTCTGGCTATCGACTCTATCCATGCCTCTCATTGTGTTGAGCTTAGCAACTATTGAGGTACCATCAATGGAAGTGAGATGGCTGTCACTTGTTATTGAAATTCCAAGCTCATTGTTTAAACCTTCAGTTGAAAATTGGAAATGCCTTTTCTCAACATTGAGAATCTAATGTTTTCATTTTCACTGTATTTTTCCCACTTTCTCTCTATTGTTCATGGGCCGGGGGGAAGGGGGGGTAAAGAGTCGAAAATTCTGCAGATATGCTTCACGACAGTCCTATCATTATTGATCCTCACAGGATTATTTGCTTGCTTGTTGCGAAAATGCAATGTCTTGTATCTACTCTCTGATAAAATTAAGGTTTACGTAAGTCCATTTCCAGAAATTTATAACGAGAAAAGGAATCAAATATGGGTTGTATGAACAATGTTACTCTTTCTTTAAATAAAAATATGTTTGGATGCAGAATAATATGAAACAACCATGTGGTCAAGATAATGTGCAAAGTTTGCTGATAGCAAGTTGACACTCTTTGCTCTTGGAATGGATGTTTTCATTACTTTCAACCTGTCAGTTGATCGAATATATAAAACAATTCCCAGTGCTCAGTTGATTTAATGGGTTTCTAATGCATATTCTCCATGTATTTCCACATTGCAGTCTGAAATAAATTCTGTTCCTTGTTGATGTTGTTTTAAGATAACCTACATTGTAATTGCAAGTGTAGGAAGATAAATATTTAAATAATGCCTTAACTTCCATCGCGAACAGCATGAACTGTCGAACAGAGATATTCATGAGCTTGCTAGAGAGATTACTGGTAATCCGGCATCTGATCCAGTGTGACGCCCTCCACATCCATGAACAGGGAAAGCAGCAGGAATGATTTTCAATCATAAGACAATGAAGCAGAAATTAGGCTATTTGGCCCATCAAATCTGTTCAGCCATTCAATCAGGTAGTATTGAGGAGGTGGGGAGGCTGTAGAAGGAGTTAAACAGGTTAGGAGAGTGGGCAAAGCAGTGGCAGATGGAGTACAACATGGGAAAGTGTGAAGTCATGCATTTTGGTCAGAAGCAGAGACATCGACTATTTTCTAAATGGGGAGAAAATTCAGAAATCTGAAGTGCAAAGGGACTTGGGAGTCCTATTTCAGGATTCTCTTAAGGTTAACTTGCAGGTTGAGTCAATAATTAGGAAGGCAAATACAATGTGAGTCTATACTCAATGGAGTTTAGAAGGATGAGGCTGATAAGTTTCTCAACCCCATTTTCCCACTTTCTCCCTGTAATCTTTGGTCTCCTTAACAATCAAGAACTTGTCTATCTCTGTGTTAAATATGATCAATGACCTGGCCCCCACAGCCTTCTGTGGCAGTGAATTCCATGCATTTGCTACTGTCTGGATAAAGACGTTTCTCCTTATCCCCATTCTAAATGGCCTTCCCTTTACTCACAGGCTGTGCCCGCGAGTCCTTGTGTCTCCTGCAAATGGAAACATCTTCCCAAAGTCCAGTCTATCCAGGCCTTTCAGTATTCTGTAAGTTTCAATTAGATTCTCCCTCATCCTTCTAAACTCCATTGAGTATAGACTCACATTGTATTTGCCTTCCTAATTATTGACTCAACCTGCAAGTTAACCTTAAGAGAATCCCAAAATAGGACTCCCAAGTCCCTTTGCACTTGAGATTTCTGAATTTTCTCCCCATTAAGAAAATAGTCGATGTCTCTTCTTCTGACCAAAGTGCATGACTTCACACTTTCCCATGTTGTATTCCATCTGCCACTGCTTTGCCCACTCTCCTTACCTGTCTAACTCCTTCTACAGCTTCCCCACCTCCTCAATACTACCTGTCCCTCCACCTATCTTTGTAACATCTGCAAACTTAGCCAGAATGCCCTCAGTTCCTTCATCTACATTATTAATGTATAAAGTGAAAAGCTGTGGTCTCAGAACGGACTCTTTTAGAACCCTACTGGTCACCAGCTACCATCCTGAGAAGTATTCTTTCAACTCCACTCTCTGTTTTCTGCCAGATAGCCAATCTTCTATCTGCTCTAGTACCTTGCCTCTAACACCATGGTCCCTTATCTTACTCAGCAGCCTCCTGTGCAGCACCTTGTCAAAGGCCTTTGAGGAGTCCATAATGTTCATTGGCTCTCCTTGGTCTAACCTGCTCATTAGCTCCTCAAAGAATTCTAGCAGATTTGTCAGGCATGACCTCCCCTGAGGAAACCATTGCTGACTTTGCCTGATTTTAGCTGCACTTCCAAAATCTCATCTTTCACAATGGACTCCAAAATCTTGCCAATGACTGAGGCCAGGCTAATTGGACTGTAATTTTTTATCCTTTGCGTCACTCCATTCTTAAATAAGGGGGTTATATTAGCAATTTTCCAGTTGTCTGGGACACTCCCTGATTCCAATAATTCCTGAAAGATCACCACTGACACCTCCACTATCTTTTCAGATATCTCTTTCAGAACTCTGGGGCGTAGTCCACCTTCAGACATTTCAGTATTTCTATCACCTCGACCTTGGTGATGGCCATCGTACTCCTATCTACCACATTACTCTCTCAAATCTTTGGAATATTACTTGTGTTTTCCACTGTGTAGACTGGCACAAAGTACTTATTCAGCTCCTCTGTCATTTCTTTGTTCCCCATTACAACTCCTCGAGCGTCATTTTCCGGCAGGCCAATGTCCACTTTTGCCTCTCTCTTACCCTTTGTATATTTAAAGAACTCTCACAATCTTATTTTATACTACCAGCTATACCACTCTCACATTTAATCTTCTACCTCCTTATTTCTTTTTTCATTATCCTGTGTTGGTCTTTTTACCCTTTCCAAACCCCTGGTTTCTCACTGCCCTTTGCTGCATTATATGCTTTTGCTTTTGCTTTTATGATGTTCCTGATTTCCCTGGTCAGCCATGGTTGCCTCGTCCTCCCTGCACCATGCTTCTTTCTCTAATTGATGAATTTTTGCTCTGTCTCCCAAATTACTCCCAGAAACTCCTGCCATTGCTGTTCTGCTGTCTTTCCTCCGAGGCTACTCTCCCAGTCAATTCAGGCCAGCTTCCCCCTTATGCCTCTGTAATTGCCTTTATACAACTGTAATACTATTACATCTGATTCCAGCTTCTCCCACTTAAATTGCAGGGTGAATTCTATCATATTATGGTCACTGCCTCCTAAGGGCTCCTTCACCTCAAGTTCCCTCATTGCACAACACTAAATCTGGAATTGCCTGTTTCCTAGAGCTCCACAACAAGTTGCTCCAAAATGCCACCTAGCATATATTCCACAAATTCATTTTCTTGGAATCCATTACCAACCTGATTTTCTCAATCCACCTGCATATTGAAATACCCCATGATCAGTGTAACCTTGCTTTTCTCACATGCTTTTTCTATCTGCTGGTGTGTCTTGTGCCCCACACCCTGACTATTGTTTGGAAGCCTGTACGTAACTCCAATTGTGTTTTGTTTTACCTTTGCAGTTCCTCAACTCTACCCAAACAGATTCTACATCATCTGACCCTACATCGTTTCTTGCTTTCAATTTATAATTCATAGAAACAATATTTAATAGAATCAAAGAATCCCTACAGTGTGGAAACAGGCCCTTTGGCACAATAAGTCCACATTGACCCTTGGAGCATCCCACCCAGACCCATCCCCCTATAACCCACCTAAGCTACATATCCCTGAATACTACGGACAATTTAGCATGGCCCATTCACCTAAACTGCACATCTTTGGACTCTGTGAGGAAACTGGAGCACCCAGAAGAAACTCATGCAGACATAGGGAAAATGTGCAAATTACACACAGACAGTCACCTGAGGGTAGAATTGAACCCAGGTCACTGGCTGTGAGGCAGCAGTGCTAGCCACTGAGCTAACGTGCTGCTCCCAATTTAATTTTGTTCCTGACTAATAAACAACCCCACCCGCCCTGCCCACCTGCCTGTCTTTTTGAGAGGATGTATATCCTTGGATATTTAGCTCCCAGTTCTGATCCCCTTGCAGCCACATCCCCATGATGCCCACCACATCATATTTGTCAATTTCGATATGTGCGACAAGGTCCACTGCCAATGTGACCCCCCACCAAAAAAAACACATGCGCAATAACTACTGCTTTGTTTCCCATTAAACATTATACTTTTTGGAGTTTTACCGTTCCCTTCCAATCCTCCTTTCTATTTTAAAGCCTTGTTGACCACCCTATTTACCCTTTTTGCTTGAACATTGGTGTCAGTTTGGTTCAGGTGGAGACTGTCCCAATGGTACAGATCCCTCTTCCAAAACAAATGCCAGTGCCCCATGAAATGGAAACCATCTTTCCTGCACCACTTCTTTAGCTATGTGTTTACTTCCCTTATTCCCATGTCCCTGTGCCAGTTTGTATGTGGCTCAGGTAGTAATTTGAAGATTAAAACTCTTAAGGTTATGAAGTTGAATACTCAATACCCAATACCCAATAAACCTGAATACTCAGTGAGTTGTGCAGCCTGTGGCACAGAAAGTAACAAACAGAAAAAATGAATTCAATTTAAATCATTACATTGGAAGCAATATAAAGATCAGGCATGCCATATGGTATTAAGAGAGAAACATTGAAGAAGAGAAAATCTGCAAAGTTAATTTTCTTCTGACAGAATGAGACTGCACACTTGTAACATTAATTTGTCTGAGCTAAAGATGCTGTTCAGCCTTAATTAGCACTCTCTGTTGCCTTAAAATTCAGTCGGCCTGATTATACTTATCTTAAACATTTCTCTCTGTGTTTAGTTCAAAGCTAGTGGATAATTATTCTATATTCATCACATTGCAATGGTTTGTGCGCAGATTCAGTTGGTGAAGAATGTAACAACACAGTCTGTAGAGGGCGCTTAAGGTTACTGTCAATTTTGCTCTATTATGTTGATAGGTGCATTGTTATTAATAAAGCAAAGTCTGGGCCATTTTACACCATTTCACCGAAATGTCCTGGAACAAATCCCAGACAATGAGTTATTTTAAAGTGCTGCCACTATTGTTAAGCCATAACCTCCAAATTTTAGCAATAAAGGCACTTGGAAACTAGTGTCATCATACTTGAAGCACAGTCTGCCTGGCTGAGAAGGTTTTTTGTGGTCATCTTAAAAAAACATAAATAAAAAGTGCAAAACTTCATTTCCGTTATACATATTTATCACTTGGCTTGAAATGGAAATGTTTCATTTAATTTTTTTAATATTCATAATTAATGCCATCTTCCAAGGTATAGGCTGATTAGTTTGTTATTAATAGCTCTTCAATTACTTACTTATTAAGAGAGAAAAAGATAATTAATCACAGTTTTAAAAAAATGTGTAAAATTGATGCAGAGTTCAATAAATTATTTTCTCTGCATCGTACAGTGTCTTTGTATTGTGAAAATGACTTTTAGCCTGTCAGAAGTTAACAATTATATGGAAAACAGACAGATACTAATAAATAACACTACATGTTGTGTGAACCTGTTTCTTACTTCATATCACATAATGAAGGTTTAAAATTTTTGCTGGTAGAGTTTGCTGAATTGAAAAGCATAGTCTGCTATGTGCTCAGATTAGAAAATTTGCAATGAAGTAAATAGAAGAGATTGCTTAGTTGAACATTATTTGCGTTATACCTGATGACAGCAGCTACAAAAATACATTCGTGAGCATAAGATGTGAAGTTGCTGATGTCAATTTAATCAGATGAGCTTCAAATGCACTCCTATGTCATTGCGCAGTTTGCTATTTTATCGGAGCATATGTCAGCGCCTTCGTTAAAACAATTAAGAGACTGTGGAACTGTTGGCATCATACTGAAAGGGCAGTTTTTGCCTGCCAGCACCAAGAAATGGTTAACAGATGCTTTTGTCTGCTAAGATGATCAACAGTAATTTTGAGGCTGTCTATACATTTGGAGGAGTATAATCACTGGTGGGTAAAATCAGCAATCCCAGCAAGGGCTACACTCAAAGGGAGGATTGTAGCCTCGCCTTTGACAGGTTGCTTCCCTTGAGCATGGCCCTCCCCTTGCCACATGGGACTGCAGCATTTTCTCCTGTGTTTCATGAAGTCAGTCAGAAATACTTACAATTTCTTTGCGAGGCATTTTCTTAGTTACAGCTGGAAAGACTGGTTCTTCTGTTGAAATGTAGTTTTCATGGCCTGAAATATTTAGAATATGCAGCAGGCTAAACTTATTCGTATGCTGTTTTAAAAACTCAATATTATTCAGCAGTATTTTTGTACCTTTGTGCAACTGCATTAACCACAAATTTAATACAATCCATGTGATTTCTTTTTCGTCATTTTGTTTTGGGGTAAACATTGTTAGAGAGCTATGACACAATTTTAAACCGATCAAAATACTTCTGCTCCTGATCTAAAATATTAGTAATATTTGTGTGGCAAAATATGAAGAACTCACATTAAATTTTAACTACTAGCCATTCTCTGCAATATAAGAATATAAATCTGCTTTGCAGAATAGTTTTCAGTACATAATGAGGATAAAGCTGTTTATAAATGTGTGTTTTTTAGAAGGGCAACTTTTGCATTTTTGGTTATTTCAGTTCTGTCAACACAAAGATACATATTAACCAGCAAATTGTTTTTTTTTAAGATTTGAAATTTGTCTTTTAGAATTGTAAACTATTGTCTTGTATCATTTGGAGTCTACCGTCAGATTTATTGTTTGTAAAAAGGTTCTCAAACAATTTAAAAATATGATTTCATTCCACAACATTTTAATAGAAAATCATAGGATAATTTGTTATAAAATGGGTTCAACAATAATTAAAATCTAATTGTGATTAAGGGATATGTAAAACTGTAACTGATGAATTGGAGAAAAAAATTACCCTTTTAAGAAATTCTCTAGTGACTTTTCTCTGCAGTTTTAATTATTGCATTTGCAATGATAATACTGTAAAATGAATGGTTATGCTTGTGATTTTCTGTACTCTACAGGAAAAGATAGGTTGAAGTTGAGATGAGTTTAATTTGTTGTCTCAACTTGCCACATAGAAACTGTTCAAATGCTCTATGCTTGAAAATCTCAAAGGTCGTTTAAGATGAAGTTTGTTGTTTGTGTGTGTGAAGGTATGACAATTTATATTTAAAGAACTGAACATGTGGCAACTACATTAAAATATCAAAAATCATTGATCATTTCTATGGAATGGTAACTAATTTATATAGAGAGATTTTAAAATGATTTTGCTGAAAAAGGGAATGTAAGTTCTGTGTTGCTGAATATTGAAATCTAAAAACATGCACACTTACATCTATATTATCAGGTGCCCCAAAAGTTTAAAGTGCCCCAAAAGTTTATTCACAATCTTACACAATAGAATGACTTGATTTGGGAAACATAAGTTTTACTACTTAAGTGCATTGATTTTGTTGAATGAAGGCAGAAAACAATTGATATACAAATTTTGTTTAAATGTTATCTGTGTATTTAACTGGTTTGTGATGATTTAATAGCTAATAAGCCCCAATATTTGTGCTTGGTTAACATTGGAGCTATTAAAATCCACAGGAGATTTTCATTCATTAAGCCAATAATACAGACCTGATCATTTATATACATGACATTGTTATACCTGTACATTCTCTTGAATTTGGGATGGATAAATTAACATTTTTTTTGTTGAAACATCAATTTAATAAAAGTAATTGTGAGCATAAAATGCTTCATTTAATTTATTTGAAGCATTGTTTTCCACATTTCTAGAATAAGGTATGCTGTTTATCACTGTGATAGATTCTTAAGGAAGGAATTCACTTTCAGGGATAATAATATGTGGCTGTGTTTCTCATATATAGCTTTTTGTACAATAGGGAAGACTCTAAATTTTTATGATGAACTGTTTTAAAAGCAGTGACACCATGAAACGTTATTTGTCCACATGTGGAATTGGTGTTTGGATTGGGAAAATAACTAGCACCTACATAGCCAGTCATAAGGGAACAAAATACTGATTCTGAAAAGCTAAAAGGTTCCAAGCACTCTGTAAATCAGTCAGCATCTAAAGAGAGAAGAAATCAGATTAATGTTTAATGCTAGAGACTGTATTGTCAGCTTTTGTATCAAAGGTCAAGCTCACAAACATTAATCTGCATTTACTCAACCCTTCTGACAATGATGTTTTTCTAGGATTCGAGTTTCGTTGTAATGTGAATTGCAGTTTTGGACTCCAAACTGAAGGTGGCACAGTGGCTCAGTGGTTAGTACTGCTATCTCATTGCCAGGACCCAGGTTTGATTTGCAGCGTTGGTTGACTGTGTGGATTTTGCACATTCTCCCAGTGTTTGCGTGAGTTTCCTCTAGGTGCTCTGGTTTCCTTTAGCAGCCCAGAAATGTGCAGGTTAGGTGGATTGGTCATGGTAAACGGGGGGTCTCAGGGATAGGGAGGAGGTCTGAATCTGGGTGCGATGCTGTTTGGAGGGTTGGTGCAAACCCGAGGCCTTCTTTCTGCTCTGTAGGGATCCAAGATTCTATAACTCTACTTTAAACATTGCTGAATCCTACTTCCTGGCAAGCCAGTCAAGGAACAAAAATTCCGTATCAATTGACATAGCTGCAGATTGGTGATTTGACCAAAATAAGGTACCATTATAGATAATAAAATGTGAGGCTGGATGAACACAGCAGGCCAAGCAGCATCTCAGGAGCACAAAAGCTGACGTTTCGGGCCTAGACCCTTGATGAAGGGTCTAGGCCCGAAACGTCAGCTTTTGTGCTCCTGAGATGCTGCTTGGCCTGCTGTGTTCATCCAGCCTCACATTTTATTATCTTGGAATCTCCAGCATCTGCAGTTCCCATTATCTCTGATACCATTATAGAGTTATTTGGGGTGAAGAAGGAAGGGAAACTGCTATGTTGCAGCGAAGGGATAAAAGGGCAAAGTAAAATGTGTGTATATGCTTTCAAACTATGGAATATCAGCTGGTATTGTATCTGGAGTTTTGAGATTGTAGCCTGTTCTGTTGTGCATGAGGATGCTGCTTCATGTGGAATTTAGCTTATATATAAGTTGCAGCTTTTGCCAGTCTTTCTATAGAAAGTGTTGAGTAGAAACATTAAGTAGAATTTTACTCTCTTATCCTCAGCCAGTAAGATTGGATATCTTCCCTGTAGGGAATCTGAGATTCGCATCTCCTCTTTCCCAAAGCAGTCCAACTGGCATCTTGCCTCGGGGTTGGTGGACTCTTGATGGGAGACCAATGAGATGAAACATTCAATTTGACAAAGGAAGGACCGGATTGTGACGGGATCCTGACCAATGCCAACTTCCAGGACATTCACACCCAATTCATCCTCCAACCTGCCTCTGATGGACTGGGAAAATAGTGCTCCTGTGGTTAGTTGAAGTGGTATTGACAGATGGCTGAGAATAAATTGCTTGACGAAGAATTCTGAGTCAGAGAATGGTGTATGGTGTGAATCACAGAATCGTTATAGTATAGAAGGAGATCATTGTATGTGCACCAATTTACTGAGTATTTAAAGTTAGTAATAGATTCTGCATTTTCCACATACCTTGTTTTTTTTTTAAATTTAAGTAATCATTTAATGCCCTCTTCATGGCTTTAATTGAACCTGCCTGCACCACACTTCTAGACCTTTTTCCTAAACCCAGACCACTCAATGTGTATAAAAGATGTTTTTTTTAAAATTGGTGCCCTCGTTTCACAAGCATGAGCAGTTTCTCAATTTCTACTTTGTCTAGACTCCCTATAATTTTGAAAATTTCTGTCAAAGTTCCCCTCAGGTTTCTCCTATCCAAGGAAAATAGTCTAAATTTCTCCAATTTATCCTCACAATCTTCTAAACCTTGAAAACATTCTCATCAAGCTTGTTTTACTGTTGGAAATAGCTTTATCTACAGAATAAGAAGTGAGTTGGGGGAGAGAGATTTTATTTTAATAAGAATAGTTGCTTCCTATTTATTCATCAGAGTTTCATCTATTGGCCTTGTTTATTCATCAAAGTTTCATTTATTGGCCTTGCACAAAGGTATAAGAAAATACTGAGTACAGAGTAGGAAGAGAGGAACTGAATCTGAGGATGATGTAGTTCCTGTTTGATTCTGCATTTTACATGATTGTCGAAAATATGCCTGAATTACAGGGAATAACAAAACCAACAAAACTGCCAGATTGGCTGAATTTTGGACTCCTACTGTTTTCTTTCAAAATCTTTCTGATTGCCCGGTTTTCATGAAATAAAATGGCACAGTGAGCAGTCAGCCACTTACAGACCGCTGCTCTTATCACTAGTTTTGTTTGTCATATTGTGGACTTCATCCAAGTGACTCAAGAACAGCATGCAAGAACTGATTCCTTAATCACTTGTAGTATGTGGTGGTTCAGTGACATTGAAGGTATAGTTGATTAATGCACCCTATATGCATTCATATAAAAGAGCATATTAAATTTGCGAGGAGAAGTCATTACCTTAGCATATTGCATTACTAAACAAAATCGCATCTCCTGCTTTACTGGCAGTGAGAGAGTTAAGAGAGAGAGAGAATGGACTCCTCATATTTAGTAGGTTGCAGGTTCTCTCTCCGTAAAAATATTGCAGAAATATTCTTTAATGGACATATGAAAAAAGAAGCAATTGAATCAGTTACAAAATTATTCATGAAAAGTCACTATTTTGGGAATATCATTAACTATTTAGATGTTGTTATATGCATTATGGCCTTGTCAAATATTCAGAAGGCAATGTTTCCTCCTTACCATGGACAAGTGAGGTGGGGGGGTGGGGTGTGAGGCTGGGGGAGCAGGATGGCACAAAATACCTCTCTGTTGGACAGCATGCTGATTTGCCAGTGTCAATCTGTCCACGGACCACTGTTTCTGAGGCAGAATCAAGAATGGAAAGGCTCAATCAGAGATGTTAATGACCAACAAAGACCAACAGACAGTGGATAAAGGGGATTTAAGGCTTGCCTCTTCATGGCTTTTTAATTTTATATCTTCTTCCAAGTAATGCAGTCTGGGCCCACATTTAACCTTTAATATCAGAGATACCCTAACTTATTGTCAGCTGGCATTCAGAACAGTCACATGACACCCTTATTCCTGCACTTTACCCTAGGGTAGAGAGACAAGTCCCAAAATATACAATCTTATAAGCTTTATGTTTGTAGCCCACTTGACAAACTTTTTCTCTCAATGCTTAGTGTCCACTTGGAGCTACCTTTCCCATAATTCGCAGAGTGAGAAAAACCATTCATGTCATTTAATAACTGTTTGTTTCCAAACAACACAATAAATAACATCTATAAAAAATAGCAGGTATGGAACATACTAGTGATAAGCAATTCAGAAGTCAGAGAAAACTGCCTTGATGTTTTGCATTCGGGACAAAAAGTTCAAGATGCTTTGTTGCTTCATCAGTTTTCACTGCACTAGGGACATGGTGCCTGGGCTTGAAAAGTTAGTTCAAAGTGTGTTGAAAAATACAGTTATTATGTGTTTTGTAGGAGCTAGTGATGTATAGAAAGTAAAGCAATGTATTTATGAGTTTAAGAGACAAATTTTGATCCAGGACTTCTGATGTGGTAACATCGGGATCACTTTTGTCGAAATAGGAGAATAGGAAAGGACAAGAGGTTTAGGGAAATTAATGAATGCTTAAAGGTGGCAATAAGGGACCTTTCGATTTGTTTGAATATGAACTCAACTCTGGGTCAGCTGGTATCAGAGATATTAGGAACTGCAGATGCTGGAGAATCCGAGATAACAAGCTGCAGAGCTGGATGAACACAGCAGGCCAAGCAGCATCTTAGGAGCAGGAAAGCTGATGTATCGAGTCTAGACCCTTCATCAGAAATAGGGGAAGGGAAGGGATTTCTGAAATAAATAGGGAGAGAGGGGGAGGCAGATCAAAGATGGAGAGAGGAGAAGATAGGTGGAGAGGAGACAGACAGGTCAAAGAGGGGGGGATGGAGCCAGTAGAGGTGAGCGTAGGTGGGGAGGTAGGGAGGGAATTGGTCAGTCCAGGGAGGATAGACAGGTCAAGGGGGCAGAATGAGGTAGGTAAGTAGGAAATAGGGGTGCAACTTGAGGTGGGAGGAGGGGATAGGTGAGAGGAGGAACAGGTTAGGGAGGCGGGGACAAGCTGGGCTTGTTTTGGGATGCAGTGGGGGGAGGGGAGATTTTGAAGTTTGTGAAATCCACATTGATACCATTGGGCTGCAGGGTTCCCAAGTGGAATATGAGTTGCTGTTCCTGCAACCTTCGTGTGGCATCATTGTGGCACTGCAGGAGGCCCAGAATGGACATGTCACCTGAGGAATGGGAGGGGAAGTTGAAATGCTTTGCGACTGGGAGGTGCAGTTGTTTATTGCGAACCGAGCGGAGGTGTTCTGCAAAGCGGTCCCCAAGCCTCCGCTTGGTTTCCCCAATGTAGAGGAGGCCACACCGGGTACAGCGGATGCAGAGTACTACTTTAGCAGATATTCAGGTGAACATCTGCTTGATGTGAAAAGTCTCCTTGGGGCCTGGGATGGGGGTGAGGTGTGAGGTGTGTGGGCAGGTGTAGCACTTCCTGCGGTTGCAGGGAAAAGTGCTGGGTGTGGTGGGGCTGGAGGTGAGTGTGGAGTGGACAAGGGAATCATGGAGAGAATAGTCCCTCCAGAAAGCAGACAAAGGTGGGGAGGGAAAAATGTCTTTGGTGGTGGAGTCAGATTGCAGATGGCTGAAGTGTTGGAGGATGATGCGTTGGATCCGGAGTTTGGTGGGGTGGTATGTGAGGATTAGTACACCTGCCCCCACACCTCCTCCCTCACTCCCATCCCAGGCCTCAAGAAGACTTTCCACATCAAGCAGATGTACACCTGCACATCTGCCAGTGTGGCATACTGCATCCGCTGTACCCGTTGTGGCCACCTCTACATCGGGGAAACCAAGCGGAAGCTTGGGGACGTATTTGCAGAACACCTATGCTAGGTTTGCAATAAACAACTGCATCTCCCAGTCACGAAGCATTTTAACACCCCCTCCCATTCCTCAGATGACATGTCCATCCTGGGCCTCCTGTAGTGCCACAATGATCCCACCTGAAGGTTGCAGAAAAAGCAACTCATATTCCGCTTAGGAACCCTGCAGCCCAATGGTATCAATGTGGATTTCACAAGCTTCAAAATCTCCCCTCCCCCCCACTGCATCCCAAAACAAGCCCAGCTTTGTCCCTGCCTCCCTAACCTGTTCGTTCTCTCACCTATCCCCTCCTCCCACCTCAAGTCACACCCCATTTCCTACCTGCTAACCTCATTAGCGCGACCTTGACATGTCCATTGTCCCTGGACTGACCTATCCCCTGTCACCATCCCCCACCTACACTCACCTCTACTGGTTCCATCCCAGCCTCTTTGACCTGTCTGTCTCCTCTCCACCTATCTTCTCCTCTATCCATCTTCGATCTGCCTCGCCCTCTCTCTCCCTACTTATTTCAGAACTCCCTTCCCCTCACCCATTTCTGATTAAGGGTTCTAGGCCCGAAACATCAGCTTTCCTGCTCCTAAGATGCTGCTTAGCCTGCTGTGTTCATCCAGCTCTAAACCTTGTTATCTGGGTCAGCTGGGCACTGTTCTCCAAGAGTCAGCTGTATCAGAGCTGGATAACAACTGGAAGAGCTGCAAATGCTATAAATCAGATACAGAAACAAAATTTGCTGGAAAAGTTCAACAGTTCTGGCAGCACCTATGGAGAGAAATCAAAGTTAATTTCTGTTAACTTCCTCAGTTCTGAGGAAGCGTCACTTAACCTGAAACATTAGCACTAATTTCTCTCCCAGGTGCTGCTGGACATGCTGAGCTTTTCCAGCAATTTTTGTTTTATATCAGAAGTGGGTTTGTACTGATAAATCATCAAATGTTACCTGGGGCTTCTGGAAATACTAAATTAACCAGGATCACCGACTGGTGAAGGTAGAAGGCGATGAGACCAATAGCCATGCAGATAGCTATCCAGTAAGAGACATATGCAACAAAGAAAGACTGAATAAAGTGCATCAGTTCTGATCAGGGTCAAGATTACAGGGAGTGAGCACAGCGATGAGTTTAAAGAGAAGAACTATGAGAAATAAGTTGTTTGATAAAAAGAATGTAAATGTTAAAATTCATTTATTGCATATTGACATGAACTGGATTCAAGTATTTGGAGGATCTAAACTTAATAAAATTTATTAGAAAACCTGGCTGAAAACTTCAAAATAATGACTGAGATATAAGCATTTGGTGTGGGTTGGGATACTAATATTCTAAAGGAGATATACAGAAAACGGCCATTTGATTCAGCCAATCCAAGTCAGTTTTTATACTTCTTTGAAGACTTTTCTCAACTTTCCTCATCCAAATAAACATGAAGAGCAACATTGGTAGAAGAGAAGATGTATTCTGTAGTGAAGATTTATATGGAGTAGGAATTTGAAAGACGATAGTGAACTGAATTGAAAGTTCGTTAGAAGGAAGAAAGCAGATTAACAGTTTCAAGTGCTGTTTTTCAGAGAAGTTGGAAATGTGTACTGCAGTTCTACATGTTTCATTTTAATTTTTCTGAGTATATTAACAAGTTAGATATAAGCTTAGAGGAAGTGATGTTGAAATTTGCCGATGATAAGTTCTTATAAATTGTAATTCATTATTTAGAAGGACAAAAGAAAACTGCAAAGACATATTGATAAGATGGCAGGATGGGCTAAAATGGCTGATAGTGTTTATTATCAGCAAGGAGGTGATGATAAATTTTGCTTAAGAAAAATAACATGGTAATTATGCTCTGAATGCGAGTTGACTTGATGCTGTTGAAAAGCAGAGGGATTTGGTGATATAAGTTCACAAGACATTAAAGGCAACACTTCAGGTTGATAAGGCTGTAAAGAAAGAGCTAATAGGCTGGTCGGGTTGAAATTGAAAGCTGTAATTTCACTTTTACAGCTGTAATGGCTTCTGAACATCTTAGAGTCATTGATTCCTAGAATTTTACAACATGAAATGAGGCTTTTCAGCCCACCGTGCTTGTGCTCACTGTTTTAAAAAGCTGTGCAATTAGTGTATTTACTTTGTTGCCTTGTTAGTTTACATGTTGACATCATTTGGGCTATTAATTTCACTTTGCTATTGATTCTGCTGTGCAGTGTCTGCTGTGTCATACAGATTACATCTTATATCCAACAGCTCTTTTAACAAGGTGTAGAGCTGGATGAACACAGCAGGCCAAGCAGCATCGGAGGAGCAGGAAGGCTGACGTTTCGGGCCTAGATCCTTCTTCAGAAGAAGGGTCTAGGCCTGAAACGTCAGCCTTCCTGCTCCTCTGATGCTGCTTGGCCTCCTGTGTTCATCCAGCTCTATACCTTGTTATCTCAGATTCTCCAGCATCTGCAGTTCCTACTATCTCTGAAGCTCTTTTAACAGCAAGTTTTGTTGCGAACTTTTAGAAATGGCGACAAACACCTCATCAATGAAAAGCAAGAGAATCTAATTACTTCATCCTCAGTCTTCTCTCAAACATGAGCAAGGTAATGAAAGTTGTCATCAACAGGGCTATCAAGTAGTACTTAGTTGGCAAAAACCTATTTACTGTCATTAGTTTGTGTGGTGACCTGCTTGGCTCTTGACCACATTATAGCCTTGTGCCTAAATTCTAGAGGTGTAACGATAATTACTGTTCATCACATCAAGGCAGTATTTAATCAAGTGTAGCATCAGGCATCACATGAAAAACTGGGATCAGTGGGAATCCAGGAAAATGTTTCACTGGTTGGAGCCATACCAAGCAAAACAGAAGATTGTTGTGATTGCTGGAGACTACTACCTCCTCTGAATATTGTCCTGATCCAACCATCTTTAGCTGATTCTTCAATTATCTTTGTGAGATTAGAAGTGGGAATGTTCACTGATGATTGCAATGTTCAACATCATTTGCAACTCTTCAGGTGTCTGGGCAATATTTAGACTAGGGCTGATAAGTGGCAGACTTCTGACAAGAGCCAGGCAATGAACATTTCCAACATTGGGACTGAACATTCAATGGCGTTATCATTGTTGAATTCCCCACTAACACATAAACCCACATCACTCGGCATCCATGAGATTTTCCGAACAATATTATATCAAGCCATTAGGCCTTTCTCAAATCCTATCTCAGATTCATCCTGTTATCTGGCATGTACAAGCACCAAAGTCCTGTGGATGACCATTGACAAGAAACTGAACAAGACCAGCATGTAAATATTATAGCTACAAGAGCATGTTACAGTTTCACATGCCTTGATGGGTGCACCTCCAACAGCACTCAAAAGCTCATCACTGTGCAGCCTGTCTGATTAGCACCATATCGACCACCTTAAAAAACTGATTCCCTCTGCTTCTAGAAGGCACAATGTAGTTTTCCACCAAAAAGATGCACTGTAGCATCTCCAATTCTCCTTCAACAGTATCTTCTTATCTCATTATAGGTACCACATAGAAGAACAGGTTTATAAATGCGTGATAACAATATTATGTGCAAATCCCCTTCCAAGTCACTCACCATCCTGACTTGGAACTGTAGCACTACCAATCCTGCATTGTCTGAACTAAAATCCTGAAACTTCTTCACTAAGGGCATTGTGGGTCTCCTGACACCAAGTGGACTGCAGTGGTTCAAGAAAGCAACTGACTATCACCTTAAAAAGCATTGAGGGATGAGCAAAAATACTGGCCTTGTCAGTGATGCCCATCTAAAATGCAATTTTTTAAAATGCACTGTTCAACAAATGTCTTCAACTTTCTGCTTGGAATTTTGATTTGTGTTTTTAATATCATTTTTCATTTAAAATGAGAAGGTTTTTTTTTGTGTTGCCATTATATTCTGTGACACATTTGAATGAAAAGCAGCTGTGTCAAGCTCATACACAAGGCTTGTGTGTGGCAAGTATCACACTTGTAAAGCATTTAAAACACAAAACATTTATTAGATATTTCTTATTGAGCCAATCAATAAGTAACTTTGCTATTGTTTAGCTACCTTACTTTCTATCGCCATGGCATATTATTTGCTGTTAAAGTAGTGGGTGGGCCAGTGGTGGCTACCATTAAGAATATACAATTACTACTGGCAATGTCAGGCAAAGGCAAGTGAGTGTTTTGACATGGGGATTGAAAACATGCTTCCCCAGAACTGCTGCTCAGCTGTCACCTTCATAAAAATGGCAGCTCACTGCTACCTTGCAGATCTTTGGACATCATGAAGTTGTTGTTTTGGTGCAATGATAGGGAGGTGATGGCTTTGTAGTATCACTGCTGGACTGTTAATCCAGAGACCCAGATGATCTTCTGGGGACCCAGGTTTGAATCCTGCCATGGCAGATGGTGGAATTTTGATTGAATAAAAAGAAAATCTGGAATTTAGAGTCTAATAATGACCAAGAATCCATTGTCAACTGTCAGAAAAACCCATCTGATTCACTAATGTTCTTTAAGGAAGGAAACTGCCATCCTTGCCTAGTCTAACAGTAGATTAGATTACCTACAGTGTGGAAATAGGCCCTTTGGCCCAACAAGTCCACACAGCCTCTTGAAGCATCCCACTCAGACCTATCCCCCTATATCCCACAAACCCCTGAACACTATGGGCAATTTAGCATGGCCAATCCACCTAGCCTGCACATCTTTGG